>NW_027531999.1:2926466-2999038 GCF_008692635.1 Crocuta crocuta | reverse complement strand
ACTGAAGATTAATCATTTTTAAAATTCTATTAGATTTTCAACTGGATACTGTCGAAAGAGTAACCAGTAGATAAATATTTACAGAAAGTTAAAAAATCGATACAAATTATGCATACAATATATGCCTAGCATTGTGCTGGGTGTGGTAGGGAAATAGCAGAAAGGTATAAATCATGTGTCATGCTCTTAGAAAATTAGAATTTGGTTGAAGATAAGACCACAAAAACTCAAAAAGGACAAGGACAGGAATCAACACACAGAGGAGAAAAGTCTGAGGTACATTTTGTAAATATAATGAACATAAAAGGGGAAACTTGTGTGGGCGGTTGGAATCAGACAAAAATTCGAAAAGGAGATTGGATCTGATTTAGACAATGAAGAGAGAACATTGTTAAGGAAGACTGCTGGAGGGCAGCTGGATAAGCAAAACCAAAGAGGTCGAAGTGAGGCATAGACCATGCTCTGCAGTGAGTGCAGTTGGATCAAGCTCTCACTGAAGCTCCGAGCATCATGAAAGCAGATTGTGGAGGGTGTCAGATGCTCATTTCCTTCTAGAAAGGCTTCAGTGGCTGGTGGAAGTTGAAGGAATACAAGAGTGGAAGGAGAAAGAAGCTTATATTTTTGCACACAATATTTCACCCAACACAGAGTTCGCAAGTAAAACCACGAGAAGCTATTTGGAAGCACTTATCTCGGTTAGAAAAACAAGAAAGGGAAAAAGGGAATGGGTTGGGAAGAAATATTATTAAACCATCATAGGGAATTGCATTGGACAGAACCTTGATACATATTTACATCATCTAAGAGAAAAAGCTGCCAAGTCTGAATCACAATAGGCTACATTTAGGAAGGATACATCTATGGGCTTGGAGCAGTGACATTTAGAATGCATTTTTATATCCTTTAGGAAGACGTCTGTGCTCTTCCTGATTTAATCATCTTTATCATACACACACTCATACCACACAGACTTTTTCATTAACCAAAAAAGTCTCTTATTCCCTCCAAGAAGTACTTCAATCATATTATGAATCAATTGGCTAAAATGCCCAAAAAGCCAGAAATCCAGGCTGTGCTTTGTGCCGGGTAGTCCTATAAATGGCCACATAAATGTAGCCAAGGAAGCTAAGAAGAAAAAAATGGAGAGACTAGAACAAAGGTACAATTCATTTAACTTCTGCATCTTGCTCTGTGGAGTCACCATCACCGATGAACTATTTGGTGATCTAGCTTCTCTAGGGTCTTCTGAAATAAGTTCATCAGTGTGTCCTTCCTACACCCAAGTGCCCTGAGTTTGAGTTTAGAGTATTAATGTGGATCATAATGCCTCAGCGTAAAGGGAGAAGAAAAGATGTTTCAATATTTATAAATAATACAATGAAATAGATATAGACTAATAATGGAAAATAAATTTGCAGGGATAGTGAAATATAGTATATGTAGCCCAACCAAGAAACAACTAAAAAACACAGGTTAGCAATATCCAAATATGTGAAGAATCCAAATAACAAGATAGAAAAGAAATTAGTTAGCTTGAAGCATATTGTTATGGTTAGGTGAAATGGAAAGAAATGAGCAAAGAAGATTTTTTTCCAACAGTTTAAAAACCAGAAAAAGGTTTTTAGGTCCATTCAATGGCTAGATTATGAAATCACCTACAAGAGAAATTAAAAGGAAGCTTTTTGGAAAGGCCTGTAAAAATGTGGCTTATGAGCATCTTGGGCTTAAGAAAGCCCTGACAGCAGACTGGGCTTAAAGTACGGAGCCCTGGGGACACCTGGGTGGTGCAGTTAGTTAGGTATCTGACTTTGGTTCAGGTCACGATCTCACGGTTCGTGGGTTCAAGCCCCCTGTCAGGCTCTGTACTGACAGCTTGGAGTCTAGAGCCTGCTTCTGATTCCCTCTCTCTCTCTTTCTCTCTCTCTCTCTCTCTTTCTCTGCCCCTCCCCTACTCATGCTTTGTCTCTCTCAAATGAATAGACATTTAAAAATTTTTTTTTAAAGGGGCACCTGGGTGGCTCAGTCGGTTGGGTGTTAGACTTTGGCTCAGGTCAGATCTCACAGCTTGTGGGTTCAGGCCCCACGTCGGGCTCTGTGCTGACAGCTCAGAGCCTGGAGCCTGCTTCAGATTCTGTTTCTCACTCTCTCTCTGACCCTTCCCTGCTCATGCTGTCTCTGTCTCTCAGAAATAAATAAAACATTAAAAAATTTAAAAAAAAATTTTTTTAAAAAAGTATGGAGCCCCAAACACAGGTACCTGACAAAGGTAGGCACTTAAGATTCACTTTTTTATCTTAAGAAATGGTTATTTGGTTGCAAAGAAAAAAGCACATATAGGCATCTACATCTCCTCAGTCTCCCCAAGATTCTCTCTACTTGTCCCCAACACAGGATTTCTCTGTAATTTTTATGTCTCTTTTTCTGCCTTCTACTTTGACTATAAGTCCTGACATGAGGATCTTTATTGATGTGTCCAGGCACTTGACATGAGAACTTTGTAGTTAAGTGCAAAAACTTTGGCATGAGACTTTGCGCTGCCTCCGTTTACACAGCTGTAAAATCAGGATAGCAATGATGCCTACATCATAGGAGTGTTGTGAGGATTAAAAGCATCACAGGTAATATGTCTAGCACTCTGCCTGGTTAGCTCATTATTATTTATTATCAATGCATTAAAGTATGTTCAAATCACAAACATAATCAAAACATTTGGTCCAATATGCCTACTCTAAAGGTCAATATAGGTGGTACCATCGACAGCCTGATTAGCACTGATATTTCAGATGACTGATGAATTTACTTCCTATAATATGAGGTCTTGGAGCTGAAATTGTATAGCTTTTACCTCTTTCAATTTTCTCAGTGATATTAAATTTTGCAATGATCAGGCAAACCATATTCTTCCCCCCTATTCTCCATTTTAACCAAGTTTAAGGATCATTCCTTGTTCCTGTCTCATCAAAAGATGAAATGTCAATTAATGGGATTTGTCAATAATGGGCTTTAGGTTTAATCCTCCCACAATCCTAATGCTAAGCAACAGAGAATTTTTGAATTTCAGACTCTGTGATTTTAAGTACCAGATGGACACCTAGAGATTCCAGAAAGACTCAGCAGAACTGGGAAACTTGGCTGGATTTTCATTTTGAAAAGGATTCTATTTTTTGTAAAGAACAGTTTAGAAATAGTCGTAACATATAATTTATGTTACTTGATTTGCATAAACATAATGATTTTCAGTGAAAATAATTTGCACTCAGTTGATTTTAGAGTACTCCCTTCATCTTTTTGCTGAGATTCTGAAGAGAAACCTACTTCATATGGGTGTGATCATAATCTATTACTATCTACAAGAATGTATCATAAGGGTCATTACAATGAGTTATAAGAAATGCCCACCCACTCATATTACATATAATATCAGGAATGCCTTTAAAATTAACACAGAGTTGAGATGTTGACTCAGTACAAGCCTAAACCAACCATCAAATGACTCTAAAAATAAAATAGAATGCTTCAGTGTGTAGACAGCTGTACTGGCGCAGAGTAATCTCCATTTGCAATAATTACCCGGTTCTGTGACCAAATTTCCTTCTCTCAGTACTATTCCCTCTGGATATTTATATGCTCATCTGTGTTCATGCAGATTAATGGATATTAAATCATAATGATCAGATTAGAGGATTATCTGATAATTTAAGAATGGAAATGTACTTTGAATGTTATTTGGTTACTGTTAGATTTTGAATAATGTAAAATAATCATTTACAATTCAGATTACTTAGAATTACACCAAAACACTAGGGCAGAATAAATGATAGATGCTTAGAATTATGATTTAAATCTCGGAAAATAATTTTCTAGTAAATTTCTGTGCCGTATCCATTGAACCAAATACAATTAACAAATTTAATAACCTTTATCTGGAATTCTTAACTAGGTATTTCACAAATATGTACTTAATAACAGCAATTTCTGACTAGTTCATCTTGCTATAAGTTACACAAAATTTTGTGATCTAGATCACAACCCTAGTTATCATTTATAATTTTGTTATTTCTATGAAAATATATCCCTTATTTGAAACAATTGACTCATCAGTGAACTCTGGGGACACAACATAGTTAGCTTAGAGAAGAGAATATATACATAATACTCAGAAGCTATTGAATTACTTGGATGAATATTATTGGAACAAATGTATTAGGTATGGTTTATATAATTTCCAAAGATAGAAATTCAAACAGTGGATGATGGAAATAAGAGGGAAATTTCTGATGAAAGTAAGAAAGAAGTTCCAAGTAGACAAAACTAACCAGTGATACTAGCTGCCCTGGATAGAAGCAGCTTTCCTGTTGAAGCAGATTCTTAAGAATAAGGTAGAGAGCCACTTAGCAATGGTGGTACTGGGGGAGTCTCAGTCCAGAAAGAATGCTTAGACTTAGCTGCTAAGGTTTTGTCATTTTTGTAGCTGCCAAAATAAGCCTTTGGGATTGCCTGTGGATTTTACTAAACTCAACTACCAGTTTCTTTCATTAACAAGACATGACACTTATTTGTGTAGTAACACATCCCCAAGTTTGAGAAGAGGGACATCTGGTGGAGGAAGCAAGCAAAAGGAAAGGGGTTTTGTTTTCTTGTTCAGGTTTTAAGCGTTTGACATTTCCATGGATTTTTCTATGAAAAATTTAATCAAGTGATCTATCTACATAAATATATATTTGAAAAATGGCAATAACTATGACCAGGTGATTTAGGTAACATAATTATTTCATCTTGTCCTTTAAGATAGAGTTAATGAATGCCTTTTTCATCATTTTTGAATTATCAATTCAAACTAGGCCGTTTGAGAATAAATTTGCTTGTCCTTGTAAAACAGAAGCATATGTAAAACATAATTAACATTATATTATTTCTTCTTATACTCTAATCACTATCAGAAGAACTCAGCACTCATCAAACAGAAATTGGGTGCCCACCCAGGAGACGCTGCTTCTGTACCAAAATTAAGCTCTGCCCCTTCACGGAATTTAAGTCCGTTCCAGAGGAGATGCCTGATAGAATGTGAGAATTTAGAAGAGGCTGCATTAGGGTGGTGTAGTGCAATAGATATTAGACCAGGAGTCCAAGTCATTGAATTCAAGAACCAGCTTTGTAACAAACTAGCTGTGTGACTTTGTGTAGGTTACTTTACCTTTCTGAGCTTCTGTGCCCTTCGTTTTACAAAGCACAGATTGCAGTTAGGACTTTAGATTTCCTTCTACTTCATATTCTTTAATTTTCTGATATTACATTCAGCATGATAAGGGATGTAGGAAAGGAACCGTGTCAGATGCTGGGCTTGGAGTGCAGGCTCCAAGGGTTTGTGGATAGGATCTTAAGGCTTTCAAAAGAAGTTCTATCCTCCTGAGATATCACCTTAGTATGTTTCTACTCTATGCACCTGATAATAATTATGGCTACTATTCAGATGCCATATTTTATCTCATTTATTCCTTACTACAAAGCTCTGAGGTGAATGTTAACAGCTTTCGTTTTATGAAGGAGGAACAGGAACACAAAAAAGATTATTAATAATGATAGTAGTAATTATTTCTACTTACTATCTGTAATCACTGTGCTAGGGGTTTTTCATATATTAACTTCCTCGATCCTCACATTCACCTTAGGAAGAAGGTTGTGCTGTAATTCCCAGCCTCACAGATGGAATGTCCAACAATGTAATAATCTGCTCATGTCACATGATTGGTAGTGGAGAAGCAGGATTCAAACCTCAGCAATCCAATTGTAGAATTCAGTGCCTAGCCATTGCACCTTCTGGTTAAAAATATGCATAAGGTCACACTACTAATCAGAAGGAAAATAGGAATCCAGATTTGACCCCAAAACACAAACTTCTAGCTATTCAGCGGTGCTGCCTTGGTCCCTTGTCTGACCACATCTTCCCTCCTCCTGGATTTGTCTGTGACTTCTGCCTTCACACCCACTTTAACTCAGTCTTGGTCTCTGATCTGATATGTGACATTGTTCTTAACCCCAAATCTGCTTTCGCTTCTTGCACAGGGCTCCGAGCTCCTGTCGTGCTCACCCCAGGCTCTGATGGCTCTCTGGCCTTTCTCTGGCTTCACTGCTTCTAATGGTATGGACAGCTCTAGAGTCCCAAACTTGCTATAGGACCCAAATCAGCCAGCAGTGCCCTAGCAAAAAAAATGAAAAATATTGGTCACATAAACTTTTATGAAAGAATTTACTATACACCAACAAGTGGAAAACATAAGGGACATAAAATTCCAAGTTTGGGAATGTTTCTACCCTTCACTTTCTATATTTCAGAAAGTGAAAGATATATGTATAAAAATATATGTAATGAAATATATATATGTGAAATGAGAAATATATATATATGAAATGAGAATGAGAATAATAAATGACATACTTGTTTTGAAGCCTTATATAGGCAAAGGGATTATTTACCCTTCCCTTCTCTTTCCTTACCGTGACCACATAGAATTCCCCAACATGACCTCTAAGTGTTTCTGGGTATCACATTCAATGCAACATCAAGGGCTTACAAAGAGGAGTAGAATTGCTAGGAAGTAAAATGCAGAGCAAAGCCAGCTGATCCTGGCAATATACACTAGTAATCTACATTTATGCAGAATCAGAGTGGCACAAGGAGACACACTATATTTAGAAGATGTCACGGGCTACTCTATGTCATGTGCCCTTTTCATCCTTTTGACTGAAGAAACAGATACATTTTCATTAGGCTCTCAGAGTCTTTAATGTCCAAAGAGGCGAATGCTTGATGTTGCATAATCAAACATGACATTCTCAGTTCATTTGTTCAAAGCTTCCCTAGTTTCCCTTTTCATTGAGAAGGACTACTCTTTGACCTCTTCTGATGCCTACAAACCAATGATCTGTCTTCTTTTTATAAATTCCACAAAAGTTAACATGGTATCTAAGCATCTGAGCCGATGCCCTGAAAATTTTGCTCTGGATCCAGACTGTCTAGTCTAAATTTCAGCTTTTCCACTCATAACTATGTGACTGGGCGAGTTATTGAATTCTGGGTGACTCTCTTTTCTCATTTTTTTTTAAATTTTTTTTTTTTTTACTCATTTCTAGGAGAGAGAGAGAGAGAAGCGTGAGCAGGGGAGGGTCAGAGAGAGAGGGAGTCACAGACTGAAACAGGCTCCAGGCTCTGAGCTGGCAGTCAGCACAGAGCCTGACGCGGGGCTCGAACCCACGAACCGCGAGATCATGACCTAAGCGAAAGTCGGACGCTTAACCGACTAAGCCACCCAGGCACCCCTCTTTTCTCATTTGTAAAATGGAGATGATGAGATAGTATCTACAACTAAGAGTTATCTATCTGTTAAGGGTTTGTTGTGTTCAGTAAATGATTTAATATTTGTGAAACACTGAAAACAGTGCTTAGTACATAGACAGTGCTTAATAAATATTCGCTGTTATTTTTTAATCAATGAGGCATATTAATATGGAAAGGGGTTGAAACTCAGATTGCTTCTGGGGCCAGAAAGTAAAATAAATGACTTATGATGGGGCCCAGGGCATGTTGAAGAGTGCCTTCTCCGTCTCAAATCTTCCAAATTCTAAGTGCTGTTTAAAGCACTGTGAAAGCCAAACAAAATACATCTACTGCTGAATTTAGCCTAGAGTAGAGAAGTGGAAGTTATAAAAATTCTTCCATAAATGGTACAAAAATATATTCTAGCCCTCTTTGCAGAATTAAATAATTTGAGTTTATCCTTTAAAAAAATCATCACGATGGTGATTTTTCATCAGGACTATGGAACTATAAAATCACCAAATGCAGGACAAAAGTTTAGACACAAACTCAAGAGCCATAGTCATTATGTGGGGTCAGTAAAAGGCTTTGCTGGTGTCATTAATTAGAGCTGGCAGCTTCAGCCACTCCTAGGGCAGCTGGGACAGCTGCTGAGAGAAAGCATTTGTGAAATGAGGAACCTCCTATAATATCCATGGTCATGACAGTGACCGGTGGCCATGGGGCCATGGGAAGCAATGAAGGAATGAGAACTGAGCTGGGCAGCACTAACAGCCCACAGGTCCATGTGCCCTGCAGACAGAAACCACTAGCAGTGAGGATGGTGAGAAGGAATATGAGTTTAGCAGCCAGAAGTCCTACATTCCAGCTCCAGCTCCAGTAACTGAGGGACTGTCAGCCTTGAGCAAGCTTCATAACATCCAAGAGCCTATGTTGTATATAGAGAGTTGGATCATTTTTGCCCTGACTACCTCATTGGGATACTCTGAATACCAGATGAAAAGAGGGTATGAAAACCTTTAGGCAATGGTTAAGTTCTGTATGGATATAGTAAAAAATACTATAAAAATATGGATTTTTAAGGCTTTCAGGCCATATTCCATTCAAACAGCACCAAAGCATTGCATATGAAAACCTTCATATAATATGTTTTGAGACTCTCCCATGTCCTACTTATACTGGGAATATTTGACACAATCGAAGCCATTATAGGTGGTTGGAGACAATCTTCTAAAGTTACTTTAATAGATGAAATCTGTGCACTTGAGAAAAGAGAGACACATTTTCATCTACAGCCCACAGCACTTTTTACTCCCCAATATTTTTTTTTCTCCTGTACTCTTAAAACAACTATTTTAAAACAACTTAGGAGAAGGCATACTACCTTTTCAAAATTATTTTTTATCTTTAAGATTCAATTCTTTGACCCATTCTCATTCCTGCACTCATTCAGATAAAAATATTATCAGGCACTTAAATGCCCAGGTTTGGGAAATATATTGATTAAAGACACAACCTCGGCATCTAATTAGTGCCTTGTATGGGGGGAGACAGAGACGCCAACGATTACAATGCAGTAGTAATGGCTACAGTGAAGGTATGTGGTAGAAATAACAGGGGCATTGAGGAGAGCGCCTCATCTGTCTGGGATGTGAGGAAGGAGTAAGCATCTTCCAGGTTAGCAGATGTAGCTGCATACATACAAGGGAAGGTTAAGAATAAGTATAGTGAATTCTCCCACGTAAGTAGTTCAGTTCCAATGAGTATAGAGAACATAAGCAAGACTAGAGGGGATGAAATTAAACATGTTTTCAGGGACAAGATGGTGGCAGACTCCATGCGGTATGGTAAGAGACACTGGATGGTAAACTGTTGAAGACTTTTGACAACTGAACAGATTTGCCTGTGAGAATAATTACTTGAGAGGTGACAGAGATCAGACCTGAGATGCTATCTTCAGAGATAACAGAGATCATAAATTGGAGTCTGGAATGAGAGTTTGGAAGCTGTTGTTATAAATGAGACAGGAAATTATAAATCCCTAATTATTACAATTGCAGTTGGGACAGCAAAGAGTACATAGATTCCAATTATTTAGGGTTGGTGTTTGATTTGACTCAGTAAGTGAGGTGAGAAATAAAGAAAGAGAGAAAAGGAGGGAATCTAGTGTCTCTGCATAGTTGTTTTAGTCAACTGGATAGATATACTTACCAATACAAGGAATAAAGGAGGGAAGATGGGGGAAATATGTGGGATTTGATTTTAAAATGATTAAATTTGAGGTACCTGTGTAACATCTGAAGGGAGGTATCTATGAAGAGGTCAAGTGACCAAATACCAAATACCTGTTAATGGTAGTTGGTTCTGGAGCTCTACAGGAGAATCTATTCTGCGGAGACATAGATTTGGAGAATTGTTAGCAAATAAATATTTGATATCTTGAGTGAGAATAATATTGACTAGACTTGGAATAGACCCCTGGGGGAACACAGGCATTTAAAGTGTGGTTAGAAGGCTGAGAAAGAGCAAACAAAGAAGTAGCGGAAAAGTCAGGATCATGTCATAAAGAAGGGAACGGTCAACAGTATCAAAATCTCTAGGCACACAGGAGCAAGCAATTATTGAATTGATCAATTAGGTGACTGGGAACTTTATAATACTGTTCCACTGGTGAAGGTGG
The DNA here is from genome assembly GCF_008692635.1 of Crocuta crocuta. Taxonomy (NCBI): domain Eukaryota; kingdom Metazoa; phylum Chordata; class Mammalia; order Carnivora; family Hyaenidae; genus Crocuta; species Crocuta crocuta. The sequence goes on along the minus strand of NW_027531999.1, from coordinate 2,989,043 downwards.
ATCTATCCTGCACGGGTTGATGAAAACTGAGAAAGTAAAGAGAGGGTAGACTACTCTTTCAAGACACTTGACTTTGAAACTGTAAAATACAGTATATAGTATTTAGTAATTATTTTAGCCTGTATAAAATAAGCCAGGAAGCATACAATTTATTAATGTTAACATATTTTGGAGGTGGATGTTGGCGGTGGTGGGAGAACAATAAAGTGTTCCAAAAATAAGTTGGTTACACTTTTGAAATCCTTACATAATACATAAGATAGGCCACTTGTGAAACTGTCTATGCATGTGTGATAGAAATTTGGGAATATACAAATGCTTAATTAAGGGGAGAAGTCTGATCTCAGGAAGATGGTAGAAGACTCTGTGCAAACCCAGAAAGCAAGAACATAACTCCATTATATTGTTTCTTGACAACAGACTGAAAGACAAGATTCATCCTGGGGGCACAGAAGAGGAACCAGTAAGAGCTAGATGTCAGGGACATTTATCTAGGGATGTGGCAAAGGGGTGGGCTCGCAGCTCTCCCTTTGAGAGAAAACCTGTTGCTGGTCTCCAACTACTGTATCTTCAGGACCCACCACCACCACTGTTTCATGCTGAGGTCATACTCTCTCCTCACCACTCCAGCCAAGGACTGAGCATAGCGGGGGCACTTAGAGGCAGCCAGCGTGAGGTTGTTTATAGGCAATCTTTGCTCTCTGGCTCCCCATCATTCTGGCTGATGTTTTCTCAGACCTGCACTGTAGTCTGAGGCTCTTCACTTGGGCTTCCTTCTTGGTATATTTGTGAATTCTTTGAAGTTAATAAATAGTTGTAGAATATTAGGTGTTAAAAGGAGAGGACAATGTAAGCCAATGTTCTTCAACTGGCTATGCATCAAAATCAACACAGTAGTTTTAAACATTAGTAATAGTTGGGCAATACCACTCAAAGATTTTGATTCCTTTGACCTGATCTGGATCCCAGATTTATTTTCTTCTACAGATCCCAGGGGATTTAATATGTGCCCAGGGTTGACATCAACTGGCATAGGGTCAAAGGAGAAGCTTTTTGTTGTTAATGTTACCATCGTTCTATATTGTTTTATGATGTGAAAATACGTTCATGTGCTGAGGGGGAAATATTAGTGAAGGTTGAAGCTTCTGGGGAATGGTGGTGACAGACGGAGCAGTTCCTGAAAAATGGAAGGGCATGAGTTCCAGGCCACAGGATTTACCTCTTTTTTGTCAGACTTGGGGGCAAAAAGGAAGAGAAATACACAGACCCAGAGACATTTATATATATGAGGAGCTGTCCAGGAAAAAGAATGAGTTTCTTTGTAATGAGTCCTACTTTTTTCTGGGAAACAGAAAAGTTTATCAGCTGAGAGTAAGACTGAAACTCATTATGCCAAGACCCTGGCATAAGCAGAGACTTAAATATAAGTCTTTTCTCCTAGATGATTTGTCATCTTTTTAACATTTTTTTAACATTTATTTATTTTTGAGAGAGAGACAGAGTGTGAGTGGGAGAGAGGCAGAGAGAGACAGAAACACAGAATCTGAAGCAGGCTCCAGACTTTGAGCTGCAGCACAGGGACGGACATGGGGCTTGAACCCATGAACCATGAGATCATGACCCGAGCTGAAGTCAGACACTTAAACCAATCAAGCTACCTTGACGCCCTACAGATGATTTATCATCTTAATGGCAGAGTCTAACTCTGTTTTTACCATTCCCCAACTACCTGTTACAGGGGTAACCATAGAACAAGTGCTCAAGAAACATTCTGGTTAATCTCAACTAATAATTTATTTTCTTTTCTCTTTCTTGTTATTATAATAATCATTCTCTGTTTTCCTTCTTCATCTTGAGAACATTTTACTACTTGCTAAATCCAAGTCATTGATTTTTTTAACTTCATGGTTTATATTCAAACTCTTATCTTTCATAGAGTTTTCATAGAGATTCCCTTCATATAATCCACACAGAAATAGCTTCCAGGAAAATGACCCAGTAGACACTGGGATACTTTCTGGAAAAAGGACACAATGAAACTTTTCAATGTTGTGAATGCATTTCCTCTGAATTCTACATGGCAGCATGCCATTTTTGCAGGGAGACACCACTTTTAGAAAATGTAAACCAGAACTCATAGAGTCAACCTTTGGATATGGAACATAAGTAAATACTTTCTATGCAAAACACCTTTTCAGTTTTTTAACCTAATGACAAGTACATATAAATAAACTCCTTCAAGAAACATTTTCTTAAATGGAATCCTATATAACTTTAATTACTTGATAACATAGTAAGTTAGTACAACTAAATCCTAAAAAGTTCAAAGTTCCTATCAATTGAGGATGAATCAAGAGGTTGGTAAGCATTTCTGAAACTATGTATGTGCTTAGAAAATCTACTTTCATGTGTGGATATTTAATTACATTAATGTGAAATATACTTATTGTATACTCCATGACCCACATTTATTGTGTGTATGTAACCACTTGGTTTATATATGTTCACCCTTACCCTCTGAGAACCCCATGAACAGATTTGAGCTTACCAACCAGCAACATTTATTGTTCTTCTTCTAAGCTTACTTCTATGTAGTATTTCATAGGATTTTAAAAATAAATGTTAGAACCTGTCTTTTTTTTTTATAGGAAATATATAATATACTCTAGTCAGGGAAGTTAAGGCACATGAGACACAAACCATCTGGTCAACAAGTTCTTATAGTATATTTAACGTAATGAATATTTATTGAGTTACTACTACGTGCAGTGTGGGTACTAGACAGTGTGGAAAACTGAAGCCTCTTTCCTGGCAAGTGTATGTAAACCAGGTCTCAATATAACTCTGTATTTGCTTTGCTGTTTTATTTTTCCTAGAACTTATCAGTGCTTAAAATAGTTTGCATTTATTGTCTTCCTCCACTAGAGTAAAAGAGAGCTTTTTATTTTGGATCCCCAGAACTGGAAGCAGTGCTTGACACATAAAAAATGCTCAATAAAGGGGTACCTGGGTGGCGCAGTCAGTAAGCATCTGATTTTAGCTCAGGTTATGATCTCACGGTTCGTGAGTTCGAGCCCCACATCAGGCTCTGTGCTGACAGCTTGGAGCCTGGAGCCTGCTTCAGATTCTGGGTTTCCCTCCCTCTGTCCTTACTCTGGTCATGCTCTGTCTCTTTCTGTCTCTCTCAAAACTAAATAAAGATTTTAAAAATATTTTTAAATACTCAATAAATATTTGTTGACTAAATGAAGGGTTCCTGTGCAATAGTATTTAGAATAGGGAAGGACTAATGCCAGGAAACAGTGATCAGGAAGCTCCAGGGAGGAGACTCCCTTTGGCCTATCAGGGAATGCAAGGTGAGATATTCACATGGGAGGAAATGCCAGCTAGGAAGAAAGACAAAGAGAAATCTCACAGTTCAGTCTCTGGGGGAATTTGTTAGTGTTATGGTTAAACCATTTTCTTGCTGTAGGTTTCCATAAAATCAGTTTCACACGTGGTCTTTCCTATTCTTAGAACTGATAAGAATTTAATTTTCAAATTCCTAAATATTTTGATATGGTGGCTATAAAGTTGAGCTTGAGAAACTGCCTGACAAATGGCAAACAGAACAAATTTTTATAGAGGTTATCAGTCAGATTGTGAAATCTATAAAACCATACAAAGGCTGGGCTTTTCTGTTCCAAATATCCTTAATGGAGATTGAATTCCAATGGCATCCATGCAAATTTCCCAAAGCCTTGCAGAATGACTGGGATTGATCCCAGTCAGAACTGTGTTCTGGGTTACACTGAACTCATTTAGGTCACACAGAGACCTTTGTTCAGCCCTGGGGTTGGGTAAGCAGATGTATCCATTCTCCCTATCCCAAGTTATGGTCATCTCCCTTGTTGAAGGGGCATCGATCTCTTTCTTAATATAAGGAATTTTCCAAACAGCACTGTGGACATAAACAGGTGGTGTTAATTGATTACTGCCTTCCTAATCTAGTTCTTAAGGAATAAAATTTGGATTTCAAAACCAGGCTGTAAACTTAAGTTCAGAATGGAGTGATCTTCAGACTGTCATGCTCTTTTAAGGAGGAATTTTAAACAAAGGGACATCTGGCCAGAGGGTGAGGGCATAAGGCAAATATATCATTATTGCTCATGATGAATCCTTACTTTCCCACACCAATCCACAGTCAGCATGACAAAGTTTATGATTAATGGGAGAGAAAGTAGGGCAATTGTCCACAGTCTCCAGGGAAAAGTGAAGCAGTGTAAAAGGTCACAAGAGCTTGGTAAAATCCTCCAGCCCTGGATAAGTTACCCATTGTGACATACATGAGATTCAGTTTCCTCATCTGTACAATAAAGATAATGATGCTTTTTTCTTTTTACAGACTTGTAGGTATCATAATTAGTGTTGTCAAATCTTCAATAATTAGTATACCTAATTATTTGTACTAAAGAAGGGAATTAAGACAGAAAATTCAAAGGTAAAAATAAATTATATAAATAATTTCAGAACAGAAAAAGTGTATCAGCTATTGCATCCATTGCCTAATTTATCAAAAAAGTATCAATTAATTTAATTTAACTTAATTTTTTTTGAGTAGGGCTCTATTTCCAACATGGGGCATGAACTCACAACCCTGAGATGAAGAGTCATATACTCTACCGGCTGAGCCAGCTGGGTACCCCAAGGGTCAATTACTTTTATTTAGCATCTCATTTGGTATCCAAAAAATGTCCAAATTTATCACAGTAATTGATGAGTAAGTAAACATAAAAAGAAGATGGAAGCAGAAGGGTATGAGGATCGGTCTAGTCTCAAAGTTGCTGCAGAATATGTCTTCTTAGCAACCAACTGCAGTGTTCCCTACTTGGGGTCTAACCCTGCTCTTTAACTTTATAGAAAATTATAGCCCATAATAACCTACATGGTATCTAACTGGCATTGATCAAAATGACAGTAAAAGATAAACAATGTGCACTGACCGGAAGATGACTGTAATTAAATAAAGTTCCATGACTGGACATGACAGTGTAAGTATGTTCAATATAGCAGACTCTCATCCAATGGCATGGATGCCATTGGAATTCAATCTCCTCAAATTAATTAACTCCCTAATGAAAGTGGTCTGCTATCAGAATAACCAATTTACTTTTTTCAACAACATAGTCACATTAGTTTTCAATTAAGATTCAAAAAGCCAAGTCCTGATGAGCACGGAAGTCATAAATGATTTATGAGTGTCCTACTTTTATGTAATGTTACATCTATTATTCTGCTTTAATCCTCTAGCATGCTTTTCAGTTCGTGAAAAATTAATGCTGAGGCTATTTTATAAAGATTATGCGCACTTGGAAGGTAGCTATTCCAGGAAGCACATTCTAAAACTAAGAATGCAATCTTCAAATTTAGCAAGCTGATTCCTAAAATGCCCAATTAAATTTTCATAGTTTCGTTTTGTTTAATTGACAAACTTTTCAGTCCAGTAATTCTAATGAGCCAACCGCTATCATTTCTTCTTCCTTCATAACAGGGTGAAATATTTCCCAAGCATTTTTATTTTTTTTTTCCCTTTCAGAATCAAAGGACTCAGGAACATTCACATGTTGGAAAACATTCAATGCTTGAATCTACTGAGTCCCAGTTCTGTTTAGAACGACCTGCTGGGAGCTTGTAGTGCCCAAAGCCATCAGAACTCTTGGTTTCCTTTGCTCTGCACTTTGGACACACTGCTATTCTATAATCCCATCTTCACTAAATTCCACTGTCATGCTAGGATCCTAGGTGAAGCAACGTTCCAGGCAAGTGTTTTAATGATAAGGAGCAGATATCCCTTCTGAATTAAAGACAGAGGAGAAAAGCTATAAGGATACAAAAGATAATTTCATAGCCACACTAAAATAGTCAAGCTTCATGTAAATCATAACTGGGCACTGGAAAATCAGGAACTGAGATCTTCTCCCTCTCTCAATAGCTGCATCATTTCTGCATAATCATCTTGCATGTGGCAGACGGGAAGCCAGTCCCTAATCTATAGCATGACCCATTTGCCCAAGCATCCACTACCAACTTTAGACAAACCATTTCTGTCTGGGTTCTCAAAAGAAAAAAAACCCCTGGGGCAGCTGGGTGGCTTAGTCGGTTAAGCGTCCGACTTTCGCTTAGGTCATGATCTCGCGGTTCGTGGGTTCGAGCCCCGCGTCGGGCTCTGTGCTGACAGCCGGCTCAGAGCCTGGAGCCTATTTCAGAGTCTGTGACTCCCTCTCTCTCTGACCCTCCCCTGCTCATGCTGCCTCTCTCTTTCTCTCCTAGAAATAAATAAAAATATATATTAAAAAAAAAAGAAAGAAAAAAAACCCCTAAAGTTTCAGGCTTGTTTCTTTTGAGTGCTCTTGGCAACAGGTCATGTCCTGCTCAGCTAAAGGTAAGGTGTCATTCGCTTAGGAATCTTTCCGTGTTCCCATCAGCTGTGGCCAGAACAGAGGGTCACACGATCAACAGGGTTGCCTTTCCAGGTACCATGGAAGGACAGGCACTCACAGTGAATTTGTCTCTGTCAGGTTTGCAATTGCTTCCTCATTCAAAGATGTAACATCCATTCATAACTAGGTTCTCATAAATGTTAGCTATCATCAATACCATTGTCATTATCATCATTTATTTATTCATTCAACAAATATTTATTATTCATTAATTCAACGCCCACTGTGTGCCAGCCACTCTAAGATGGTGGTCATAAAGATGATGAAAGTCTTTATTTGGAATAAAGTAGATTATAAATGTTGAGGAACTGATGCACTTATGAAACAGTCCTACAAAGAGGGAAAAGATGCTTACTTTCCCAATGACAGGTAGACAATTTTACATACAGTGAAATGGAAGGAGTGCCCCAGCACCCCCTGGCACACAGCATCAAGAGTGCTTTCCCTGGAGACTTAGGGATTCACACACACTTTTCTCCATACATAGAGAAAGTTACTGTCCCTGCTCAAACTACCCGAACAAATGCTCTCTAAGACGCATATTTATGTTGATTTTTAGAATCATGATTATAAACTCAGACACTTAAACTACAGAGTCCAAGCAGTTAAAATAAATGAGTGAAGTAGGCCAGGTGTAATTCATCATCAGACAGTGGCAGAGATGCAGGTGACTGGGAGAGCACACATTCTGTGTGAAAGCAGAAGCAATTATGCAGCCCTTTGGAAACATGGCACTGTGATGTTAGGTCCCCCAATATTTATAGAAATATTTGAAATGCATTTTTTTAAATAAAATTCCCAACTTAAGGAAAAAAACGCACCGAAAACTATTCAAAATATATCTGGGGGCTGCATCCAGCCTGGCGTCCACTAAATCGCAAGCCTTGTTTGATAGCAAGTAAGGAGAACAAATTGGCCTGGCCAGTTATACTTTTGCCTTGAAGAGCTATAGAACATGGGAACTCTGAATGCTTTGTCTCAGGAGATTCTGGGGTAGTCCTGAGCTGCCTGAAGTGGATATCATTATCAATGAAGAAATCACCAGGGTCAGTGGCTGTGGTGGGTTGAATAATGGGCCCCCAAAGATGTCGATAGCTTAATCCTATGAATGCTGCTTTACATGGCAAGAGGCATGTGATGTGATTGAGTATCTTGAGATAGAAAATTGTCCTGAATTTTCCAGGTGGGCACAATGTGATCACAAGAGTTCTTACAAGAGGGAGGCAGGAAGGTCAGAGAGAGAAACAAGGAGGTGTGATGACAAGTCAGAAGGATGCCATTGCCAGACGGGGGCCATCAGCTAAGGAAAGCAGGTGGCCTCTAGAAGCTGGAAAAGGCAAGGAACAAATTTCTCCCCAAGAGCCTCCAGAAGAAACCAGCCCTCTGGACACCTTGACTTTAGCCCAGTAAGATTTTGAACTTCTGATCTCCAGAATTATATGATAATAAATGAGTTTTTCCAAGCCATTATGTTTCTGGAAATTTGTTGCAGCCATAGGAAACAAACCTAGAACTTTCCAAAGAGTTGAGCAACCTCCCCTGGTTGCTATGATTGAGAAAAGACCACGGGAGCATTAGAGTGGAAACTTGATCACCAGACCCAAGCGATGAATTCAGAGCTCCCTGGCACCGAGGGAACCTACCATCCAAGAGAAGGCTCTCAACCTTCCCTGCACAAATGATTCTCCTCTTTCTAGGAGCCCAGGGGACAGTTGCCAATTACCTCCAGTCCTAATCAGAGCATTACCAAAGTCCACAGATGAGAGGGGATGCCACATGGTGGAAAGAACACTGTCTTTAAACTCAAACAGGATACTCTCTGTGTGACAAGCTCCAAGAGCCTCCATGTCATTATCTATAAAATAAGAGTAATAATACCACATAGCATTATGAGATAGAGGAATGGAAACCTGTGCCATAGTGCCTTATGAATAGCGGGAGCCCAATACATGCTAGAAAGTGTTATTTGTGTTATTGTTTTATTGTTACCCTATATTCTCTGGATTTGCAATTATCCCAAGACTACATTGTCTATATATCCTCAGTAAAGTAGCAGTCCAAAGGGAACAACAGTGAACATCTTTAAGCATAATCTTCATGCTCTATTACCTCAAAGACAGTGGGGAGACAGATGCTTCCAACACTGTGAAAATGTTACATTTATAATACAACCTCCTGTCAGCAGAATGTCGGAAAAGTGAGAGGCTTCTAGAAAAGTCCACTGCCCTTAAGGCATCCTGACAATCATCATGTCCAACACACGCACTGTGTTACTAATGCTTGTTAAAGAAGGCCGTAATTATCACAGCTTCAGAATGTGTGCTTATGGCATTCAGTAGTCTTGAGGCTCTGCAAAGATGCACAGTGACATTTCCACCACAGTTTTCAACAGTACCATCACATTAATTGAACAGAGGATATGCAAAGGAGATCCTGAAAAAACAGGCAAAGGACACGAACACATTTTGGAATAGATTACAAATACAACCAATGCTTGGAATAGAGAGGGTAGGTGGACTCTGAAATCCAAAACCAATGTCACAAACTCAAAAGATCTCAAGGGCCAGGCAGGAAACCCAAGGAGAGAAGGGGAGGAATTTGCCAGCGGTGGGGTCTGTGCAGGGTGGGTGGGAGTAGGAGGCACTGCTTGAGGGAGTTCCCCTTCAATTCCCTTCTCAGCTCTCGGGACCAAAAGACTCATCTGTGGGCTGACTTCAGCTCACAGACAATGAGCTTGTGACCCATTTGGCCACTGGGATTCTTTGCCAAAAAAATTCAACAGCAGTAAAGCCACCCTGAGGGAAGTTTGACCAGAGAAGCTGTTTGTTTTTAGAACCATCCTTACATCAAATCACGCTCAATCCCACTCCCACCTCTTAGGTGACCACACCCTGTATTCTGTACTCTGACTGTTTAGATCTCTCCCAGCCCTTGGCCTGACTCGGCCCTGCTTAGACAGTATTCCAAGCCTAGATCACTCTTTCTCTCTGAGGGCGAAATTATGCATCTGAATACTCCTCCATTCCCTTAGGACAAGGCTAGGGATCCACAGCCCATCATGTACAGCAATATTCATTATCATGCCAGTAGCATTAAGACATGCTGTACACATACATGCTTCATGGGCAATATCTAGAAAAATTATATGGGGAATCTCTCAGTACCTGAGTATTGCTGGATATTGAGGCTTTATTCATTCCAAATATCGTGGCTATTTGGTGGCATTATTAGAGTAAATTATTCTGCACTGATGGAAGTTCAGACTGTGACAGGCTGCTAGAGTATTTTTGAGCAGGGAATCTCTTGCCACCTCAGATCAGACCTTGGTTTCATTTCTATAAGATCTCTTTTCCACAGTGGGGAAGGCTGGAAGAGTTAGACAGGTAACAATCCTGGCTTTCAGAGTGGCTCTTTTGAACCCATTTGTAAAAATACAGATAGACTTAATTTTTCTGAACAGAAAATAATGAAAATAAATTTCAGAATCTTATTTATTAACTCTGCACCCATAGATTTTTCATAAAGACTATGAAGAAAATTGGAGTGATATCCAGTTTTTTAAAAGTTCATTTTATTTTTTCCAGATTGTTTAAAATATGGATGCAATAGAATTTATGTTCTATTGGTTACTAGTTACTCTTATTTCTACCGAAAATCATATAATGACACATAAAATAGGCTTCATAAAGGCAGGAAAGTTCAGTGCATAGATACTGCAAAGGGTCTGCCTGAGTTCAAAATCTGCCCATCTTAAATGTCTTTCAAAGAAACAATGGCAGAAACATACTGATGCCTACCAAGTCAAGTATTCCACTCTTTAGGGCTGGGGTAGAGGTGTGATAATGAAAATCTCAAAATGAGATGAATTTGGTAGAGGGCCTGTTCATAGAAAGTAACTCAACAAATGGTGGCTATTATAATCCATCCAGAGATTTCTGATGTTCCTACTGGAAGAAATATAACACTAAACATTAAAACAATTTTATGATACCTGTATTTATGCATAACATAAATATTTCAAAGTGTTTTCACATACATTGATTCATTTCAACACTAAAGCCCTTACGAGTGAAATGGAACAGATGTTAATATTTTAATTGCTCATGAGAAAAACTGAGATTCGGGTTAGTATCTGATTCAAGATGCTTTGATCTCTCATGAGCTCTCAGTCTCAAGCAAGCCACCTCATATTTCTGAGTCCATTTGCAAAATGAGTGACTTAGACAGGTGGTATGTCAGACCACTTCCTCTACTAGCACTTGCATAAATTTGGAGATCAAGTGGTTGCAATAAACCCGACTTGACCGTGTAGTAGACTGATCATGTTGCCAACTTTCTGGGATTTGGAACTGAGCTTCAAGACTTACTCTTTCTTGCCAGTGCCCAGGAGTGATGGGACCCTGAGATAATGACTCATGCCAGTGAAAATGCCTGGGAAATCTGGGGTCCAGTGATCTGATTTACAATGAGAAATAACTGCACAGGAGCCAGGATTTTCACCCTGAAGTTAAATGGGATGGAGGTCCAGTCATGAAAAGAAGTCAGTTTGTTGACTCTAAAATCAAAGCACAAGGAATTTAAATGATTGCTGAGAAGTTTTAAAGAGAGCCAAATGATCTCCTCACTATGCTCAAACCTACAAAACCAAGATACTTGGGGCCCTTTGACAAGGGCTTGATTCCTGGGAAACTGCTGGATGGACAGGACCACTCGCATCATTTGTCTTCCTCCTTCCACGAGTTACTGCCACTATCTTCTACTGGAGACATTTATCTAGGCTACAATTTTATTGTAAGAATATACAGGGACATAGTCAGGAGGAAGTAGGAGAGAAAATAAATGTTCCCAGATACCAACATTTAAGACACTATAAAGACCAGAGCCTTTGTAAGTTTTGGCAATGTGGTGGCAGAATGTACAGAGAATGGGTGGCAAACTAAAGGAATCTGTCAGTATGTCATGATGGAGCTGATTCACCCTTCTCTAAGCTGGTGATCAGAGGTTATAAATTTTCCTTGTTATGTGATCAGTGGGTTCTGAGTCTATTAATACCCCCATATAGACTCACAATAGTTTTACAGAAAGAATCCTTTCAACTTCCCTTTATTAGCAAAGTCACCTTTTAGAAAGCAAATTTTTCTTAAGAACTGAATGATTACGAAAATATGAGGCTGAAATAATAAATGGTACTCTTTGGGCCTTCATTGAGAGTTCTACTCACTGATGGTTAAATGTTCTGAGCAAATACAGTCTTCCGTTTTCAAGTCCAAACTTCAAACTTATCAGAGACAGACAAGTAGGTGGGTGGAGGCGTCACTTGGGAGCCCTCTGGAGTTGGGCACAGATAGTGTGACACTGAGATACTCAGAAAGGAGTCAGGAAACTCACAAAGAAGACAGATTGCACAATACAATCAAGAAAGACAACTGGAGTACTCAGAAAAGGCAAGTTATTATTTTTAAAGAAACTAGAAGTTTAAAAAGTTTTTAAAAAGGCTTTTTAAAAGGAAACTAGAAGTAATAATGAGATACAAATTTATATCTATCATCACACAAAAAAAGAGTGATAACACCATTGCTGATAGAGATGGAGGGTGGCTATTTTACTACTTACTGGTAAAAATGAAAATCACTACTGCTTTGGGGAAATAAATCTAGTTACATATTATTTCAACACAGCAATCTCACTTTTGGGAATCTATTCCACAGAAATAAACACATTAGCATGTAGCAGCATATGTATAAAAGTGTTTTTACAACATTATTCACAGAGCCAAAAACAAGGGTGAAAACAATGTGAATTACTATTAATGGAGGAATGGAGGAATAAATTATGGTATCACCACACCATGAAGTTATATTCACCATTAGAAAAAAATCAGTCATGGGGCACCTGGCCGGCTCATTTAGCAGAGCCTGTGACCCTTGCTCTCAGGGTTGTGAGTTCAAGCCCCATACTGGATGTGGAGCCTACTTAAAATGAATAAATTTTTTTAAATGTTGTTTTTTTTTAAAGAATCCATCATGACCATCATGACCATTGATTAGAAAAGCTTTCCACGAGCTATCATTGGGAAAGTAGGGGTAGGGGGAAGCAGAAACTGTCTAGCATATTACATCATTTTTGTGAACTACAAAATGACAAAATCCCAATATAGGTATATGTGTGTATCTATGCATGTATTTGTGTGTGACTGTGCATGCATGTGCATATGTTTGTGTGATGAGATGAGCATAAAGAAAATAAACCAAGGGATACACCTTAGATTCTGTTGTGAATGATCAGGAGGATACAGGGCTTCACCAGAAGGAGATGAAGCAGATGAAGGGAAGGAGGGGAGGGGAAGCCAAAAAAACATGAAACAAAATGACTGCAATAAAAAGTGAAATAAATGATTTCTCACTTAGGTTGAAGTACACATGCATAAGTTTATCCATGTATAAAGAAACCAGGGAAATACAAATGGGAGAGTTAAATCTGCTAAGAATGACCATACTATAATGAGTAGAAAAAAAAGTCACAAAGGTTGTTTCTAAAAGGAGGCAAATATAAACATATGAACACAACACAATTAAAAATTTGTACAGCAAAAGCCACTATAAAAAAGAGAAACGACAGCCTGCGAAGAAATAAATGCAACCCATATGGCGCACAAAGGGATTATGTCCCAAGAAACAAAAAGCTTCTACAAATTGTTAAGAAAAAGATAATTAACCTGATATGCAACTTACGGATAAGCAATTGCATGAGAGGAAATCCAAATAACCAATGCACATGAGAGATGTTCAGTCTTTTATATCATTGTGGAAATGCAAATGTAAGCAATAAAGTACACCCGTTACTCCCTTGGTCAGCAGAAATTAAGAACAAAAACTAACTGCTGCTAGAGAGACTGTGTATGAGTCAGGCAGGCACCTTTATGCATTACTGGTAGAAGGGCAAATTGTTACAACTGTGCAGAAAATAAAAATTTGGTAATATAGTAATTAAAATACTCGTGATAAATAATCACTATCTTAAAAATCTCTTATTCAGGGGTGCCTGGGTGGCTCAGTCGGTTGAGCATCAGCCTTCAGCTCAGGTCATAATCTCACGGTTCGTGGGTTTGAGCCCTGCGTGAGGCTCTGTGCTGACAGCCAGCTCAGAGCCTGCAGCCTGTTTCGGATTCTGTGTCTCCCTCTCTCTCTGATCCTCCCCTGCTCATGGTGTCTCTCTCTCTCTCTCTCAGAAATAAATAAGTAAAAACATTTTTAAAAAGTTTTAAAAAAATCTTATTCATATTTATAAAACATATAAATGAACAAACAATATACATTATGTACATACACATACACACATTATACATATATATGCTCCTCTTCCTCCAAGGGTATATATACAAGATATTGATTGCAGCAGTTTTGTTGGGGCAAATACAAAACATATACACAAAGCAAGAAAATGGCTAACAACTTGAATATACACTGAATCTGAGAAGTAGTTAAAGAAAGTCTGGTATATATAAACTTGAAAATTATGCAACTATTTAGAAGAAACAAATCAAATTTATGTCTAAAGACTCAGGCCACATCTATTATCATTAAAAAAAAAAAAAAAGCAGCTTGTAGGGTACGACCAAGTGTTAAAACAACAATAAAATGTATATGTATTTAAGACAGAGAAAAGTGTAATATAAATTAAAAAAATTTACATCCTGGGGCTCCTGGGTGGCTCAGTCAGTTGAGCATCTGACTTCAGCTCACATCATGATCTCACAGTTTGTGGGTTCAAGCCCTGCATCGGGCCCTGTGCTGACAGGCCCTGTGCTGATAGCCTGGAGCCTGCTTCGGATCTTCTGTTCTCCGCTCCCTCTGTCCCTCCCCCACTCCTTCTAGTGCTCTCTCTCTTCCTCTCTCAAAAATAAATAAAACATTAAAAACATTAAAAAAATGTACATCTCTATACAATTATAAAGATAAACTTCAATTATCAAGAGTATGTGTTTATGAGTGTGGAATCCTTATTACCTAATCTTCCCTAATAAACTGGGAATAAATTATTAGATTACTAATAAATTATTAGGTTAATAATAAGTTATTCTGCATCTGGATTAATAATACCTTTAAAAAAATTAAAAAAAAATCTTCCTTGTAACAGAGGCTCCTGACACTGCAGCTAATGTTAACATCCTAAAGGCAGTCAACACAGTATTTTATTTCAGAAAATTTCAGGTGAAAAGAAGGAGCTGTATCTGGGAGCACGTGACAAGAGGTGAACACCCAGCAGGTGTGAGCACATCCTGGCTGATGGGAAAGATGGTCTGGCTTTCAGCAGGTAGGAGTAGCTGTGGGGGGTCCATAGGAGACGGCTCATGGCAGTATGAAAAGCTACCAGCAGGGAGAGGTGAGGCTGGCTGTGAGACAGAGTTCAAAGACAAAAACAAGTAATAAGGCAGGTCTCCAGGCTCAGAAGAACTGAAGTGCTGGTTGGTGGTAGCAGACACTCAGGAAAGGAAGATGTCAAGAACCCAGGTAATTAGCAATGGAATATAAGCAGGGTTTTAGTCAGGACCACCATGTGCGGCTGTGTGAGCTGTGTGATGCACAGGGTATGCAGTTGGCTTAAACTACCGCATGAAGTGTGCCTCCTAGATTTATACAAAGAGGCAGGAAGCTATTGCAATGCAGAGATTTTACCCCAAGATCAAAGGAGATTAAAATCGACAATTCTGCTGATTATCATCACTACCACCACAACTGTGACAGCTGACATTGTGACAAAGTGTTATACTTTACAGAGCAAATTCACTGTCCTGGGAAGAATCGAAGGAGGTAGCCAGGTCAGGTATTACCATCACCATTAAAATGAAGAAACAAAGACTCTGAAATGTTCCTTGACTTGCCCAGGATCTCAAACATAGTCAATGGCTGAACAGGCTTGTGAACCCAGAATAGGATCCTTCTCAAAACATCTGTTCCCACTGTTTCAAAGTGCTCATAAGAGGAATGAAGATTGCTCCCTGACATTAGGGATCGGCTTGCTGACCAAAGAGCCAATGGATCATTTTGCACCTTGAATTCCTTTCACATAACTTTATTTTCTTATTTTTTCAAACCTAATAGGTAAACAAATTCTCCCTTAAGGAGATTTCCTGTTGTGCAACATTCAGACTCAACCTGACCATACTGGTGGCTGGTTGATTGTAGTGACTATTTGTTTAGACAAAATGTGTTACAAAAAGGATTTATAGCCGCTTATAAAAACACATATAATACAAAATAAAATTGAATAAAAAGTAAGGAAATGAGGACATTGAATTAGAAAGAAAATGAGTGAAGAAAAGCAAACATCCAGCCACAAATGGAAGTTAGTCCACAAAATAAATAAGGCACTCAAGAAAGTTCTCTATGTTTGCTAGGGACAGACTGCAAATTTGGCTCTCCGTTTTTCAGCACGAAGAGAAAGAAGGAAACATGATTCACAGCACTTGAAAGATATAATTATAAGCCAACCAGTGGCTCAGGAGAAATACAAGTATTCTTGGTATTAAGACTGAAAAGTTATATTTTACATTGTTCCATGTGACCCTAATAATAGCAGCCAATTTTTATAAGGATCTTACTATGTGTTTCGCACTATGCTAAGTGCTTTGAATGCTTTGAATCATTCAATTGCCACGAAAATTCCACAGGATGGGTTTTATTAGTAATATTTTTTTTACATTTGAGGAAACTAAACTACAGAGATGATAAGTAAGTCCCTGAACACACACACACACACACACACACACACACACACACACACACACACTTAATAAGTGTCTGATTTGGGATTCCAACACAGTTCTGCCAACTCCAAAGTTAATCTTCTATCATGTGACTTCCATTTAGGAACTATACCTTGATTCAGTCCCTAATTACCCTGAGGATCTAAAAGAATCCCTCAAGATCCCACATTCTGTAGTTTCAACCATGTTCTCTCTGCTACAGAACTTTGTTTTGTTTTTTTTCACTGCACTTACTACCATCTAGTTGGTTACTTATTTTATTATCTTTCCCTATTAGAATGTGAACTATGTAGCTTCAATGATCTTATCTTTTTAATATTCTATCCTTAGTCTGCTTTTCTGCCTAAAGTATAGGAGGTATGCAGTAATATTTTTGAGTAAATGAATGCTTCAAGGAACAAGGAGCAGGTGTCCATTTAACACGCTTGCATGTCTGAAAATCCAGTTGCCCCTACTTATCCTTAGCCCCTTACAGATATTACTCACATATTCTTCCCTAGTCTTCATGACTTATACTCGTTACCAAAAATTCATTGTGTTCTACAATTTGGCTATTTTTCATAATCCAGTTTGGCATGGAGTTAATTTTATTTGCTTGACCTTATAATTTAGAAAATTATTCTTAAGAATATAGATGTCCCCGTCACCTGTCACACATGAGGAAATTTTTAAATTTTTATTTATTTGTCCAAAAGAAATGATTGCTGATTTTTAAAAGTATATATTCAAAGAATTTGCCTTGTGACCTGTTCAACACAGATTTTGGTATTTGCTGCCCAACATTTCATATTTAAAAAATAGACCACTTCTAAAACAGAGAGAGAGAGAAAGCAACATGTGCTTAATGCACAAAGAACCAACATGAACTTGTTCTGGTTAAATACCTAATTCTAGCTGCCATGTTTTCAGCAGGAAAAATAATCAGATTGTTAAATGTGCAGCTTCACTAGGTTTGTAATGGGAGCATGAGATGATTGAGTGTTTTTTTTTTTAACTACAGACACACAAACACCCAAAATATTCAGAATAATTGACTGGATAACATTAATAAATACAATTCAGGAAATCCCAGAATAAGACAGATTCTTAGCCCCGATTGTCTTGATGCATATTCTCAGGATTCTTTAAATCTTTCAGGAAGTCTTGGAATTTGCATCACATGGTTGTCATTTCCAGAGAGGAGGACAAATTAATCTCACAAACACATATTTTCCTGCAATCTTAGAAATGGACTGTGACTATACGGCCTATCCCTCAAAATGGGTCTTTCTCCTTTTTCTTTCTTTTTTTTTAAACTTTTTTTCTTTTTTTAAGTGTTTTATTCATTTTTGAGAGAGAGATAGAGACAGCGTGAGCAGGGGAGGGCCAGAGAGAGAGGGAGATACAGAATGTGAAGCAGGCTCCAGGCTCTGAGCTAGCTGTCAGCACAGAGCCCGATGCGGGGCTCAAACCCACAAACTGTGAGATCATGACCTGAGCTGAAGTCGGACACCTAACCGACTGAGCCACCCAGGTGTCCCTCTCCTTTTTCTTTTAAGTTATCTGTTGCTAACTTATTGTTTTAGTGAAAAGGCTAAATCATATGAAAATGTAGGCTGAGTTGACAGACATGTAAAGTTGATGATATGCTCTTGACTTATTTTTCTGAACTCAAATGGTCGAAATATGGCACATATTGAGTAATCAAAGAAACAATTTGGGATAAGAATAATGTCTGGATTATACTTTCATACTTTATTCTATTTTTTAAAGTTTATTTACTTCTTTTGAAAGAGAGACAGACAGAAAGGGGGAAAGAGAGCAGGGGAGGGGTAGAGAGAGGGAAAGAGAGAGAATCCCAAGCAGGCTCCGCACTGTCAGCACAGGGCCCACCATAGGAGCCCACAGGGCTCCATCTCGTGAACCGTGAGATCATGACCTGAGCTGAAATCAAGAGTCGGAGCTTAACTGAATAAGCCATCCAGGCGCCCCATATTTCCATACTTTAGAAACACAATTTGGAAAATATTTAAAGTAAAATACTATGACCAATCTCCTTGCAGAAAGACAATGCTAAATGACTACTGTGATGTGATATTATGATTTATAATAATAAAAAAAATCATTTTGGTCTTCCTTCACACTTCCTGACACAAAGCTATAAAACCATTGCAGCTTCCTATCTGACAGCAATAGGGACATCTTTTGTCATACTATTCAGTTTTGTTCCCAGTTCCTAAAATAACTCCAGAGCCATAAAGGTGAAACAGTATCTTTAAGCCCTTTCAACCACACCTGGGTTTATATTAATGAGGTTACTGTTGGAAACCCCTTAAAGATGGGGAGGGGGTCAGGTGGCCAACAGAACCAGCCAAGTGATTAAAGAGACAGAGCTTTGAGTCCCACCCCTCAACCCCTGGGAAGGGGAGGGGGAGCTGGAAGTTGAATAATCACCGATGACCATGATTTATTTAACCAATCATGTCTACATACTGAAGGCTCCATAAAAACACAAAAGAACAGTGTTGGGAGAGTTTCCAGGTTGATGAACACACAGTAGTGCCACCAGAAGTGCACCCCCAGAGAAGACACGGGAGTCTGCACACCTTCCCACAGAACTTGCCCTACACGTCTCTTCCATATGCCTATTCCTGAGTCAAAATAGCTTTTATAATAAACTGCCAATCTAGTATGTAAAAGGATCTGACTCTGTCTCCAAGTAGAGAGTGTCAGAACCGAGTTAAATTGTAGGGTACTCAGCTGATGTCACAGAACTGCTTGGTGTGGGACACCTGCCACCTCTTCACATTTGGTGGCCAGACTTGTCATAAATGAAGTATTGAAAGTAATGTAAAGAGTAGAGGAGAAACACAGGAACAATTTTCCCTTTACATTTTGGTATGAAGTGGGCTTTGCTAGAATAGTCTTGGTCCATGGAAACGTGTGGTTTGACAGAGAAAGGATGACAGGTCAGGTGATAAAGGACCTTTGACTCCTGGCAGGTCATGTGGTCACTCCTGCTCTGAAGCAGCAGCTGAGCTACACTCAGTCACCAAAGGCAAACGTTCTGAGAGGTAAGCTTCCTAAATTTGCCTAGGGAGAGAACCTTCCAAAGACATTTAGCTCCTGTGTTTATCTCAAACAAGAGAAAGGAACATATTGTTTCTACCATCTGAGCTATAGAGATCAAGTCGAGGGAACTGAGGCATTTGCTAAACAGTATCAAATCCATCATGCACAGGCAGGGAGGGTCAGATGCCCAGAAAGCATAATATAATATAATTATCCATTAGCTGTTAGACTTTAAGGTGAAGCATTTTATAGTAGCAACAACAAAACAAACAAAAAACTAAGCATAATTCATAGTATTTATGATTAGAGGGAGACAGAAAGAGGAACAAGGAAGAAAAGAAAGAAAAAGGTACAAAAGTCACTCACAGAGGGTATAAGAGAACAGTTCTCAACAACTGGAAAACCAAAGCACATTTTTTTACAGAGATCTGACAAGTAAATATTTGCTCCAAAGCAAAGATACCTTCTTTGTTCACCTTCGGATCCCATTTGTTTTTACACTGTTGTGGAAATCTTAGATTAAAAAAAGAGTTTTTAGGGGGCGCCTGGGTGGCTCAGTCAGTTAAGCATCCGAATTCAGCTCAGGTCTTGATCTTGTGGTTGGTGAATTCTAGCCTTATGTTGGGCTCTGTGCTGACAGCTCAGAGCCTGGAGCCTGCTTCAGATTCTGTGTCTCCCTCTCTCTCTGACCCCCCTGCTCCCCCCCCCAGACATAAATAAAAACATTAAATTTTTTTTAATTAAAAAAAAGAGTTTTTAGGTTCCAACATAAAGACACACAGCACCTTCTATCTTCCTCAATGAAAAATCCTGAAATACAACATTTTATTTGTTTTTAACAGAACATCCTCTTTTTTGTCCTGCTAACTTCCTTGACTGCTTTCAATGTTTTGCTTGCTTTAGACTTAAGGTTTACGGGACATAAATAATCTGGCCAAGGGAAAGAAAAAAATAGACCCCATATTGCAATTATATATAGAGTTAATAAAGAAAGTAGTTTCCCTTTAAAATAAGCTCTTAAATTCTCTTAATAATAGTAATCAGGCAGTTGAGATGAAAAGAGTCCTCTGTTTGACACAGTCAACATTTAGTTCTCCTCAAAATTAGCTGCCTGAAGGCACTGGGTATGTGGGGAATATAAGTCAAAATATATAACAGTAAAATCTTTCCTATAATAGAATTTTTAGCAGCTGTTAAAAATGATGCTTTTTAAAGATAGTTAATGGCATAAGAAGATGTCCAAAATATAAACTAAGTAAAACAACCAAACAAACCTACAAGCCTTATGAATACAAATTCCATATACCTGTAAAAAAAAAATCTCTACACAAATACATATATCAAAATGACATTGTTATATAACAGTTAATGATTCTTTTTATTCCTCTTTTTCCTTCTGTATATTTCTAAATATTCTGAAACTCTAAGAAAGTACATTACTTTTTGAGTCAAGACAAAAATATTGCTCCATACCCGATGTCCAGTTAGTATGATAATCAATTAAAGCAGCTCCCTTAAGACTCCAGTCCTAATGTTGAGTCTAAATGATCCAAACAAGCAGATGTACTGAGTGGTCCAGTGTCAGAACTTCACACAGACGCTGCCTAAGCTTGACCTCTAGCATTTCCAGAATGTGTTCCAGAATCCTCCTTGCTGCTTTAGTAATGAGAAATGGAGAAAAGCAACAGATGGTGACAATTATGACTGTCAGGATGCCAACCTCAAGAATGAAATTTTTACTTCAAGACAATTTGCAGGAGTACAATAATATCTGGAGAATCTAAGCACAAAGCTTTCCAAAATGTAAATGTTTGAGATAAAAAGAAAGGTGATTATATAAGAAGATCTGATAGCTTAACATGAAGCATTTAGGTAAGAGGAAAAATTTAACCAAATTTCTGAAGTAGATTACAGACTTTATTTTCAGACTTTCTTAAAACTTAAATCTAATCTGATACTACAATTCCTTTTTTATCATAATCTTTAGACCGGCCATCATGGATCTTTTACCTTTTATTCTGGCTCCAACAGTAATATATAGCTATCTATATTTTCAGAGGATGGAAATTAACATTATCATTAGCTTAAATAAAATGTAATCCATCAAGTTAAATTTTCTATTGAGGAAATTTACAACATTTTCCCAAAGCAAACCAAATGACTTATGGTAAAATCTTAAATGTTTTGAGTTTCAAAGTCATATTTGGATTTGTATTCTGCTTGCAGCACTTATTATTAACTGTACAGCCCGGAGAAAGTTACCAATTGGGGACTTTAATTTCCTTATGTGTAAACTGGAAACTAATCATGAGGGTTTTCTGATGCTTGAAGGTTCTTTACTGAGGTAGTTTCTTCCATCATTACTACATATGATGAAATTTCTGTAATACGGTGTCAGCACTCAGTTACCTTTCCTGAAGTTCACAGGTAGAAGTACATAACAAGTAATGGCATAATGCAGAGATGCTCCAATTTTGCTTTGAAGATTGTGGTACCCCAAATCCAAAAGAGTGGTCCATGATCCCCGCCTCCTGGTAGTCATGTCCTCTGTAGTCCCTTCCCCATGAGTATGGGATAGACCTAGTGACTCATTTCTAAGGAATACAATAAAGTGGCAATGATGGTGTATGATTTGGAGACTAGGTCATCATGGCAGCGTGTGGTTTTTCTCTCTCTCTTCACATGCGGGAAGCCATGTTGTGTGCGGCCCTGTGGAGATGTCCACGTGTTGAGGAACTGAAGTCTCCTGCCAACATCATGCAAGTGAGCTTGGAAATTAAGCCTCCGGCTCAGTCAAGTATGCAGAGACAAAGCCCCAGCTGACAGCTTGACTTCAGCAACCCCTGCGGCAGAAGAACTGTGCAGCTAATCTGCTCCCAGATTCCTGACCTTCAGAAACTGTGTGAAATAATAAACATTTTGTGTTTTAAGCTGCTAAATGTTGAGGTAATATGTTGTACAACAATAAACAACTGCTACACAGATCAAATCCAAAAGGACAAAGTTGTTAAGGTCTACAGGCAAAATACCATTTTCAAGGAAGACAGAAAAGAAATTTCTAAAATATGACTGCATTTATTTGAAAATCAGGGAGAAGAATTTTACCCATTTTATTATTTAACAAATGTACTACCATGTACATTTTTCTCTCAGGCTTTCATATTTATTCCCTCTAGGAACTTGGGACAAGTGTCCCAAGGACTGTGTTGAAAGATATCTGAGTCACATTCCACATTACACTAGGCTTGTGTCTTACAACCAGTTAGTATTTTGGGCTCGGATTTAGTATTTGATCCCAATACCTTTCACACAAAATAATTCATAATTTCCCCAAGGCCTACATTTGAATCACACTTTTTATGGGTTGCCCAGCATGAGCAAGTCACTTAGCTCAGGAACGAGCCCATGCACCTACTTCCCTTATAGGTTAACACAGTCTTCTTGTTTCCCAGCACATAAGCAGTCAGCATCAAAAAGTACACAGGCTACAGTGGTTTTCACAAATCTGAGACCTTCTTGAGACCTAATATCATGTGATTAATAGATTGCACTAAATCACAGCCCTAACTGGCAAACAGTCTGGGTGTTTGGACATAGCCCAGGCACCTGAATTCTCTCTTCTGTCAGAGTAAATTTGCTGCCTACGTGGGCCACTGTCAGAGAGTTTATAGTATAACTTAGGCACCCATTTTGTACAAGAATCACATTCCTGAGGTCGAGTTGTAAGTCCTCCTGTTCTCATTGCTTCTCGAAGGGGCTATTGTGTCTTAATAGACATTGAAGTCCATACACTCTGCTCTAGCATACATTTAACTGCTGTCTGACATCTAGTCTATCTTTGCTTGTTAACAGTGTCCCAATTTTTATTCAAGTAACCTCCCCGCCCATAAACAGCTTGTGGGTGTTTTAGGGATGCTCTAGGGGTGGGGCATGTAGTTCAGGTTTGAGATAATTAGCTTCATATTATCACCTGGCTGCAAGTTGGTCAGGGATGAAGTGAGTAATTAACTTAAATTGCACTAGTCATAGAGATGTCCAGGGTATTATTGACGGTTGCGAAAGAGTCATTCTTTCCCACTAAAAATGAACCTGCAAGGACAAAACTCCAGGAGGCTCAGGAAACCATGTAGAGATGAACAAGAGAGAATCATCTGAGAATGAAGTTGCCCCAGAGGAAGCAGAGCTGGGAGACTGACCCTGGCCAATTATTTGTCTTTGATCAAACCATACCTAAATCCGCATATACTACAGAAATGTTACCTGAACCATGAAATTTTCTCTAGTTTGGACTGGGTTCTTCTCATTTGCCACAAAATATTCCCAACTAATAAAACTTCCCTGACATGGCAGAATTCCAATGGTAAGAACAAAAGTTAAGCTCATCTTTTAGGATATTCCCTAATTTGTACAAGTACAAAATTATGATTAAAATATGTCTTTTGAAAAAGTGTCCGACAATTACATGTCCACATCACGTAATACACTACACACTACAAAATTTGTTTACTGTGTCAAAGCAGTGAAAAGGCTGGACCTTCTAAGCCCTTTAAGTCACATCTAGAAATTATCTCTTCCCTTGTAAGATGAAACTCAAAAATTGGTCTATAGCAGAACCAAGATAAGTGAGGCATAACACAGAGCACAGGACGTAACTGAAAGCCAGAGTTATTCAAAGCATTTGGTTTTAAGGGTCTTCTAAATCAATTGCCTATAAAAATGCTTTCAAAGAGAGTTTGTTTCATAAAACAAGAGAATGTCTATGTGCTGGTCTGGGTGAGCAATACAAGAAGATTTGGGGGTCTGGGAAACTCACAGAGACCACTGAAGGTCCCTGGGAACTCCCCATTGTCTTCTTATGTGCTCACAGAGGTCTTCTCTCTGCCCTAAGAACTGGCCCTATATCTTCTTTTTTCTCCTCTTTCATTTCTTTTTTAATGTTTATTTATTTTGAGAGAGAAAGAATGTGTGTGCACATGAGCAGTGGAGGGGCAGAAAGAAAGGGAGAGAGAGAATCCCAAACAGGCTCCATGTTGTCAGTGCAGAGCGTGATGTGGGACTATGTGGGGCTCTATGCCACACACCGTGAGGTCATGACATGAGCTGAAACCAAGAGTCCGACACTCAACTGACTGAGCCACCCAGGTGCCCCTCTCTTTCTTCCTTTCTCCGTTACTTTATCCCTTCCCATCATCTCCCCTCCATTTTCTTATCTCATCATCCTCCTCTTCCTCCTCTTTCTCTTGGCCCTTTTCCTTTTTCTTCCTTTTATTTTCCTTCCTATGAAGACCAGCCCATAAAGTAATCATAATGTCCCAACTTTTGTATTCATTCCAAAGTCTTCCTAGTCTCAGTTTTCTCAGATTTTCCCCAGGCTAGAACATTCTTCACTCAGCAACCTATGCCGACCTTGCTAAACTGGGAAAGCCTGTAGCTGCTTCCACTCTACCATCTTCATCCAGACACCTAGGTTCTCTCCTACCTGATGTTGTGGCCTTGCAGCCTGATATAGGACTATGAAATTTCCAGCACATATTTGTTTAAAGCCATTTTTTTTTTACTTCTACTATAGCCCTAATCTTGAGGACATTCATATTTCCTCTGTATTGCATTTGTACAGAAATCCTAATAACTGCACCTTAGTTGAGCTTATGGGATGTAATTAGCATTCTCTGGGATAAACATTCTAATTGCACTGTTCTCTCTTTGGAATAAATAAACTACAAATTTTCCTGATCATAAAAGAAAGAAAAAAAAAGAAAAAATTCATTTGTGGACAAATCCTCTAACAAAATGCTTTGTGAAGACAGCTGAGAATCTGAGGAGGGGTGACGCACACATCTTCCATGTCCCTTTTAAATTTCTCATTTAGGAAGAGAAAAAGTCATCTCTCCCTCTCACCAGAAGTCTTAAAAGTTACATACACTTTTTGGAAACTGGCACTGGCCTTTTTACTCTGGCTTAAAAAAAATTCCCAGTTATTTCTCTAATACAGGCAACGTATTCATGAATGCTGCTCATTTTGGTATAAATTAAATAAAATAATTCCTTGGTATCACTGCAGTATTCCTCAATATATATATATATATATGCACACACACACATATGTATATACACACATATATACAAACATATGTGTATATATATATTACTTATATAGTTATATATAATTATATATATGGAAAAGCCTACATATTTATATGTGTATTTTATACACACATAAAACATGTTCACCTTAGCTACATGGTCATCAACTACTCTATTAAAGTGATTTAGCCACCAGAGTATCTCCCTTTCATCATCTATACTTCATTTATAAGCCTCTTATCTGGATAGAATGAACCTTCAAACCAGCTAACAGTTGATGAAGTGTTGACCTTCTGTTTTTTGAGTAAGCAGAACATTATTGATATATTTTAAAATAACCTTACTTCCCTGGCTTTCCTACTAAATCACACATGCATAAGTAATGTCAATAGATTATACGCAACACTGACACTAGCAATTGTTGCAAGCTACCAAAGCCACAGCATGGTTACAGACTAGATCACAAGAGGTTGAAGGAGGCTAATACACAAATTTGCCTATTTCCTCCATGTAATCGTCACTCAAAAGAAAAAGCACAGCTTCTTCATGAATCTCCAAACCACAAGTACGTTAAAAGTGAAATGACCTGCCAGATTTCCTCATTGATGCCTTTTATCCTCCATAATATTAACTAGAGAGTACATGACATTACAAGATAGAACAAGTTCTTGAATGGCAATTCAGTGACTTTAAGAGTTGATGACTCTGGGAATATGATGGTCACGGAGGAAATATCTCCCATGAGCCCTAGCATTAACACAGGCACATCCAGTTACAGCCACACCATTAACATCATTTATCTTCACCGAATAGACAGGGTACATGGCTTTCACCTTCAGAACATCTGTTACTCATGTAAATACACAAAATTTGTTCAAGTACTTCAGGAGGCCAAGTGACCCACATATTTTGTAACAAGAACTCATCTTGTATTCTCAATTTATGATTTTTATTGAATTACTGACATTTCCCATCAGACATTTGCCAAGCAAAACCAGAGATTCCCTTTCATCTATTTCTATTTCTGGATTCCCCAAATGACAACTGGATCATAATAAATACTCAATGCTAGTTGAAAACATCAATGAATGGATCTTTGATTCTCAATATCAAGTAAAGAGTCCTATGTGTAGCAGATAAAAAACAAAGAAAAAGAAAAAAAGTTTATTAAACTTAATTACATTTGGTTCATAAAGAGGTTGTCAAAATTTCAATATGGTTTAGTTCAATGATTTTGGCCTCAAAAGTCAACATAGTTGATTACATTTGGGGGCAGAAAGACAATAACAGCCATTTAGGTGCTGACTTGTAGTTTTAGTGTGAATCCTCCTGTTGTGATTTTAATCTTAAGAGGGATTATAGTCTATATAGGGTGTTGGCTTCAGCATGTATTTAAACTATGATACTTTCATAAATTGGAAAACTCTGGCCTGATTTAGATACCCTGAGAATACAAGTGATGGAACCACTGTATTATCTTGATTAATAAAGGGTTGTGCCTCTGCAGTGATATGAGGAATATTATCCATCTGTGACTCCCAAGCCATCTTATTTATTTCAGTGACAGAAAACTACCTTCCCCCTTCTACACCCCCACCTTTAAGTGGTCTCTTCATTTGTTACAATTTTAAGATCAGTGGCTAGAACATCTTCAGTAGGTACTAGTTAGTTATATAAACGGAGACTAAGCCCTGTCTGCTGAACAGATTGTCACAGAAGACAGAGGCTCAGTGCAGAGTATTACCTACTATAACTGCACACCTTTCCTAAAGGAATTTTTTATTCAAATATTTATAGAGCACCCACTATGTACCATGCACCTTGCTGTACACAGAGGATACAGACAAGGTTCCTTATTTCATGGGCTTACTTTCAAGAGGAATTCAACAGACAATAATCAAGTACCAAAAAAGAAAAGAAATACCAAAGAATGAGAAGTGCAGTGGTAAATTATCATTGAGATCCAGTGATAAGTATTCACTACTATTTTTTGTTTTGTTTTGTTTTCCCAAGCATCAACCACAGAGGAAAGTATCAGCATCAGCATCAGTTAAACACAACACTTACCACCACAATTACATTTGCTGCAGGGATAGGAAGGTTTTCCACTTCAAGATCTTGACCAGCCATAGCCAGCAGATTGAGAGATGGGTCATATGCAGGTCTTGGAAATGCTGAATTAACAATTTGGTGGTTTTTGTTTATTTGAGCTTTAGAAGAGGAATGATAGCTATGCTTATACATCTTTTGTGGAGCTATATCCAGGCTCTTCTGAATGTCTTGTGAATGGTAAAAAGTGAATGCTGGCTTTCCACTCTTCTGCCGAATTGCCAAAAGTTGATCATTATTTCCAGAAAAGCAACCTGAAACAGGAAGAAAGCAAAAATGAAAATCAAAGACCTTATTGAGTGAGATGAGTAGAAATATCTGATAAAAGAACTACCCATCCTCAGGCAGCTTTAAGCTTTGTAAAGAATTTAGGTCAATTGGTCTCCACCTTTTTCCTTGCTTCATTATCCCACAAATAATATACACATGGCCAGTATGAGGGCCTATCAGAGACTTGGGGTGGACAGAAGTGGGTGTAGTGTAAAAAAGTCCTATTTATTAGAAACTCTTATACATTGTTTAGTCCAGAACTTCCTCCTTTATCTATACTCCCAGTTCTAACACTGATTTGAGCTTCTATTCCTGGATGCCCTATCTATTCCTCAAATGATAACCATTTATATCATGTCTAAGCCTTCCTCCATTTAATCACTAGCCTTTAATACAATTCTTATTTTTTATTTATTTTATCTTGTTTATATTATAGTTAGCA
Source organism: Crocuta crocuta (assembly GCF_008692635.1). Classification (NCBI taxonomy): domain Eukaryota; kingdom Metazoa; phylum Chordata; class Mammalia; order Carnivora; family Hyaenidae; genus Crocuta; species Crocuta crocuta. The sequence continues at coordinate 2,960,842 of NW_027531999.1, read as the reverse complement.
ATGTATGATTTTTTAAACACTTAGAGAATATTTTAAGCTGAAGACAGAAATCTGAGCACACTCAGCAACTGCTAGTTCCGTAACAAAATCCATTCTCTTCTTCTGAGTAACATGGCTGTCCAGATACCATGATACATTCACCTTTATTTCTTCTGTTAAGTAAATATCCATTGACTTGACTAACTCCTTTTCCTGTTTGTCATTGGCCACAGGAGGAAATAGATAACTTGTACATGTGAGCCAAAAGAATATCATTAGGTCAAGCATCAGTTAGAAAAGCAAACTTAAGATCTTCTTCTTTTTTTTTTTTTTTTAATTTATTTCTGAGAGAGATATAGCATGAACAGGGGAGGGTCAGAGAGAGAGGGAGATACAGAATCTGAAACAGGCTCCAGTGTCAGCACAGAGCCCGACGCGGGGCTCGAACCCACAAACCGTGTGATCATGACCTGAGCCAAAGTCGGATGCTGAACCGACTGCGCCACCCAGGCGCCCCAAGCAAACTTGAGATCTTCTCTATAAGATGATAAGCAGAGTAAACATATCACCAGGATACTAATGCCACCCAGATTTTCCTTTGGTATGTCTATGGCAACAATAAGCGGTATAAATTCTGCCTTTAGAAAATTACCTGCCTCTTTTTATAAGAATTCTGGGTGCCTAGAATTCTTATTGTAGTAAAGGGATTGCTAGTTTTTACAGCTTTTGCCCTCCATCAAGCCTTTTGTGACCAGCATATATTTCTAGCATCTTCAACAATTCTGTCTTAACAATATGCTTTCAGCTCTCACTTAGGGATATAAAGACAGATTATTTTTAAGTCAGCCTAAGTGCTTTCCTCCATGGTGCAACAGTTTGGGAATCATCTTTGGGTACCAGTGACTTTAACCTTTCAGATCATTCAAATCACAATTATATTTCATGTCAATTCTGAAATAGTAATAGATACTAATCATAATATCTTCAATCTTGAGTTTGCTAAATAGACTCTAACCTTTAAAAAGCAATCATGCTACCATAATTTTCCAAAGATGATGATTAGGCAGTGATGACCTTGAAATAATTGTAAATTTTGTTTCTCTGATAAGAGTGCCTCAGATTTGGAAATGAAACTATCATTAGGAACACATATAATATTATGAAATTCAGAATAGGGTACTTCAATGTTATTATTCTTACAGTGTTTTATCAATGGAGATTGGTGCTAAAATGATTTAGATGTATATTGACTTTCCAGCCACAAGATGTTCATTTAGAATTTTACTAAAAGCAATTTACTCAAGGTGCCTCATTAGCACAGTAGGTAGCACATCAGTCTCATAAAAGTAATTTACTCAATAATATCATAGTGTTCTGGAAGAGCTTCTATACTTGTGAAAAGTAAACACTTTTCTCCCTCCCCTCTTTGAGAACTCAATCTGATACTGTGAAGTGCAATAAAGAAGTGGTCAACTTGGAGTTAAGAAATAAAATGGGCATACTATTTTTATCTTAGTTGGCTTTCTTAATACTCCTCACTTAAATATGGTCTCTTGTTTTGGGAAAGGCATACTGTATGCTTGAATGAATTTGGGTTTCTCACGTGAGAGACTGGCCCTCCTACCAATAAAGAGGTATCTATAAAAAAAGAGTTTTAGTATCATGAAAACTATATCTGCCATGATAGCACCACTGAAACAAGCATGTTAAATACAGATTAGCATGCAAAAAGGCAAGTTTAGAAAGACTTAGAAAGTAAAAGGTAAAATAGTGAGGAATGGAGAATTTCTTTTAAAATTTTTTAATGCTTATTTATTCTTTGAGAGAGAGAGCATGAGCAGGGGAGGGGCAGGAAGAGGGAGACACAGAATCAGAGGTAGTCTCCAGGCTCTGAGCTGTCAGTACAGAGCCTGATGCGGGGCTTGAACTCACAAACCACAAGATCATAACTCGAGTCAAAATCAGACACTTAACTGACTGAGCCACCCAGGCGCCCCTGGAGAATTTCAATAAGAAAGAAATAAGCAGCTTAGAAGGTCAGAGAATGCAGATTTATGAGAAGGAGAGATAAATGTAGAACTGAGACAGTTACACAATGTAGAACTGAAGAAAGATCTTTAATCTTTCCTTTTATATGCTATCAATCATAGCAAACCCTTGTTAGAGTCACTTTATTTAAATAAAATAGGTGAGTCCAACTAACAGATGTCTCTTGTGCTAAAACTGGCCTACAAGGAAAGGTGAAAAAATATAATTTTAAGTCTAATTGTAACACAATTAAAATTTCCCAGCTGTATCCAGTTGTGTATATGAAAAAACTTACTCTTGCCCTGTCCTTAAGTAATAAGAACCAAGTAGGCAGCATAATATTAGGAGACCCACTATAACCATCAGGTAGGAAAAGGTTTTTCAAAGTGTTTTGCTTAGATCCCTGCATCAGAATCACCTGGGATATTAAGATGCAGAGTCCTAGATCCCAGCCTAGAACTACTATGGCAGAATCTATGGAGTGTAGCCCAGGAATCTGGATTTATAACTAAACTCTTCTCACATTCAAACTCTGAGGCTGAGGCCCTCTGTCCTAGTCTCTGGAACTAATTTTGTCTTCTCTATCTTCAAATGCCACCTCTCTGTTACCCCCCTTCAGTTCAGCTTTATGAATACACTCAACTAAACATTTCAGTAATGTTAAGATTGAGATGCCTACTAAATATCAAACTGGTGAATTAAAACTTTAATAATTCAGTCTGTAGTTCATAGTTGGAGAGAGAAAGATGGATTTGTGAATCATCCAATACACATACAATTTAAAGCCAAGTGACTGGATATTGATGATGAAGAGAAGGAGATACAGGACAGAGCACTGTAGAATTCTAATATTTTGAGTCAGGGAGCTGAATGAAGGAGCCAGCAAAGATAAGTGAGAAGGAATGGTAATAGAATAGGAGAAAACCCAAGGAAGAGAGAAAAACTTAAGGAAATGTTTTTGAATCTGTATTTATTACAGGCACTGAAAAATCACTCTCATAGTGATGTCTCTAGAAATAAGTATATAAATGCAACTTTCATGTGTTACCATGGAAGATAAATCCCACTGAAGACACATTCATAGATCTTAAAAATTACAAAGCACACTGAGATTACTTCCATGAGAGACAGTCAGAAGATGAACTAAGTGGGAAGATTCTGATCTAAGAAAGAATAAATAAAAGAGAAAAATAAAGGAGGCTTTAAAATAAGTTGATGTAAAACACCCAGAGTTAAAAGAAGAAAATAACAATAAAGGATTTAAGGAAAAGAGAATAGGCATATTTCATCCTCAGTGGAAATCATAGAAACAAAAAAATATAGTAATTGATGAAACTCAATATATAGGTTATACGGTAGTCTAGACACCACTGAACAGAGATTTAATAAATTGGAAACATTTAAGGGACAATTCAGAAAGCAGCACAGAGACATTAAGAGAGGAGATGCGGAAAAGAAGGTACGAGATGTGGTAGAATGACTTTTCAGATAGCACTCTGCGATCCACACCTGACCCTCCCATGCGCAGTGAGCTGGACCTCACTTTGGACTTACTCTTAACCAACAGAAAATGACAAAGGTGATAGGATCGTACTTTCTCAATTAAGTAAAAAAGATGTGACTCCTGTGTTGCCAGGAGACTCTCTCCTGCTGACTTTGATGAAGTAAGTTGCATGCTGGAGAGGTCCATGTGAAGGAGGAGGCTTCTAGCCAAAAGTCAGGAAAGAACTGAGGCCCTCAGTGCAACGGAATTCTGCCAACAGTCATGTAAATGAGCTTGGAAACAAATCCCTCCTCAGATGAGCCTTCATCTAAGAGCCCAGCCCAGGCCAACTCTTTAATTGAAGCCTTATGAGACACCTTGAAGTAGAGTCCCAGCTAGGCCATGCCCAGATTTATGACACACACAAACTGAGAAATGGTAAATGTGTATGGTTTTAACCTGTTAAGTTTTAGGGTAATTTGTTATGCAGCAACAGGAAACTAATACAGAGAGATTGAGAGATATTGAGGATGACACAGTAAGTTGTTAAAAACCTTAACTTAAGAAATGAAGCGTTAGAGAAATTGAACATTTTACAAAACTTGAGGGAATGACCAGATAAAATGTATATTTCTGAAAGATTCCCTAACTATACAAGAAAATAGATTGGAATGAAGGAAGAGTAAGTGCAAAGGTACCAAGTAAAATATTTTAGTTAACAGAAGAATAGCCCCAGACTAGGTAGCAGTAGTGGAATGAAGCAGAGATTAATCCAGCCAACCGATGATCCTTTCTACTCAAGATGATTCATATTTGTTGTCTATCTTGGATTCAGCTGCCTCTGCCTTTTGTAACTCCGATATATAAACTCGCCAGTTGACCAATGTTGACCTATAAATAGAGACATCTCTATGCCCCTATTAAGTAGGAAGAAGTTACAAAAGATAAGAACTTCCACCTTCAGCAACCTTAAAGATTAAGCATCAGATTTGTTGGGGGGGTGGGGGGATGATGAGGAAAACAAGGGCAAAAGAAACATAGATAAAATTTAATTCCCTTAAGACTTGACCTGGATTGATAAATATCTGAGACACAGAGTGTGACATTCCTCAAGGAGCTCCCGGCTGCCTTAGTGTTAATGCTTTGCTACAGGCAAAATGCAACCTTAGTTTGACAACAGCCAGACCTCTAGGATCCTGTAAGTTTTCTTTAACATATGAATGTCCTTTTAGAGACTCCCTTTGTCTCAACATCTGCCAACTTAAAAGTATATAATCANTGACCAGAAGGAGGAGGAGAAGGAGGAGGATGAAGAGGAGGAAAAAGAAAAAGAAGTAGTAGTAATAGTAGTAGAAGAAGGAGGAGAAGGACAAGTAGTAGAAGGAGGAGAATAATTATTATTAATTCAGTGATTGAGTTAATGTTTGGGGAGAAAACCAACAGTGGGGTTTCAAGGGTAATTTTGTTTTTAGTGGGTGACTGAATATATAGGAGTGTCTTTATTGAGATAGAGAAATGTGAGTTTGTGGTGCCTACAAATATATGGAAGCAGAAATGTCCAGAGAGCAATTATATGCATGTGAACTCAGGAGGAAACTCTGGACTACAGATAAGTACTTAAAAACCATAAGCAAGCTAATGGTAAGCTGAGGGATGAGATTACCTAGGAAAAGAACAATGAGTCTGCAACCTAGACCCAGAGAAGGCCATATTTAAGGAGTAGTTGGAGACTGTGGAAGTATGGAAGGCATGGGAAGAGTGCAACAAGAAGGAATCTGTGAGAGGCAGTGCCTGGTGTCACTGAGAATCTCAAAGTTCAAACAAGGACAATCCTGACCACTCTCATAGGATGTACTGACTTAAAACTCAACAAAGGACAGTGAGACCTAGGACCAGATTCAACATGGAAAAGGCTTACGGACAGCAGGCTTGAGACAGCATTCTAGAAGAACTAAGTTAACTATTCTCCATTGTTGAGTCCTTGAACAAGAATAACATAATTTTAAAGGAAAAGGGTATGTAAAATTATGAGTCTGGATAAGATGGAGCAAAAACATCTTGCCTTGTTGCTTACACTGAATAAAATCTGGACAAAATGCATGAACTAGCTATTTGAGGACCTTAGAAAATAAATTGTAGCAGGGGGATGACGATGATGAACAGATCTGAAAGTTCCACAGCATCAGCAAGGAGTTTACTATCTCTGCCATCCCCTCAGTATTCTCTAGCCAAACCATAGTGGATGTCAGGGTGCAAAGACAGCTTCAGGAGAAACACTCTGGCTCTCAAACACTAGTTCTTAGAAGGGGAACTCATACTGCTAAGAGAGACTGTAGGAATTGTTCTCCATTTTTCTTCTCTCTCCTTTCTCCATTCTCTGTGTTCCATCCCAAGCAATCCATGACAGCAATGGCCTTGGCCATTAATAAGAGCCTACAGGGTTCAAAATTTTGCAGGAGGGAGCCTTTCTTTCTCTCAGGGAAGCTGCCATTCTAAGAGAGTGAAACCAACTGTCACAAGATTTTTTTCTCTCTCTGTCCTCCCACCACTTGACCTTGGACGCAGATGCAGCTGTAGAAGTACAAGAAACTCAACTCTAATGATACAGATAGGTTTAATGTAAAAGGATGGGAAAAATATATATCATGTCAATACTAGTCAAAAGAAAGCTAGAGTGACAGTACTACTATCAGGTAACAAGGACTTCAGAGTAAAGAAAATTTCCAACGACAAAGAGAGACATTACATAATAATACAGTGTACATAATGATGTAATACATAATAATCTTAAATGTGTATACACCTCCCCCAAAGCATAAAAATACATGAAGCAAAAATGGACCAAAATGAAAGAAGTAGGCAAACCCAATACTATATTTGGATATTTTAACATTCCTCTCTCAATAAGAGATAGAACTAGTGGAGTGAAAACCAGCAAGGGTGAGGTTATAAAGGAATGGAACAACAGCACCAACTAACTGGATTTAATAGATATTTATAGAATGCTCCAACCAAGAACACCAGAATACACATTCTTTTCCAGTGCACACAGGACATTCACCAAAGTAGACCATATCTTGGGCCATAAAACAAAATTAGACATTTAAAAAGACTGAAATTTCACAAAATATATTCTCTGACCATAATGAAATTAAACTAGGAATCAATAGTAGACAGAAAACAAGAATATTTCCAAGCACTTGGAAATAAAACAGCATACTTCTCAAAATCCTTGGGTCAAAAAGTAATTACTAAATTAGAACATGTGTTGAACTGAAATGAAACAATAGTATTACATCATAATTTGTGGTATGCAGTTGAAGCAGTGTTGAGAGGAAAAGTTACAGCATTAAATGTCTTTAATAGAAAAGAAGAAAGATCTCAAATCAATAATCTAAGCTTCCATTTTAAGAAAACTAAAAAAAGGAGCAAAATAAATGTAAAACATGCAGAATGCAAGAAATTAAAAATTTAAAAGCAGAAATTATTACATTGAAAATAGGCAAACATAGAGAAAATCAATGAAACAAAAAGAAAAAGAAAATCAAAGAAATGGAAACTGATTCTTTGTGAACACTAAAGTTGATAAAACTCTAGCAAGACCTACAAAGAAACAGAGAAAACACAAATTATCAATATCAGATAAAAGGAAGGCTATCACTACCGACCCTGAAGACAGGATAATAAGGAAATACTATGAATAATCCTCTGCATATAAATTCAACAACTTAGAGGAAATGACCAATTTCTCAAAGTCCACAAACTGATATAACTAAAACCTAAGATGGAATACTGAACCCAAACTATCCTAACGTTACAAAATAAATTAAATTTTTACTTAAAATTTTTTTGAAAAAACAAAATCTTCAGGATCAAATGGTTTTACTGGCAAACTCTACCAGACATCTAAAGAAAAATATTGTCAACTTCATATGACATCTAGCAGAAAACAGAAAAGGAAGGAACCCTTTATAGATCATTTTATGAAGCCAAAACTATACTGATAACAAAACCAGAGGAAGATAATACAAGAAGAAAACTATAGACCAATATTGCTCATAAAAAGACGCAAAAATCTTGAACAAAATATTAGGAAACTTAATGCAGAAATAATACAATGAATAATATACCATATCCAAATGGGGCTTATCCTGGGAATGGAAGGCTTCTTTGATATTTGAAACTCAATCAATATAATCTACCATATCGATAGTCTAAAGAAGAAAAACACCATTGCTATATCAATCAACACAGAAAAAGCATTTGACAAATTTTTATCTACTCATAATTTTTAAAAACCTAAGCAAACTAGAAATAGAAAAGAATTTTCTTTAAAAAGGCACCTAGAGGTTCCTGGGTGGCTCAGTCGGTTGAGCATCCAACTTCGGCTCAGGTCATGATCTTGAGGTTCGTGAGTTCAAACTCTGCATCAAGCTCTGTGCTGACAGCTCAGAGCCTGAAGCCTGCTTTGGACTCTGTGTCTCCCTCTCTCTTTGCTCCTCCCCCACCCATGCTCTGTCTCTCTCATTCTCAAAAATAAATAAACATTAAAAAATTTTTTTTGAAAAGGCACCTAAGTTGTGGCTCCTGGATGGCTCAGTCAGTAAAGTATGTGACTCTTGATCTGAGGGTCATGAGTTCAAGTCCCGTGTTAGGTGCAGAGATTACTTTTTTAAAAAAGTCTAATAAAACTGTGAAATATATTAATAAAATTAAAATAAGTAAATAAATCAAAAGGCACTTACACTAAAATCCACATCTACCATTTTGCTTAATGGTGAAATATGAAATGCTTGCCTGCCATACCAAGATAGAGGACAAGGCAACTATGTATGACAAGTCTTACTACTTCTATACAACATTGTATTAAAAGTCCTAGTCAGTGCAATAAGACAAAGAGAATTAAAACGCATACATAATAAAAAAGAAGAAATAAATCACACAGGTGGCATGATTGTCTATGTAGAAAATCCCAAAGAATCCAACAAAATCTTCCTAGGAATAACAAGTGAATTTAGTAAGATTGTAGTCTACCTGCAAAAGCCAATGGTGTTTCTATAAACTAATAATGTAAAACAGAAAATTGAAATTAAAAAAATTATAACCATTTAAAAATACATATACTTAGGTATAAATCTAACAAAATAGGTATAAGATCAGTATACTAAAAACTATGAAATCCTGGGGAAAAAAGTCAAAGAAGACCTAAATAAATAGAATGACATACCTTGTACATGAATTGGAAGATGAATAATGAAGATGTCAATTATACCTAATTAAAATAAAAATACCAGCAGAATTTTTAAATACGCATAGTTAATGCTCATTCTAGAATCTATATAGAAAGTCAAAACAAATAGAATAGTTAAAACAGTTTTGAAAATGAAAGGAGGAATAATTCTGCCCAATTCTAAGACTTGCTATAAATCTACAACAATCAAGATACTGTGTATTCACAAGGAATAGATATAGAGATCAATGGAACAAAATAAGGGGTTCAAAAACATTCAGAGAAAACATCATAATTTGATTTTTGACAAATGCAAAAACAATGGAGAAAGACCTGTCTTCTCAAAATGACATTGGAACTGTTGTACGTTCATATTAAACAAAATAAACTTTATCTATACTTTACACTTTAAATAAAAATTAACTCCAAAAAGGTCATAGATTAAATGTATAATTTACAACTTTAAAACTTTTTAAATAAAAGACAGGAGAAAGTCTTCATTACCTAGGGTTAAGCAAAGAGTTCCTAGATATGACACCAAAATCATAATCCATACATGAAAAAACTAATAAATTGGACTGGACCAAAATTTTAATAATTTTGCTCTGTGAAAGACAGCTGTAAAGAGAATAAAAAGGCAAGGTACAGAGTGGGAGAATATAATTGTAAATCACATATCCAGCAAAGACTTGTAATCAGAAAACATACATAACTCTCAAAACTAATAGTAAGAACATAAACCAGTTTATAAATGGGCCAAAGTTCCTACCATATTCTCCTCTTTCTCTCTGAATTAAGCTTCTTAGTCTCTCTTTCTGGTCATTCTCCAATTTTGCTTTCTCCCCGCCCTGACATTTCTCTTTGTGTATATGCTCTTCCATCAGCACTGCATACATCCTACTCTCTATTTGTAGCTGGGAATTCTGGTTTTATACTTTTAGACTGTCCTTTGTCTTTTGGGTTTTTTCCCCCTTCTTTGTTTTTCTTCTTCTTCTTCTTCTTTTTCTTCTTCTTCTTCTTCTTCTTCTTCTTCTTTATTATTATTATTATTGTTATTATTATTATTATTTTCTTTTTCTTTTTTCCTTTCAGTTTCCTCTTTTGTTGTATTTGTCTGTGCGTTTGCGTGCCTTTGTTCCCTGTATGCTTGTCTGTCTGGTTTCTCTTCCAGGGCTATCACAAGAAACAAGCCAAAGTACACAAGGTGGAGAGTCCCAAATACCACTACAAACAGTGAAATAAAATAACCAAAGTTTCAACAAGAGAGACCAAGACACACCATTAAAAGAACACTTCCTGAATGGACAGGCTCTGGACAGTCAATGAGCCTTCCTTAATACAGCAGTACTCACAGGTGCAGAGCACACAGCAAGCTTTTAAAACTGACAAGAGATAGAAAGCTAGCCAAAATGATGAGACGGAAGAACTCTCCTCTAAAGAAATTCCAGTAAGAAATGGCAGCTAAAGAGCTGCTTAACACAAATATAAGCAACATAGCTGAACAAGAATTTAGAACAATAGTAATAAAATTAATCACTGGGCTTGAAAAAAGGATGGAAGACATCAGAGAAGCTATTTCTACAAAGACTATGGAGCTTAAAAATTGTTGTGATGAATTAAAAACTGCTATAAATGAGGTGCATAATAAAATGGAGATGTCCAATGCATGGATTGAAGAGGCAGAGATGAGAATAGGTGAATTAGAAGACACAATTGTAGAAAAAGAGGAAGCCGAGAAAAAGAGAGATAAACTGATCCAGGAACAGGAAAGGAGCGTTCCAGAGCTGAGTGATTCAATCAAACGGAACAATATCTGTATCACAGGAATTCCAGAAGAGGAAGAGAGAGGGAAAGGCGCTGAAGGAGTCCTTGAACAACAAATTATAGCTGAGAATTTCCCCAATCTGGGGAAGGAAACAGACATTGAAATCCAAGAGGCACAAAGAACTCCCCTCAGACGTAACTTGAATCCATCTTCTGCATGACATATCATAGTGAAACTGGCAAAATATAAGGACAAAGAGAGAATTCTGAAAGCAGCTAGGGATAAAAGGGCCCTAAAATACAAAGAGACCTATAGTTACAGACCTATCTACTGAATCTTGGCAGGCCAGGGAGGAATGGCAGAAAATCTTCAATGTGATGAACAGAAAAAATATGTAGCCAAGAATCCTTTATCCAGCAAGCCTGTCATTCAGAATAGATGGAGAGATAAAAGTCTTCCCAAATAAACAAAAATTGAAAGAATTCATCACCACTAAACCAGCCTTGCAAAAAATCCTAGGGGGACTCTATGAGGGAAATGTTGCAAGGAACACAAGATACCAGAGACACCACCACAAGCATGAATCCTACAGAGAACACAATGACTCTAAACCCATATTTTTCAATAATAATACTGAAAGTAAATGGACTAAATACTCCAATCAAAAGACATAGGGTAGCAGAATGGAGGAAAAAAAAAACCCCAAACCATCTATTTGCTGACTAAAAGAGNTGAAAGCAGCTAGGGATAAAAGGGCCCTAAAATACAAAGAGACCTATAGTTACAGACCTATCTACTGAATCTTGGCAGGCCAGGGAGGAATGGCAGAAAATCTTCAATGTGATGAACAGAAAAAATATGTAGCCAAGAATCCTTTATCCAGCAAGCCTGTCATTCAGAATAGATGGAGAGATAAAAGTCTTCCCAAATAAACAAAAATTGAAAGAATTCATCACCACTAAACCAGCCTTGCAAAAAATCCTAGGGGGACTCTATGAGGGAAATGTTGCAAGGAACACAAGATACCAGAGACACCACCACAAGCATGAATCCTACAGAGAACACAATGACTCTAAACCCATATTTTTCAATAATAATACTGAAAGTAAATGGACTAAATACTCCAATCAAAAGACATAGGGTAGCAGAATGGAGGAAAAAAAAAACCCCAAACCATCTATTTGCTGACTAAAAGAGACTCACTTTAGACCTGAGGACACCTTCAGATTGAAAGTAAGGGGATGGAGAAATATCTATCATGCTATGGGAAGTCAAAAGGAAGCTGGAGTAGCCATACTCATATCAGACAACCTGGACTTTAAAGTAAAGGCAGTAACACAGAATGTAGAAGGGCATTATATAATAATTACAGGGTCTATCCATCAGGAAGAGATAACAATTATAAATGTCTACACACCAAATACGGAAGCACCCAAATACATAAAACAATTAATCACAAACAGAAGCAATCTTATGAATAAGAATGTGCTAATAGCAGGGGACTTTAATACTCCACTTGCAGCAATGGATAGATCAACTAGACAGAAAATCACTAAAGAAACAATGGACTTGAATGACACATTGGACCAGATGGATTTGACAGATATATTTAGAACTCTATATCCTGAGGCCATGGAATTCACTTTCTTCTCAAGTACGCATGGCACATTCTCCAAGATAGATCACATACTGAGACATAAAGCAGCCCTCAAAAATTATAAAAGAATCGAGATCATACCATGAACATTTTCAGATCACAGTGCTATGACACTTGAAATCAATCACAGGAAAAAGTCTGAAAAACCTCCAAAAACCTGGAGGTTAAAGAACACCCTACTAAGGAATGAATGGGCCAATCAGGTGATTAGAGAAGAAATTAAAACATATATGGAAACAAATGAAAATGAAAATGCAACAATCCAAACTCTTTGGGATGCGGCAAAGGCAGTCCTAAGAGGAAAGTACATTGCACTCCTGGCATATTTCAAGAAACTAGAAAAAGCACAAATACAAAATCTAACAGCGTGCCTAAAGGAAGTAGAAGGAGAGCAACAAGAGCACCCCAATCTCAGCAGAAGAAGTGAAATAATAAAAATCGGGGTAGAAATAAACAATATAGGATCAAAAAAACACAGTTGAACAGATCAATGAAACCAAGAGTTGTTGTTTTGAAAAAATAAACAAAATTGACAAACCTCTAGCCAGGCTTCTCAAAAAGAAAAGAGAGAGCACCCAAATAGACAAAATCATGAATGAAAATGGATTTATTACAACCAATCTCTCAGAAATACAGGCAATCTCAGGGAATACTATGAAAAATTATATGCCAACAAACTGGACAACCTAGAAGAAATGGACAAATTCCTAAACATACACACACTAACAAAATTCACATGGGAAGAGATAGANCAGAAGACATGAACAGACACTTCTCTGAAGAGGACATCCAGATGGCCAACAGACACATGAAACGATGCTCAGCGTCCCTCCTCATCAGGGAAATACAAATAAAAACCACACTGAGATACCACCTAATGCCATCAGAGTGGCTAAAATTAACGAATGAGGAGACTATAGATGCTGCCGAGTNACATGGCAATGAGAAAGAATGAAATCTGGCCATGTGTAGCAACGTGGATGGAACTTAAGGGTGTTGTGCTGAGTGAAATAAGGCACACAGAGAAAGACAGATACCATATGCTTCCACTTATAGGAGGATTAGGAGAAACTTAATNACAGTTTAAAACAAAGCATTTTATTTTCTTCCATTCCTACCATTTTCTTTAAACCCAGTGGAAAAAGAATGAACATCATAGACTACACATGAGAATGATAGTTGCTAAAACTATATAAAACTGTTGTGTTAAATCAGCTTGAGATCCTGGAATTGAAACAGATAGAGGATCGGAGGATAAGGAAACCAGGTAATGTCACAGCACTTCCTGAGATGGATTGCTGATGCGGTTTCTCCAACATTTTCTCTATTTCTCTGTTTCCCTAGCATTTGGGCCCTGTTATATTTATTACATCTATCATACTTATTAACTAATTAAATATATTAATAGGTATACTTATTAAATAATTAAACACATTAATAAGTATACTTATTAAATCAAATTTATAGGCAAAAATATATATGTGACCCAGATATATACACCTTTGTGCTCTCAATATTTTCATTTTCCCATCAAATAGAAGTGAAAAGGGCAAAGAAAGTAGGTCATCCCTGCTCTCATGGCAAATTAATAAATATTAAATATCTATAAAAAAATGGGCCAAAGCTGAACACATACTTTATCATTAAAGAGAACAAATAAATGGCAAACAGGTAATAAAAATCTTCCCAATCCTATTAGTCAGTATAAAAATATATATTAAAACTGTGATATGGTACCACCACACACCTCTTAGAATTGCTAAAATGAAAAATACCAACAATATTCAGTGCTGGAGAGGCTCGGTAGCAACTAGAAGTCTCATACCTTGTTGGCAGGAACCCAAAATGGCAAAGGCAATAGTTTGGTACTTTCTTTATAAAGTTAAACATATATTTACCACATGACCCAGCAATCCCACTTCTACATACTTAGCCTAGAAGAGTAAAAACTTACATTCACACAAAAATCTGTGAGCAAATTTTTATGGCTGCTCCAGTCATAACTGGCCCCAAATAGAAACAACTCAAATGTCCTTCAATAGGTGAATGGATAAAGTTTGATACATTTATACACTGGAATATTACTAATCAATAAAAATGAATGAACTATTGATTCATACAACTTGGATGAATCTCAATGGCATCAGCCTGAGTGAAAGAAGACAGTCACAAAACATCACATACTGTATGATTTCTTTATATGACATTTTTGAAAAGATAGAAACTATTGTGATGGAAGACAAATTAATGGTTATCAGAACTTAAGGATGGGAGATGAGGGAGATATCATGAAGGAGGTTTTGGGGGGTGATTGAACTTTTGTATATTGTGGTAGTGATTACATGAATTTATAAATGTGTTAACATTCATAGAACAAAAAAGTCAATAGATTACATTATATTTTATAAGCTACTTTTTTACTCAAAATTATATCAAATGTAAATCTATATAGTTAAAAATGATTGATAAACTTATAGAAAGTAATTTCAGGGTATATGTGGGAGAAAGCTAGATTTAATTGGACTGAAGAGTGGGAGATAAAGCAGAAACAACCTATGTGGACAACTCTTTAAACAAATTTGGATGTGATAAAAGAATGACAGTGTGTTATTAGGGTGGCAGGGTAGAGTTGAGGGGTTTGGGTTTTTTTCAAAATAGGAGTGATCTGAGCACATTTATTCCTTAAAGGAAGGAGCCAGTAGAGAAAGGAGTCGTTGAAAATGTAGGGAAAGCAGGTGGCATCATCAGTAGACTGTGCTCTCCCAGAAGGTTGGAGGAGTTGGGATCCACAGTACAAGAAGAGGGATAAATGTTGGGTTGGAGGGAGGTATTTCTTCTGATACAATGGGAGGGAAAATCTGGGATGTTAAGGGATCTGGTGGTAGAAAATGAGCAAGTTATCTTCTGATGGTTTCTATTTTCTCTATGTAGAAGTGAAGCCATCTCATAAGAGAGAGGACAAAGGAGGAAAGACAGTTACATTTTAGGAAAATGGAGAAAGATCAAAACAGTTCTTGATATGAAGTTGATCTGAGATGTGTAGTAGGATTCCTCATCTTCACTGAGAACTCAGTGGCCCCTATGGGATAGTGTCTCATAGAATGTTTAGCAAACCGGTTCTCCAAGATACTCATCTGCATTTAAAACATAAGTACTTTGATCACAGAACAGAATTTACATGCAAATAGCCAGTTTTGATGGTGATAAAATTCCATGATTTAAATTTCACTTTGGATATGACCGTGGTAATCTCTGAAGAGATCTTCAACAAAGAGAAATGGATAAAATGACGTTAGAATATGTTATGATTCATCATTTCAGATTCAGGGTTGGTAACTCTTAGATGCACCAGGCAGAATGACCTTGCACACAGCCTCTCAGAACACATCCGCATGTAGCAAGTGTGTCAATCAGTGTCAGTAACTTGTGAAAGGAACAAAAGGAAAAGCAGCGTTCTCTCAAGAGACCCAAAAAAGTGAACAGTCCAAAAAGAGAAAATTGGTTCTCTGATCATTTCGTGAAAGGAGAATCATTGTTTTTAAAGCGCTGCCAACACTTTCAGATATATCTTTGGATGTAAGGAGGCTAATATTAAAACTATTCTTCCAGCTGTTCTGTAATTGTATTGGTAATGGTTAACCCAAGATGTCACCACAGTACTAATCTCCAGGTACAAGGACCCACCGTACCAACCATGACTCTTCCTGATGAACACTGCGGTCTTCCCCAGATGTGACAACTGAGCTCTCTTAGGATAACCTCCCAGCTATAACATATGATCACGCCTACCAATGTTTTCATAGAAAGTTACACCAGTGTTTTGAAAGAGTACATTATGGCTCCATCTATCTATAAAATTTAGCTTGTGTGTCTTGGTTACATTCTAACAATATTATATATGTATATGTTATAATATATTACATATGTATATATATGTAACATGTAATATATATACATATACATATATCATATGTACCATATTCATTTTGTTTTGTAGCCTGACAACCAACAATCAATCTGACCACAAAAAGGTTCATATACCACCCAGTTAAGCACTGGTTTCTATGATGTGAAAACATAATCCCATGAGGAGGTGCTGTGTCATTTTCTAAAAGACTACTTAAATGTTTCACATGTTTGGCCAGTGATGTGTTTAGTATATATATAACATATATATGTATATTTATATATTTATATATATGTATAATATAAATATATATTTAAATACCAATGTAATTAGCCTATTTTCATAGAGCTGGGTCTATTCTTCTCTATGTAGGGGAGGACCTGAATCCTACAGGAAGAAGGAATGATTTTAATTAAGGCATCTTGTAAACTTTTCCTGTATGTTCTTTGATATAAACACTCCTTCACATTTCTTCAAATATTCCATTAGAAAATGTAGTTCTTACTCCTACTTCCAACCTGCTGTAACTCCTTACTTCTTCTTATTTATCTTATCTACCCAAAGTTGAGCTGCACAATAGCAAACTCTATTTGGGAGTTGCAGGACAGACAGTCATTTCAGAAAAATCCACCATGCGCTATGTACTGGTGGCAAAATTACAATGAACGAGTTTCATGTTTCTTGATTTCTGCCCAGCTTTAATGGAATTATTTTTCATCTGATAAATATATGTTACAGCAGAGCATAATACAGTTAGGACAGTGCCCTCTGGGACAATGTGACTAGACATAAGTCATAAGGAAGGAATGGGGTTAAGATTACTGACCTCAGACTCTGCTAGAGAAAGTGAGATTTATGTTGGTTCAGACAGATGCAGTCAGATGCCCCCTCCCCTCCTCCCAAGTTCCTGAAGAACTGAGCTGAAGGATGTTTGCAGGAGAGGTCGACAGGAGTCAGTGCTACTATCTCTTAAATTCTACACAGCCATTAAGAGAACTTCATCAAGATATGCCCTCTGGGGAAATGCAGAAGTAGAGAAAAATGATCATGTGGCTGGAAAGCTGAGAAATACTACTCTTTGCAGAAATCATAGGAATTGAGTTCCACATGCACTTACGGAGTAATGAAGCAGTACATTTGTAAAATCTAACTTTTATACTTCAGTTATTGTTATGCAAACAACTAAAATGTTATTATTTAGATTATAAATTATTCCTCTTCATTTTTATAGTAGAGTCCTACAGATGATTTGAAAGCTGAGATCCAATAGCAAGCCAAAGAAAAAAATAAGTGTCTGTTTTAAGAAAAATTCTCACAGTAGATTAAGAATCATATTAAAACATAGCAAAATGAACATTAGAAAATACAAAAATTAAAATATTGCCATAGTAATGATATTACAGAGATGTAAATGTCTGCATACTGGGGCAGGAGGAGGGTGAAGAACAAGGTCCAGTGGCCACTTGAAGAGACCCCTGCCTGGTCCCTCTTGCCTATAATTAGGGATTTGGAGACACTTGGTAAACCCTTAAGTCAACACTTCCATTCCATTCTTAGTCCCTTCCTCCATCACTTGAAATTAATATTACTGGTCTAAGGCACTGTTCTCTCATAATTATTTGAAAAATGAACATCTAGTAGATGTTCTACTAGAATGGCAATTAACAGCTATTCTTATCTGGAGTAGAAAGTGCTCCAAGATACCAGTTAATCATTTGTCACCCGACATCTCCTACCCCTAATCAAATAATACTTGGCACTTAAATGGCACTTACTAAGTGCAGTTAGTGTACAATATCCTATTTAATACACAGCAAGTGTACAGTTGTATAATATATAACCTCCATTTTAAAGAGAGGAAATTGAGGCTTAGAAAGATTAAGTAACTCGCCCTAAAGTTACAGATCTAGAAAGTGATTGTATGTGGATTTGAGCCCAATCACAATGTCCTTGCTGTAACAATGTAACTACTATGGTATTCTGCTAAAGGTTATCTAAACATATGGCATTTCCCCCTTTATTTTAATTTTCTCTTTACCTCTCTCTTTAAGCTATTTTATTTTCTTCCAGAGAGAGTAAAAATAATATCTTGAATCAATAACGCAAAGAAAGTAAGTTGCATATAAATTAAAACCACACCTTCATGTTAGTGGACCGATGACCTTTCAAGCTAACCCACCATATTATGTTCAGCGCTCTGTATGGAGCATCTTTCCCAGTAACCCAGTGATCAGAGTTGGCTCCGTACAGTTATGCATAGTGCTTGATTTCCCTTCCAGTGTCCATCAGGAGTGGGGGCGTTACTATAGTGAAAGAGCAGTAGAGTTGCTGGAAGCTGGTGAGACACTCTTACTCTGTGTTCATTTTGTGCTCTTTCCCAAGCACCAGTAGTTAAGGACTGCCTTAATCCATTTTGCACATTTAAATCAGGATTCGGACATTGCTTCAGGTCTGAACTAGGAAAAGAATAATTCATGTCCTCATTTAACTTGGCATTTACTTCAGTGTAATTAAACATATTGATCTAGATTGCTGCATCATGTAAACAATTAGTTTTGCTTTGTTTTTGGTCCATGTGGCTGCAATTTTAATGGACACCAACATTGTAGTAAATTGAAATCAGATGAGATTTGATTATGAGGACAGTCTTGATAGCCATTACAAGTAAAAAATAATTTAAATGGGAAGTGCTAATAATGTTCATAATATAAATTTGCTAATTGTCACTGTAGCAAATATCATTGCAATAGCAGACGCTTTACAGAGATGTTATCTAGGGAAAAAGCATTAGGAAATTTGATCTCAAAATAATAATTTACCATTAAGTATTTTTTCAAAGCTATTAAAATCCTTTATGCTGGGAAATATTAATGTTACTCTAAATGTGTCAGCATTTGTAAATGCTTTGAAAACGAAGAATGCATTCATGGGCCAAACAGGATCTTTCAAAATCCCCTTTTAAAGGGAAAAAATGGCCTTCTCTACCTTTTAAATTTGACTTTGTAAACAGTTTTTAAAAGATTTAGCAATAAAGTTATAAAATATGACATCCATGTTATCATTAGTACTAATGGCAATAAATGGGTTTTGATGTGTGATCCCATCATCTCATAAAAAGTGACTTTTTACAATTTATAAACAAGTCTCAATTCTTCAGATGTAAGCATCTCTCTCTTTGTGTAGCATTTTTCCATATGAAAGAAATGTATGGTATCCAAAAACTTTATGGTTCTATAAACATGTTGGCTACACATAAAAAGAGAGAAAGAAAATGTACACAGCCATCCACAAACTCCTAAATTTTCTGTGATGGTTTGTTGTTTCTTTGAGAGAGCAAGGGAAGATAGGATTATTTGGCATCTTGATATATTGAACCCATTAACTCACATTCCTGCTTGATTTTGAATGTGTTAGGTAGCTTATGTTTGCTATTACATAGATGACAGCCAATCAGTAATCAAAGTTAGGAGTTCGGGATTGATTCCTTAGTGCATAACTATCATGCTATGTGTCTCATCTAATTCCTTGATCTATTTAAAATAAAGACACTCATCTCATTCCCATCCTGAAGTAGCATTAGAAACTCATGTAGGAATGTCTAAATCGGAGGAGTTCAACACACAACTCCACTACAACTATCATCAGGCCCATGGTACACAAATTTATCCTACAAACTATGTTTAGATGAAAGCTTTTCTGTCCCATTTCATTTCTTTATACCTAATAAATGTAAATTGGATTGAGGGAGCAGTAGTAAAATCAATCCTACTCTTCAGAGTTATGAAGATGAGATGTAATCTCTTTATCAATGTAATTTAATTTATTGTAATATATTTTGCCTCATACATCCTGAATACATTTATTCATTCATTGGACATTCATTGATGGCATACTAGGCAACAAGTAAAGTTCTAGGAAATGAGATAAAAGCTACGATTCCATTATTATCCTCAAAAAGCTTCAATATGCAGGTTAAGTACAATAACAGAAGAATACGCAGTGCCCAAAAGGAAAACCCAGGAAAGTTACTTGAATGATGTGGGATATCAAAGGAAGGATTCTCAATGTAGACAATGCCCGACTAAGATTTGAAAGGGGAAGAAGAGTTGTCTAGAAAAAGAAGCAGAGATGGGTATTTAAGATAAATGGACCATTTTGTGAAAAGTAAGAGCAGCATGGAAAACCAAAAGAAATTTGGTCTTAGTGTGATAATAGTGTGCAAAGGAGGACACCATGACAGGAAATAAGAATGGAATTAGCTAAGACCTGAGGGTGGAAGTCTTTGCTCTACTAAAATTTGGGTTTTATTTTAAGAGAAAAGAAAATAGCTATATTAAAGAATTGTACCAGGGGAGAGCATGATCAGGTATGCTTCTTTTTCGAGTTTTACCTCTGACAGTATTATGAGGGATGGATTTGATAAGAAGATTGTATCATAAGATACTATATGAGAAACAAGGACATACCCCAAGGCAGTGATGTGAACATGGAGAGTGGAGAAGACTTGGTGATGTTTTAGATGAAAGCAGCAAAGAAGAGAGGGACACAGGATGAGTTATTAATTCAGGCTTGGGTGATTGTGGGGGAACTTGGTGTTATTCACAATGATAGAAAATACAGAAATAAGGGTATTTGTGATAGGAAGTGCTGAGTGCTAATTAAGTATGAGATGCTTGTGGGATATCCAGTGACTCCGAGGTAATTATAACTATATGACTGAGGTTCAGAAGAAATATATGAAATTAAAATATGGATTTAGGAATCTTTGATATGTAGGTCTGAATATAATCATCCAGGGAGATTGTACAGAGAAGGAAATAAAAGTAGGCATATAAATTCTAGAAAGTGCTAACCATTAAAGCCTACTCAGAGCAAGAGCTAAAAGTAGAAACTGAGGAATGGCTGGAGAGATAAGAGGGAAGCTAGAAAGTAGTGGCTATCCAATGGAAATCAGTAAGGATAATTTTCAAATTCAGCAAGAGATCAAATTAGGTAAATGCTGTAAATATTCATTGGTAAGAAGATACCTTAATTATGTTCAACACATCATAAATGGGACAATAGGATGAGGATTGGAGTTGGTAGAGAAACAGATGGGAAACAAGAAAGAGAAGGCTGAATGTGGATAATGCATTACAGAATGTTTATAAGGCACTTGTATGATCTCCAATAAAACATGTAATCTTCAAGGTGTTAGGAGTGTGCAATGTTCAGTATACATATATGTATGCCTCTGATGTGCCCAAGAAATAGATAGGTTTGTCCAAGTGCTTTAACTCTTGCTTATAAATTTTTGAAATGTTTTTATTTATTTCTGAGAGAGAGAGAGAGAGAGAGACAGCATGAGCAGGGGAGGGTCAGAGAGAGAGGGAGACACAGAATTCGAAACAGGCTCCAGGCTCTGAGCTAGCTGTCAGCACTGAGCCCGATGCAGGACTCGAACCCGTGAACCATGAGATCATGACCTGAGCCGAAGTTGGACACTTAACCAACTGAGCCACCCAGGTGCCCCATAAATATTGCTTATAAATTAGCTGTATGAATTGTTTTATATCACCATAGCCATTCCTACATGTATGTCCTAGGCATTTCACTATGAAGTGAAAATAATAGAGAATAAGCAGGGCATTTGAGCTGTATAGCATCTGGCAATCAATTTGAAGGAGTTGATCTGTAGTTCTGGTCTCTTGCAAGCCCATCCACATTGTTCTTAAGTTCACAATGCTGGAAAAGTCTGTTTGAGAGAGTATGTTCCCTGGATATGTGAGCTCCTAGGGAGAAACTTGAGTTTTGGATAAATGAGCTCTGTTGAAGTCCACTCGAGAAGTGGCTAAGTTGACTAAGTGTGTCTTGCATAGGTGCCAAGAAGCAATTAAATGCAAAAGGGAGAGACCAGAAATATCACTGTGTTGTTTCTACTTATTCAATATAATTTTTTAATCTTCAGTAGCTTTTATGCCAGGCACTGCTCCCAGGTGCTAAGAACTACAATAAATACAGTGGCAAACAAATCAGACAAATATCTGTGCTTTTAAGGAGCTTACATTTCAATGGGGAAAGGGAGAATCACAGTAAACAAAGTAAGTAGATATACGACATGGAAATTGTTGAAAAGTCTCTGGGGAAAAGTGTAAAGCAGGAAGGGGTATTGAAGGTTTGGGGGCAGGGATGAGATGAAATATTAAATAGGATATTTAGTGAGGGCCTCCCTGAAAATGTAACAGTTGAGTAGAAGCCTAAAAGGAAGGGATTAAGCTAGAGACACTTGGGGTAAGAGTGTTTCGGGCAAAGAAAAAGGCAAAACAAATGAGGTGGGCAAATGCCTGGCATCTTCTTGGAACAGCAAGGAGACCAATGTGACTAAAGACAGACAAAAAAGAGGACAGTAGTGAGAAATAATATCAAGGAGATAGTGGGAGAAAAGAATACGGTAGAACCTGGGCCATTGTAAGGGTTGTGTTGAGTGATTTTGAACAGGAAAACGGATTCTGGAGTTCACTGAGAAAAAAATCGTAAAGAATAACGTATTATTTTCCTATCAGTCTACCCTTTCTTTTGAAGGTGGTGCTTCTGCAAATGATTTCTCTGATCCTCCTGGTCTCACCATAGGAATCCTTCTTTCTTAAAGACTAGAGAAATTGACTATACATTTCTCTGAGGGTGAAGTTGTATCTTCAGAAGGTACTTCAAAGGCAGTCTTTGGTGAGGTCCAGAATGCTTAATAGTAAGAACAATGTGAAAACTTGAAAGAGCCTTTTCCAGAGCTTAGGGAAGTAATGCATTGAAATCACGTTCTATTTTGTTGTTGTTGTTGTTGTTGTTATTATTAGCAAAACATTCACAAGGAACAATAAAACTGTCACATGAGAATTTTTAAGATATCCGAAGACCTTCCACTCCTTTGTAAGTAAAATATTACCCAATAAATATCATCTCCTGAAACAGAATATAATTCTTTGGGTAAAGAAAGAGAACAGACACTGAAGAAAATTAAGCTTTTTGTAAATCTTGGGGTATCATCCATATTATTGGGACAGACCTTCTTGGATGTTCCTGAAGTAGTATTTTTAAGGTCTCTAAATCTTGGGGTATCATCCATATTCATGGAGCACACCTTCTTGGATATTCCTAAAGTAGTCTTTTCAGCTAGAGTTTATGTATTACATTGGTTCATAGAAGGAATAAAGAATGAATACAGCTAGGTAAAAAGGATTTAACACCAATAACTCAATGGTAGCCTTTCTTATTAGAATGAGTATATGATTTCATCCAGTATGCAGTCATAGGTCTGAACACATGCGTGTTTATCCTGACTATGCTATTATCTGGGATAACTGCTAAATAGTTGAATTTACTGTTTAAAGTAAATACTGCCTACCATTTACTGGATCTTAGTTTTTTTACCCAAATAGTAAGCAGTTGGATAGACAATAACTACAACTTTCCTCGTTAGGGAGATCTATGAAAATGAGCTGCCATAGAAAGAGTTGAATCCAGGTTGCCTAGCAAGCTCTATGCTCAGTAATTTATTAGAATTATTCTACACCAAGATAAATTTATTATTACCTAAATTGACTAGAATTATTTTACCTAAAGATGTTAATTACAGAGTATTGTACCTCTCTTTCTCTTTTCATTCCCATAGACACTACAAACAGACCACAGTACTTTTTCCAATTGAGCCAGTAAAGCCTCAGGTTTGGTTATTTATTTATTTGCTTGTTTGTTTATTATTTGCTTGCTTGCTTATTTAAAAAATTTCTTTATTATGCTTATTTATTTTGAGAGAGAGAGAGAGAGAGACAGTGTGAGTGGGGAAGGGGCAGAGAGAAAGAGAGAGAGAGACGCAGAATCTGAAGCAGGTTCCAGGCTCTGAGCTGTCAGCACAGAGCCTGATGTGGGCTCGAACTCATGAGTGTGAGATCACAACCTGACTCCTTGAACTCATGAGTGTGAGATCATGACCTGACTTCTCGAACTCACGAGTGTGACATCATGACCTGACTTCTTGAACTCATGAGTGTGAGATCATGACCTGAGCCAAAGTCAGACATTAAACCAACTGTGCCACCCAGGCGCCCCTGCCTGCGTATTATTTTGCATAGTGTCTTAGGTAATCATGACCAAATGATTGGAGATGGCACTCAAGTTGAAAACAGTTTGCTATCTTATCAGTAGGGGAATGATTATCTGGAAGGCAACAGTTCCTTGTATAATAGAGAAGAGCACTCACATCCTGTCAGCCAATTTCTCCCATCCCTAAAGGGCTCTAATATGTCATCAGTTCCACCAGCGTAAAGTAGTTCTTGGCTCCCTGGGCATAACCAAAATGGACCAATTAGCTTTTCAGTAAAGAGGGTGAGAAAAAGGGAATTCATTTCCCTCCCTTATAAGCCTCGCTTCTATCCTGAGAGGAAAGCCTTCTGTAAAAAAAACAAACGCAGACACTCAACAAGTAATCAACGACTTCTTGCTCTTTGTCTTCTCACCCACTTGCTTTCTTATTACTCAAATTGACAGGAGCTTAGATCAAAAAATATGTGTTTCAGTTCTAATGAAAAGTCCTAACAATGTTATTAGACAACTGTGATGAATTTTAATCTGATGACAGCTTGTGACCCACAAATTGCTGTTTAAAATTAAAATGCATTCAAAATGAAACTGGCAAGACAGCTACAATATTAAACTTGCAATCTGTTGTGAAGAAACACCTATCAAGCACTATGTTAAATATGAATACAATTAAATTCTATATAGCATCTTGCAAATGAAATCTGAAAATGACAGCCCATCAATGCATTGCCTTGTCAATCTCAAATTGGTTGAATAATTTTTTTTTCCAAATTAAGAAGTCAAAGTAGAGATGGACTGACTGGTCTCTGGTAATACACCCTTTGGTAGAGCTCCAGGTATAATCTAGGGCTATAGACTTCTAGGTTTCTCCTTTGATCAACAAAAGTCCTCTACTTTCCTCATCCCAAATGTTCACCTACAATAAATTTAGAAATGTTTTCCACCTGTCTAGTTTTAAGTTTATTTATAAGTTTGAAGCTATAATTACTCAAGAGACATTAAATGTAATCTTTAGAATTTCGTTTTAAAGAATGGCTACACTGATATTTTTGATAGATCAGCTAAATCATTCCTAAACTTGGTAAGAATTGAAGCATTTTCTTAAAAAAAATTTTTTTTGGCCACGGATGTTTGTATCAATGCTATCATTAAACATAATAATGTAAATAAAACTCAATCCAATGTGCATCTTTTCTTCCCAAATTTCAACATTAAAGAACTGTATGTGGTAATAAAAGGATGTATTACAGCTGTTTGCAAATAATTTAATGACCAAGTCAAAGCTATTTGCTAGTTTTCAAAAGGTGCCAAAGCACTATTGAAAATTTCACAATAAAACATCCTAATTATAACAATTAACACGTGTACTTAATTATAGCCTTAATATTCTCATGCATTACTTGTTGAAGAGGCTCACAATACATTAAAATAGCACGAGCTAGAAATGAGGAAGTACCATATTTTACTTGCATTATCGCACACATAGGAAAGGTACTCACCCCTCTTTTTAAAAGACACCCCAAGAACTGGGATTCTGCAGCCATGATTTTTATTCATTACCCCGGGGAACATAATACATGCTCAATAAATGTTAGTCGAAGGAATGAAAGAATATGTGTGACTGGGTGACAAGGGAACTCAGGGAAAATATCTAGTCTTGGGTTGCTACAGGGGACAACTGCTGGCGCAGCAGGGTGCCCAAAATCTCTCTGCCATATTCTATTTTGGTACGTGTGTGTGTAAAAATGATAAAGGGTTCAGTCCAGGAAGTCCCTGCGTTACACAGAGGCTGCATGTATCCAAAAAGCAGAATCTGTAGTGACACTGCATATACAATCCCCAGGTACTCCCTAAGGTTTGCTCCCATACGAAATCTAATACTGGTTCTGATGTCAAATATGTTTCTATTTGGGCGCAGTCTCACTGTCACTCTTGGCTGGTCCTCCCCAAATCTGTCCCAGGGACGGTGCCTACCCCAGGGTTGTCAGCCTTGAAACTGTGATTGGGTTTTTGTTTGGTGCCCTCGGACGCTGACCATGATGCTGAAAGAGAAGAGGGGTCCTATTTTAAACCTTTCCTTCTTCTTATTGGCTTAGAAAATTCGAGTGACAAGAGCTGGGGCCAAAGGAGCCTGGAGCGGCATCATGAACGTGAACCGTGTATTTCGATCTTTTGGGCGGAGATGTGGTCCTTCGGGTGCCAGCCAATGCATCCGTGTGAGCTCTCGCTAAACCCAGGGACCTTATGGATGTAGCCGCTGCAGTAGGAAAGGTTACATTCAGCAGGATGTCTTGTCTGTCTCCTGAAAAATTGGCAGTCAAGTGCATAGCCTAGAAACAGGATTAGGGAGTCTAGATGGAGGGGAAGCAAACCTGTGCTCAGATTCAAAATGTTCACTATTATTCGTACCAGGTAAGGAAAAATCAAGAGCTGATTTTTAGCCTAAGTTTTCAGCCTCAGTCTTCCAACAGGTGCACAACTCCCTCACCCCTCGCCTGTCCGTGCTGTCCTGCTTTGCCTTTCTACAGCTTTCTTGGAGAGGCAAGCTCTTCCTCGAGTCCTCAAGCATGTGCCTTTTCCCATCTCCTCCACAGCTCCAGCTCTACGCCCTGCAACCCCTTACCTGCAGCGTGAAGATTAAGAAGCAGGCACAGCGCAGGGAAGCCGACTGCTGTCCGCATAGTGTTTGCATTGAGCGGTGGAGGGGGAACTCCGCCGCGACCCCACTCCAGGCAACGTGTTATTAGAAAGAGCCACCGCCAAGGGTCCTCTGGTCTCCGGGTTTCATTCTCAGGTCCTGGTTGGGTTTGCAGAGGTCCGTGGCGCCGACAGAAGCCAGCCCCAGCTTCGCCTCCCGAGGAGAGGGCGAGAGGGAGGAGGAGGAGGCGGCGGCTGGGAGGGGGGCGGAGCAGGGCAGGGGNGGCGCCTAGGGGCGGTTATTAGTTGAGAGTCCGTCTAAGAGCCGGGGCTGGGTGGGAGGGATAAATTTGGGCCTGACCAGAAGACCCAAAGGACCTCAGGACCCAGCCTACACCCTCCTCTGCACGTGGACAGGTCTCACTGCTGGCCCAAGGGTGACCAGCTTCCTGGGGCTGCCTATAGGAATAGAGGCTTCGGTGGTACCCTCCCCTTGCTGAGTCTGCTAACCGTGGGTTGCCTGGGGAAGCGTTCCCAAAACACCTGCTGGGCACCCTGCCTTGGGGGTGCCTTCTTTCTGACAGCTTTCCTCTTTTCCTTCCTCGTTCCCCTTTCTCCAGCTCAATCCCTGTATTTAAACTTTCTGCCGACTCAGGCCCAAAGTCTGTCCATGATCATAGTGAAAGAAGTGAAGTCATACTTTTAGACTAGCAGGATATAATGATATAATGAATGTGTAATTGAGATAATTATCTCTGGTCTTCATTTTCCTTTCTAAGGTGAAGGTAATAGAATCACCTCTATAACCGGACTCCTCTGGTGCAGCTCTGTGTCTCTAGGTAGCCCTACAGCAGTCCGTGTAATAGAGGGGTCCCTCACCCCCATCCAAGACTTTGGGGTGTGAAGATCGTTATATTAGTCTAGTGACTAATTACTCCTCATCATAAAACATGCCTGGCCAGCCTTCTCTCCCTTAACCATTCCAGGAGCACTGACCTTTCTGCCTCTGTGTCTTCAGCGGGTGCCCTCGCCCCGTTCCCAGTTACTTCCTCCTATATCACCACCACACTCACCCTTACCAAGGTCTAACCTTGGTCTCACTTCCAGAAAGCCCCTGCCCACCTCCAGATTACGGTGAATTTACCTTCTACACACAACATCCGCCTCATTTTTTCACCAGATATTCATTTATCCGTGGATTGTCTTACAACACAGTTGAACGTTCCATAAGAACTTCTGTATCTTTGTATCACTTAAATTGAGTAAAGCCCTTTTAGGCAAATAAGAGGTACTAAGAAATGCTTGTTCAATTAAACTGCATATCTCACTCGATGCTTTCTGTTCTTATTGGAACAACTAATAGGAAATACGCTACCCGCAGAGCTTAAATTAGGCAAGCTCTCATAGGATCTGAGAGCCCAGCCATATCATTGCCTTTATAATTTATTTCAGCTCCAGCACTGAGAGACAAGGCCATGAATTGCACAACAGGTGGGAGAAGGAAAGAATGATGTGTGTTTTTTAATATTAGACAAGTCTTCCATGCTGAACATAGAGATATTTGCAACTTCATTTTCTCAACCCCTTGACGTACCCCCGTGGGTGTACCGTGCATCATTTCTGTGGCACTACCATTTCACCCCAAAACACTCTAAGTTGCAACCTCTGCCCCTACTCTGGATTCACTTTGCCTTGATCTTTTTCCCATAGTGTGCGTCACTTTTTAGCATACCCAAAGAATTACTTATTAAATCTGTCATACTGTCCATTTCCCTATCTTGTCTCCACTCTCTGCAGTGGAATCTAACCCACAATGGCAGAGATTTTTGGCAATTTTATTCACTCTTGTATCGTGACTGATTAGAACAATGCTTCTTACAAAATCGGTGCTCAAAAAAAGAATAAATTAAAAGCAACTAGTTGGGAAAGTTCAATACTTTATCATTAGTCTAGCTCTTAGCCATTAGGCTAGCTCTTTGGAATGCATACTGAATAGATATTCCAGATAATTTATTTAGCTGTGCTTAAAGCTTAGAGGATTAACCCTTCCCATCTAATGTCTGGTAGTCACTGTGTAGAATTGGGGGAAATAACAGTAGCCCACTTACAGTGGTTTTGCTTCTCCCATTTTCTTCCTCCCTAAGAGAAAAATAAATAAATAAAAATTTAAAAAAATAATGGCACACCTGGGTGGCTCAGTTGGTTAAGTGCTCTACTCAGCCTCAGGTCATGATCTCACAGTCAGTGAGTTTGAGCCCACGGTCAGGTTTTCTCTGCCTGGGATTCTCTCTCTCTCCTCTCTGACTCTATCTCTGTCTCTGTCTCTCTCTCTCTCTGCCCCTCCCCAGCTCACACTGTCTCCCTGAAAATGAATAAATAAACTTAAAGAAAAAAACACGAATTATCAAACTCAAACTCTTCTTCCTATTTCCAAGAAGAAAATGCAAATATGATAATTAAACAATGTCCCAACATCGCCCTGAACCCTTTGCTCTCCTACAGATAATCCCAACATTTTTAGGGGAAGGGGAGGAGCATTTAAAGTTTCAAATGATATAATTGGCTGTGACTTTGCCAACAAGCAGTCAGCTAGCTATTTATTTTGCCTGGGGGTACAGGTAGTTGAATTTTTAACCTATGTATGAAAATCTCCTTGGCAGCAAAAATTTTTCAATTTCCAGTTTGACTACATATACTACAAAAATAGTTCAGTATGGTAAAAATAACCTCGAGTGAGCTATAATTTTGGTGGTGGGACATTCATTATTAATTTACGTGAAAAGGATAAAGGAATAAGAAAAATTCATATTCCTTGGTGAGTCAATCTAATATGCTTCTAATGGATTTGATCCCATGGCATGTGAAGTCAAAGGACAATAAGTGAATTAGCCAATTAGTAAAGAAGCCAACCCCTTAACTCTGAGCAATATTCCCTTTGAGTCCTTAGATGCTGCTTTCCCTTGACTCTGTGATCTAATAATGCCTGTGAGGGGAATTTTGGTGTTTTAGAGAAGTTCAGTTAAAACACCGCACCAAGGTTTTACAAATTAGTATCAATTCAGAGGCATGGAAATTAATAGAAGAGTCCCATAGAAATGAGTTCAGGCCCACATAGCTGTGTCCTCAAGGAAATCATTTACATTTTGAAAAATAAATAGAAAATTCATAATATATGGACTTTTCTTTCTCAGTAGATATATAATCTCTGCTTCTTAAGACATGAGATTCAGGGGGAATTTATACAGAAGAAAAGCCTTCCAGAGATTTTCCTCAAAACAAAGTTGACCATTTTGAGCCTCCACATTAATTTGTCTATAAATGGATGGTGATCATTCATGTTGGCTATCTTTCCTTAAAACACTTTATAAATAGAGAAATTAGATCTCCTGACTGTTAGTTTTCTACTTAAGTCATTTAGATTACTATCATTCCTTAACTGTAATGATATCTAACATTGATTGAATGTTTCTGATGTGACAAGCTCTGTTCTAAGCATATAGATTTCCCATTTATTTTTATTTTTTATTTTATTTTATTATTTTATTTTATTTTATTTTATTGTATTTTTATTTTAGAAAGAGAAAATACAAGCGAGGTGGAGAGGTGCATAGGGAGAGAGAGAGAATCTTAAGCAGGCTCCATCCTCAGTGTGGATCCCACAACCCTAGGATCATTACCTGAGCTGAAACTGAAAGTCAAACAGTCAACAAACCGAGCCATCCAGGTGCCCCTGGATGTCCCATTTAAACTTTATAATATCCCGACAAGGAGGCATTACCATCATCTCATTTTAGAGATGAGCCCACTGAGGTATAGAGAAGTAACTTGCTCAAAATCAAGTCATAAGTCATCAACCAAAGGGCAAGTTGGTAAAGTTAGGGTGCACAGTCAAGATAATTTGATTCCAGGGGCATCTGGGTGGCTCAGTCAGTTAAGCATCTGACTTCAGCTCAAGTCATGATCTCGCAGTTTGTGAGTTCGAGCCCCACATCAGGTTCTGTGCTGACAGCTCAGAGCCTGGAGCCTGCTTCAGATTCTGTGTCTCCCTCTCTCTCTGCCCCTCCCTGCTCATGCTCTCTCTCTCTCTCTCTCTCTCTCTCTGTCTCTCAAAAAGAAATAAATGTTAAAA
Source organism: Crocuta crocuta (assembly GCF_008692635.1). Classification (NCBI taxonomy): domain Eukaryota; kingdom Metazoa; phylum Chordata; class Mammalia; order Carnivora; family Hyaenidae; genus Crocuta; species Crocuta crocuta. Next base: position 2,929,954 of record NW_027531999.1, on the reverse strand, counting down.
AAAAGAAGATGATTTGATTTCAAACCACTACAATATACTACTTGATACATAATTAGTATACACAGTATTAGTTGTAGGTGGCTCACTAGAATTAGAATCCAGGGCAGGATTCCTGGCCCTAGATCTGGCAGGGAAGCTCTGTGGTGAGAAACACCCGCAGGTGAGGTCTCCAAGAGGGTGAATCACTGCTCGTGGCAGTGGACCCTGGGATCTAGAATCTAGTGAACAAAGACAAATAGCAAGTAAAACCATGCTTAGAAGAGCCATGGTAAAAGAATGCTTAAGGTAAAACAGAGCAGCATAGAGGAAATGGTCTCTTCTAGGAAGGGTGGCAGCAGAAGTGGGGATGTGTGAAGAACAGCAAATGAACTGAGTCTGTCTAGATAAATAATTTCTAACTGCTCTACATATAGAGAGAAGCCATGGGATTGTGTGAGCCAGTAGGAGAGATATGAACTAGTGAAATGGCTTCAAGGAACTTCTGAACGTGTACAAGAATGATAGGTGACAGTGACCAACAATTTATTGCAATTTGAAATGTGTTTACCCTGCCCTATCCTTCACAGAGTCACTTTATCAACCCCAAAGCCTTTCCTTTTGTCTGCGAGGTATCTCTGTATATGAGGTAAAAAGAAGAGTAACACTTTATTTTTACATAGTAAAGAATTGATGTGAATTTAAATATATTCAAAGTGATGTAAATTAAACTATATTCAGTATGAAAAGGAATGAATTGGAAATTCATGGGTGAAGATCTCACGTTCAAGTGTTTGGATTCATCATTAATTTTTAAAAATATTTTCTCAACCATAACAGGGCAGAACAGTATACCCTTCTGTATGGACATGCAGTGAGGGAAACAGTGAAGCTACAAAAGGCACTAAGAAAGGGAAGGAAAATTACTAAAATTTATCAACTACCTGTTATCACATTGAACCCTTATAAGAGTTTTATTGGGTATTAGTCCCCCTTTGTGATGAAGGAAGAAGCTGAAACTCAGTGAGGCTAGTAATTTACCCATGGTCATCTAGTTGGTGAATAGGAAAGCTGGGATTAGAACTCTGGTCTGGTGAGTCCTAGCAACAGGATTAATGAAAGCATTTACTTCATGGCTTAAATGGAAAACATAGTATTTTTTAACCCAAGAAACAGACTTCAAGATGATTGATGACAATTAAAATTTACAACTTAACACAGCTTTAAGATTTATCTATTTGAAGCATTTGATATATACAGACACACACATGTACACACACACACACACACACACACATACACAGAGCAATATGTATTCTAAGAAAAAAAATTAGGTACCCAAAATACAATATACATTTTTCTATATGTATGTAAAATACGCTATCCTAGTAAAATAAAATATCAAAGACAGAAAGTGTATGATTACCTATGGATTCTGCTATTGGTTCATCATTAAAATTTTATTCAAAATGGGGTATGAACTTTCCTTGGAGATAGCCCTTGGTACCAATGTATTGTATTGTCATCTTTCCCTTCTTTCCCTCTGGCACTGCAAAGGTCAGATCCATCCAAGATGCCAGTAATAGATTTACAAACCGCTGACTCTCCTGCATTAGCTCTTTGTCCATCCCAAGACACTAATTAGGCTGCACTTACACCATCCATCATCCTGAGCAGCACACAGATGTGAGACGTCTATTATGGCTTACAATAGCTACTTGGGGCCAGTCAAATACATTTTCCACAGTGCTTGGTCATTGTTCTAGGTTTCCTTGAATGAGGCCACTTTAGAACAACTCATTCACCCAACAGCCCCAAATATTAAGAGTATCCTGGAAATATAGCTATGGTTTGATTAGATCACTTAATCCCAATCCACTCTGTTTCATTATTTTCTCACAAAACTATAAGATGATGTAAAAGGAGGCACCTGGGTGGCTCATCCATTTGACCTTAACTTCGATGCAGGTCACGATCTCACTGTTTGTGAGTTCAAGCCCCACATCGGGCTCTGCACTGACAGCAGAAGCCTGCTTGGGATTCTGTGTTTCTCTCTTTCTCTGCCCCTCCCTCTCTGTCTCTCTGTCTCTTTCTCAAAATAAATAAACATTAAAAAAAAAAGATGATGTGAAAGGACATCTCCAAAATGTGGGACTTCATGCCTCTATCACTGACACCTCACCCTTTGAAACCTATGAGCATACTTCAATGCTTCTCTCTGTCTTCTACTTCCTTCTTTCCCACATTCTTGTAGCTGTACGTTACAGTAGAGAAAGGGTTAATTTATCAGTCTATGGTTTGGTTTTGAGAAATATTTTTAGATTCAAATATTTCTTAGTGAGAGACCTCTACAACAGGGAAAGGAGAGTTAGAGGAAATCTTACTAAAAATATCCAGACTATAACATGACCACTAATACTCCCAAATAACTAAGCCATCATCTGTTTATGGCCATAATTTTAACTCATTCATCAGAATCTATGCATGCTGGGACAACGTGAGTGCCTTTATTCATGAAATATACCAGGAAAAATCAGCTGAAGTAAAGTTACAATGTGATATGCTATGTCACATACCTTCTAAAAACATTGGCATAATCTGCTGCCATTTCACTGACACATCATTTATTTTAAATAATTAAATAAACATATATTGAGTACCCATGATGAATCCAGAAGCATTTTTAGTACTTAGGATACATTGCTAAACAAAATAAAAATTCCTGCCCTCATGGAGCTTACATTCTAGGAGGAAGAAATATTCATTGAACAATAAATATAAGAAATAAGTAAATTATATAGTATGGTGGAAGGTGATAACTGCTATGGGAAAATGTAAAAGTAGATCAAAGTAAGGAGAATTTGGGGAATAAGGAGTGGGGAGAGAATGTGAGGGCAAGGAGTTTACAGAATAAGATGGGATCTTTAAGAAAAGCCATGTGGAGAAGATCATTGAGCAGCAACTAGGAGTTGGTAAAGGAATTATGAAAGCAGATACTTGTTTAAAAATTTTTCCAGGAGCATGGGAACAGCTACAGCAGAGGCTTTTGTAATTCTGTAGAAGTCTTAACCAATCTGAAAAAACATACTGTGTCAGAAATAATTTCCAGTGTATCTTTAAATACATGAAGTATATAAGGAGAAATCTAGTTGGGTATAAAAAGCCAAATTACACTAAATGAATAATTCTCTGCCAGAGCTTTTTATTGATTCAAGTTGCACTGATTTTAAATTACAATAGCACAACTGTGCAAATAACAAAGATATTTGGCTCAGAGATTGTAACTGCCCAAGACTAACTGATAGAGCAACTCCGAATTCTACTTTTTTTTTTCATGTTTTCAGTGAACATCTTGTTAATTAGATAAAACAAACACCTATTCATTTGGAAATGTGAGTGCATACTTTGATATTTTATTCATCTTAGGAACTTGCAGGAAAACTGTGTGAACTGCCTTTACACTAAACAACAGAAGAAGAAGAAGAAGAAGAAGAAGAAGAAGAAGAAGAAGA
>NW_027531999.1:2884315-2924146 GCF_008692635.1 Crocuta crocuta | reverse complement strand
TCTCTCTGCCCCTCCCTGCTCATGCTCTCTCTCTCTCTCTCTCTCTCTCTCTGTCTCTCAAAAAGAAATAAATGTTAAAAAAAAGAAGATGATTTGATTTCAAACCACTACAATATACTACTTAATACATAATTAGTATACACAGTATTAGTTGTAGGTGGCTCACTAGTATTAGAATCCAGGGCAGGATTCCTGGCCCTAGATCTGGCAGGGAAGCTCTGTGGTGAGAAACACCCGCAGGTGAGGTCTCCAAGAGGGTGAANCTCTCTCTCTCTCTCTCTCTCTCTCTGTCTCTCAAAAAGAAATAAATGTTAAAAAAAAGAAGATGATTTGATTTCAAACCACTACAATATACTACTTGATACATAATTAGTATACACAGTATTAGTTGTAGGTGGCTCACTAGAATTAGAATCCAGGGCAGGATTCCTGGCCCTAGATCTGGCAGGGAAGCTCTGTGGTGAGAAACACCCGCAGGTGAGGTCTCCAAGAGGGTGAATCACTGCTCGTGGCAGTGGACCCTGGGATCTAGAATCTAGTGAACAAAGACAAATAGCAAGTAAAACCATGCTTAGAAGAGCCATGGTAAAAGAATGCTTAAGGTAAAACAGAGCAGCATAGAGGAAATGGTCTCTTCTAGGAAGGGTGGCAGCAGAAGTGGGGATGTGTGAAGAACAGCAAATGAACTGAGTCTGTCTAGATAAATAATTTCTAACTGCTCTACATATAGAGAGAAGCCATGGGATTGTGTGAGCCAGTAGGAGAGATATGAACTAGTGAAATGGCTTCAAGGAACTTCTGAACGTGTACAAGAATGATAGGTGACAGTGACCAACAATTTATTGCAATTTGAAATGTGTTTACCCTGCCCTATCCTTCACAGAGTCACTTTATCAACCCCAAAGCCTTTCCTTTTGTCTGCGAGGTATCTCTGTATATGAGGTAAAAAGAAGAGTAACACTTTATTTTTACATAGTAAAGAATTGATGTGAATTTAAATATATTCAAAGTGATGTAAATTAAACTATATTCAGTATGAAAAGGAATGAATTGGAAATTCATGGGTGAAGATCTCACGTTCAAGTGTTTGGATTCATCATTAATTTTTAAAAATATTTTCTCAACCATAACAGGGCAGAACAGTATACCCTTCTGTATGGACATGCAGTGAGGGAAACAGTGAAGCTACAAAAGGCACTAAGAAAGGGAAGGAAAATTACTAAAATTTATCAACTACCTGTTATCACATTGAACCCTTATAAGAGTTTTATTGGGTATTAGTCCCCCTTTGTGATGAAGGAAGAAGCTGAAACTCAGTGAGGCTAGTAATTTACCCATGGTCATCTAGTTGGTGAATAGGAAAGCTGGGATTAGAACTCTGGTCTGGTGAGTCCTAGCAACAGGATTAATGAAAGCATTTACTTCATGGCTTAAATGGAAAACATAGTATTTTTTAACCCAAGAAACAGACTTCAAGATGATTGATGACAATTAAAATTTACAACTTAACACAGCTTTAAGATTTATCTATTTGAAGCATTTGATATATACAGACACACACATGTACACACACACACACACACACACACATACACAGAGCAATATGTATTCTAAGAAAAAAAATTAGGTACCCAAAATACAATATACATTTTTCTATATGTATGTAAAATACGCTATCCTAGTAAAATAAAATATCAAAGACAGAAAGTGTATGATTACCTATGGATTCTGCTATTGGTTCATCATTAAAATTTTATTCAAAATGGGGTATGAACTTTCCTTGGAGATAGCCCTTGGTACCAATGTATTGTATTGTCATCTTTCCCTTCTTTCCCTCTGGCACTGCAAAGGTCAGATCCATCCAAGATGCCAGTAATAGATTTACAAACCGCTGACTCTCCTGCATTAGCTCTTTGTCCATCCCAAGACACTAATTAGGCTGCACTTACACCATCCATCATCCTGAGCAGCACACAGATGTGAGACGTCTATTATGGCTTACAATAGCTACTTGGGGCCAGTCAAATACATTTTCCACAGTGCTTGGTCATTGTTCTAGGTTTCCTTGAATGAGGCCACTTTAGAACAACTCATTCACCCAACAGCCCCAAATATTAAGAGTATCCTGGAAATATAGCTATGGTTTGATTAGATCACTTAATCCCAATCCACTCTGTTTCATTATTTTCTCACAAAACTGTAAGATGATGTAAAAGGAGGCACCTGGGTGGCTCATCCATTTGACCTTAACTTCGATGCAGGTCACGATCTCACTGTTTGTGAGTTCAAGCCCCACATCGGGCTCTGCACTGACAGCAGAAGCCTGCTTGGGATTCTGTGTTTCTCTCTTTCTCTGCCCCTCCCTCTCTGTCTCTCTGTCTCTTTCTCAAAATAAATAAACATTAAAAAAAAAAGATGATGTGAAAGGACATCTCCAAAATGTGGGACTTCATGCCTCTATCACTGACACCTCACCCTTTGAAACCTATGAGCATACTTCAATGCTTCTCTCTGTCTTCTACTTCCTTCTTTCCCACATTCTTGTAGCTGTACGTTACAGTAGAGAAAGGGTTAATTTATCAGTCTATGGTTTGGTTTTGAGAAATATTTTTAGATTCAAATATTTCTTAGTGAGAGACCTCTACAACAGGGAAAGGAGAGTTAGAGGAAATCTTACTAAAAATATCCAGACTATAACATGACCACTAATACTCCCAAATAACTAAGCCATCATCTGTTTATGGCCATAATTTTAACTCATTCATCAGAATCTATGCATGCTGGGACAACGTGAGTGCCTTTATTCATGAAATATACCAGGAAAAATCAGCTGAAGTAAAGTTACAATGTGATATGCTATGTCACATACCTTCTAAAAACATTGGCATAATCTGCTGCCATTTCACTGACACATCATTTATTTTAAATAATTAAATAAACATATATTGAGTACCCATGATGAATCCAGAAGCATTTTTAGTACTTAGGATACATTGCTAAACAAAATAAAAATTCCTGCCCTCATGGAGCTTACATTCTAGGAGGAAGAAATATTCATTGAACAATAAATATAAGAAATAAGTAAATTATATAGTATGGTGGAAGGTGATAACTGCTATGGGAAAATGTAAAAGTAGATCAAAGTAAGGAGAATTTGGGGAATAAGGAGTGGGGAGAGAATGTGAGGGCAAGGAGTTTACAGAATAAGATGGGATCTTTAAGAAAAGCCATGTGGAGAAGATCATTGAGCAGCAACTAGGAGTTGGTAAAGGAATTATGAAAGCAGATACTTGTTTAAAAATTTTTCCAGGAGCATGGGAACAGCTACAGCAGAGGCTTTTGTAATTCTGTAGAAGTCTTAACCAATCTGAAAAAACATACTGTGTCAGAAATAATTTCCAGTGTATCTTTAAATACATGAAGTATATAAGGAGAAATCTAGTTGGGTATAAAAAGCCAAATTACACTAAATGAATAATTCTCTGCCAGAGCTTTTTATTGATTCAAGTTGCACTGATTTTAAATTACAATAGCACAACTGTGGAAATAACAAAGATATTTGGCTCAGAGATTGTAACTGCCCAAGACTAACTGATAGAGCAACTCCGAATTCTACTTTTTTTTTTCATGTTTTCAGTGAACATCTTGTTAATTAGATAAAACAAACACCTATTCATTTGGAAATGTGAGTGCATACTTTGATATTTTATTCATCTTAGGAACTTGCAGGAAAACTGTGTGAACTGCCTTTACACTAAACAACAGAAGAAGAAGAAGAAGAAGAAGAAGAAGAAGAAGAAGACGATGACGACGACGACGAAGACGTCAATCCAATGTATTATGGATGAGAAATTTAAGCAGGAAAAGAATGAGAAAAATACCCTAGCAAGTATTTTTGTGTTCTCAGCCTCTTGCTTGGCAAATGGCCTCAAAATATTTGGGATAGATATTTTCCAAATGTTGGAGAATAAAGAATAAAGATTTCATGAATGCTCTGTTTCTTAGAATAGCTTAAGCAAGTAATTGTAATTGTTTAATATTTGGGGATGGAATAGAAGGTGGCCTCATTTCCTATTTTAATAAAATGTATTTTTATTCAATTCCATGTGATAAATGTCCACCCAATACTACTTTGTTATTAATACCAATGGAGAGAAAATATAAACCATTCCTCTTAGAAGAGTTATCTGGAGACTTGAGTCTTAGAAATAACTCTACTTTAGAAAAAAAGGTAAGCAACTAGTCTAGATTTTGACTGCAGAACTTAAAATCATATTTTATATAAGGTCTATGCCAAAAGTGATGATCACAAAGATTGGAAAACGTACTCCTTTTAAGCCAAATTCAGTTATACATTCAGAAATAATATCAAATTTAACTATCTGAATCAGCCATAAATATAATTAGACAACAATACAACTTTATCTCGCTATATCTAGGAAGTGGGCAAAACCAGTCATGATATTCTTAAAGTTTTCCTTTATCTAAATTAATTGTCCTCAGTCTGAAAGTGAACATTCTAAATTACAAAAGTGAAAACATCCATTGCACAACAGACAAAACAGAAAGATAATAAAATGTGCTCATAGGTTCTGTTAACTGGTAGTAAACACAGTTAACATTTTGTTCTGTGTATTCTACTCCTTCTCTGGGTATAGATGTGGTTATACATGTGTGTATTGTTCATTTTAACATAATTTTTCCATACCTGGGATGATACTGTGGATTTGGAAGCTTTTCTTTACCTAATAGTATGGTAGGAACATATTTCCATGTCAATATTTTTAATTGTTACATAGCTTTGCACAGTAGCATTTTATTTTTTACTTAGTTTTTGGATCTCTTAGTTAAAGTGAACCACTTTAAAAGAGCAAGAAAAGGCATTCAAATGATGTTCAGTTACCCCATAAAACATTTGAAAACATGTACAGGAGACTGAAAGCCATATTTCTAACATGGCGATTCTAGAGCTGATGAAGCCATTGACCCATGAAAAGAAGAAATTCCCAAGTGTCAAAACCAAGCATCAGGAATAGGACATCAGAGATTCTGATCCTGCCTTTTCTAAGAATGTTGGCAAAAAGCAGAAGGTGAATTAGAAGACTTTGTTCCCTTTTTCATTATCTCTGGATAACTCAGCTGACTAACACTGGAATTATCATCACAGGAAATACCATTGGGTAAAAAGCACTGGAGAGTGAACTGCATATATCGGAATTGTATGTAATCATGGTATCTCCTTTCTTTTTTAGAAATTACCTTTCTTTGCTTTTGATCTCTTTTTGTTAAAAACAAACAGAAAACCTTAACAATATAGCTAATCCTCTTCTGTTCCTCCTTAGATGTAATGACTATTATGATCTTATAGTTTACCATTCCTAATCATGTCTTTGAACTTTATTGTAGGTATTAGTAAAAAACACGCACAGTAATTTTTTTTATTTTAACTTTTACTAACTGGCCCATAAAACTATGGGACATAATTTTATTATTTAAAAAAATGTTAAATTGATTCTTTATTGTTTGCAAGACAGTAACTTCCTATTAGGAATACATTCTATTTTACATTTTTTAAGTGTTAATTTGTTTATTTTTGAGAGAGAGAGAGAGAGAACACAAGTGGGGCAGGGGCAGAAGGAGAGGGAGACTCAGAATCTGAAGCAGGATCCAGGCTCTGAGCTATCTATCAGTGCAGAGCTCTAAGTGAGGTTCAAACTCATGAACTGTGAGATCATTACCTGAGCCCAAGTTGAATGTTTCAGCAACTGGACCACCCAGGTGTCCTTCCATTACAGTTTTTTTTTTTTTAATTTTTCAATACACCCTTGCACATGTTTTCCAAGCACATTTACCTTTGTTTCTCTAAGGCATGCATCTAAAAGTTACATTGCTCACTCATAGGCTATATCTGTCTTTACCTTAACCTCAAATCACTGGATTATTCATTACAATGTTGGTACCAATTTGTATTCCTTTTTTAAAAATGTTTATTCCTTTTTTTTCTTTTTTTTTTTTTGTTTAGAGAGGGAGAAACACAGAGCACAAGTAGGTGAGGGACAAAGAGGGAGGCACACTCTGAGGCAGGCTCTAGGCTTTCAGCTGTCAGCACAGAGCCGGGGATTTGAACCCACAAACCATGAGCTGAAGTCAGATGCTTAACTGACTGAGCCACTCAGGCACGTTTCCAATTTGTGTTGTTGACAGCAATGCATAAGCATACCAATTTTCCTACAGCTCCACATATAAGTATTAGACTTGTTCATTATTTTGCCAAATCAATGCAAATGAAATGGTATCTCATTTTTAAAATTCATCTTTCCTTGACTACGTATAAAAGCATGTTAAAAAATCCTTAGTGGACAACAATTCTATAAGTTGCCTTTTACATCTTATGCTTATTTTTCTTTTACTAATTGGTTTTTAGAAGTTTTCCATATATTCTAGAATTTAGATAATAAGCACTTGAGTTTTGTTATGCTGCAAAAATTCTGTCATTATATGATTTTCCTTTTCATTTTTATAACGTGCTTTGATTGATAGTTCTTAATTTTAATGTAGGCATACTTACTAATCAGTCTGGATAGAGGTTTACCAATTTCACTGATCTTTTTCACAAGACAAAATTCTTGTTTCATTGATTTTTCTCTCTTTTTTTAATTTTAAAGATTTCTGCTTTTGTCTTTATCCTTTCTTCTGCTTGCTTTGGACTTAATTTATTCCTTTTTTTTCTATTTTCTTAAGATAGAAACATAGATATTGGATTTGTGAAGAAAACTTTAATATAAATGTATAATATGCCCAGTAATCACTGCATTAGTGCTTTCCACCAATTTTCTTATTTGGATTTTCATTTTCACTCAATTCAAATTAATCTCAAATTTCTTACATAATTTTCCTTCCAATTCATAGGTGATTTAGAAGTGTTTTATTTAATCTCCAAATATTTGGGCAGTTTTCCAGATGTTTTTGTTATTATTATTTGAGTGAATTCCATTATGGTTGGAAAGTATATGTTACATGATTTCAATTTTGTTAAATTTGTTAAAAACTGTTTTATACCAAGAATATAGTCTGTCATGGAGAATGTTCCATGGGCACTTGAAAACAAAATGTGTATTTTGTGTTGCATAGCGTGTTCTAGAAATGTTAATTAGGTTAAGTTGGTTAATCGTGTTGCTCAGGTCTTCTATATCCTTATTGATTTTCTTTTTTTGTCCACTTGTTATATTGATTACTGAGGGATGAGTATAGAATTCTTTAAGTACGTGTGTAGATTTCTGTATTTCTTGTCTGAGTTCAATCAATTTTTGCTTCATATATTGGAGAGATCTCCTGTTAGGTGCATGTTGGATTGTTATGTCTTGGTGAATTGATATTCTTATCATTATGCAATATGTTTTGGAAGCCTTTTTATCCTTGAAATATTCATTGTTCTGAAGTCTACTTTGCTGATATTAAAGCTACTCTAACTCTTTTGATTAACATTCACATAGTTTTATTTTTTGATCCACATTATTTTTAATGTAGGCTTCTTATGGACAGTAAGTAGTCAGATCTTTTTGTTTTGTTTTGATTTGTTTAAATATAATCTAATAATTTGGTTTGAATTGGTTTGTTCGGAACACTTAAAATTATTGATGTGCCTAGATTTTTCACTACTGTTTAATTATTTGCTTCCTGTTGTCCCCTCTTTTTATGCACTTCTATGCTTCTTTCCCTTCTTTCTTTTGGATAATTGGAATATTATAAATATTCCATTTAAATTTATCTACTGTGTTTTTGGCAAATTCTCATTGTATCATGTCTTTGGTGGTTGCTCTGGGGAGTAGAAACATACTTACCTCCCTTTCGCAGTCTACATAGTTATTCTGCCATTTTAAGTAAAATGCAGGTGATTTACCACCATATAGGTTCCTTGAGCCTACATCTTCTGTTCTATTTATCACATGTACTTTGCATACATTGAAAACCCATCAGACAAAGTGACAATTTTTGCTTTTAACAGTCATACATATTTTAAAGCTCTTAAAAATATAGCTGTTCATAGACATATACCATGTACCTTGTTCTTTCTTTATTCTTTTTTCCAGTTTTATTGAGGTATAACTGGTATGCAAAAAACTGCACGTACTCCATCTTCTATGTAATGTGTCTGCTTTTTTCTAGACTTTTTTCTTTACTTTTTATTTTAAGCAGTGGTGTATCTTGGCATGTATATTTTGTTTTGGTTTATTTTACCCTGTTTGGGGTAATGAGCTTCTTGAATATATAAATTTATAGTTTTGCCCAAATGTGAATAAATTTTAGCCACTATTTCTTAATGCATCAATATCTTTCTTTTCTCCTTCTATGACTCCAATGATGTAACTGTTAGTCCTTTTGATATTGACCCACATTTTTCTGAGGCTCAGGTGATATTTTTCTGGGTTTTTTTCTCTGTTCTTCAAATTGTGTATCTATCATTCTATTGTCAATTTCACTGACTCTTTCACAATCTGCAATCTGCAATTGAGTCTATCCAGTGAATTATTATAATATATTGTGATTTGCAGTTCTAGAATTTCCATTTGATTATTTCTTACAGTTTATGTTCCTTGACTAAGAACTTCTGTCTTATCATTCATTTCTAGTATGTTTAACTGTATAGAAAATAGTTGCTGCCTTAAAGCCTGTTGGTAATTCCAACATCAAAGTCCTCTTGGGATTTGACCTATTTGTTATATTTTCCCTTGAGAAGTGGTCACATTTTCCTGGTTCTTGGTATATCAAGTAATTTCAGATTTCATGCTGGACATTGTGAATGTTGTACTCTTAAGCCCCTGGGCCATGTTGAAAAACCTTTGGACAATGTATGGTTAATGGAGGTTCAGTTAAGACTGTAAGTTCTGCCTTGCCTTCTGGTGCTAGTAGTAGTTCCACTGTCAGTTTAGTTGTTGAAGTCTTTGTTAGGCTACTTTGAATCTGTCCCATGCATTCATGACTCAAGAAATTGTCTGTGATGGCTGGCAGTTTAAATGGTAGTGCAGTCTTGAAGAATTTGCTATGCTATTTTGAGCCTGTCTAATGTATGTGTAGTTCAAGGGTAAGCATGGGTCTTTTGCATGTTCATAGCATGGAACTAGAGACATCCATTCTCCTTAGTTGGTATCTGTTTCTACCCATCCATGGTTTGAAGGCTAGCCAGATTTGGGGACAGAATTTGTATACATGATTTGGGACTCCCTCTTTCCTGTTCTCTCTTTTATGGGGCTCTTTCCTGCTTTTTCAACAACCCCAAACTCCAGCCTCTAGTTAACTGATCCAAAACTGCAAGTTTCTTAGTGGAGTTCCAGCTGCCCCCATATGATGTCTGCCTTCTAGTTAAATGTCATAGGAATGAGTAACTCACTCAATGCATTACCTTCAAAATTTCACCTGCCCTCCATAGTCTCCCTAGTTTTTTCTTCTTTTTGGTGCCTTAAGTTTGTCTTTTTCATATCTTTTGTTTAGTGTTTATTATATGTGAAAGCATTGGCCTAAACCAGAATCATAACTCAGAGTTTTTTTACTACCTATTTATGGCAATCCTTTAATAGTTCCAAGGATAGGTAGAAATCTCTTACTTTCTAACCATTTGTCTTAAGATTTATGATTTGTCTGTATTGGAAATTAAAACTCTACATCCAAGATATAAGAAAATAAGATAACCTTCCTACTTTTCCCTTTCTCTGGACCACTATATCCATCACCATTTTAAACTTTTCTCCTCATTTCTGTTTCAAGTTGTGTATTTAGTAGCCTGACTTCCATTTCCCTGTTGGTTTTTGTCAGCTGTAGATATTTCTTCCTTTATTTTGAATGTGGCTATACTTTAAATTCAGCTGTTATAATTTATTCATTGCTTCCAGGTATTTTCTAACACAAGGTTTAATAAGAAATTAGTCTAGTCCACCATTCTGTCAGAATGAGAGCACTATTTTTCCTTCTTTATTATTTAGTTCTGTAATTTGGAACATTCTAAAGTAGTAGCATTGTATATCCTTCGTATATTGGTCATTGTCCCTTGATAGAACAGATAATAATGATTTTAGTGATTATAATTTTATTAAAAATAACCCTTATAGTAACAAAATGGAGGTATTTATCTTCCTCTTTCATACTTTATCCTATAAAAATTCAATGAATATATAATGTGCAACGCCATGAGATCACCATGGTTTACCACTAGTTCATAGTATCAGCAGGACACTGTTACATAAGCACCAGCATGAAACCAGGTACAGTTTATTCAGTGTTGGGAAGCTGAATCAGGAACATGTTTTTCTTCTTGAATTGTCCTCAAGAGCTCTTTAAATACATTGAACAGATATATGAAAGTTAACCCATGTAATCATTGCCTTCTGCTCACTTAATAGGTCTGAAATGGCTTCTAAAAATGTGTTGTAACTGCAATCATAGTTATGTCTGTTTGGATGAAAAAGGACAGAGACCTTTTCAAAATCTAGAGCAGATAACTGTGAATGTTTATTTAGGAGCATCAAGAAGGTCAACAATAAACAGCATTTCCTCAATAATGTTGCCATTTCTGCCTTATTAAAAAAATGTAGAGTAATATTCCATGCCTATAAAGTGTACTCCAAGTGTTACTCTCTCTTCTGGTAGATCAGAGCATGGTTCACTGATGCTCTTTAGTCAGTGTCTGGGCCAGTCTGTTTCTCTCTGTTTTATCACCAGAAGCACACCATTTACCTTGATCGGCTGTTTCGTATGTGTGCTGCTGTCACTCTAAGACCAAATAAGCGAGAAGACATGGAACAACAAAAACTCTCACTCTATTCTCAGAAGAAAAGGACTTTTCAGAGCAGCACAATCTTTCTACATCAAAAGTAGACCCGCATTCACATTGCAGGTTATTATATTTGGGAGCCACAGGCGACCTGATGTGTAGACTCCCGTAACCTGAGGTCACTTGGAATGCTGTCTGGGCAAGTATTTATTCGCCATTACAGCATACAATGCTTGAGGAAGATTTCTGCTGAAGGTGTTCTCTTGAGTTTTAGTTAAATAACTTGCTAAATGAGTTAAAGGATCAGTTTCCATTTTGATATTTGGGATAATGTTTTTTGGTCCAGTTTTTGAAATCCCTGAAACTGGAGATCCTCAATGCTTTGTGAGTTTCATAGAGATCAAAATGCTACTCTCACTGATTAGATGGAAGATGAGTGAATGTCCTATGATACTTTGAGGTTTTCTGCTGTAAAGTTTTACCAAGCTCTAGAAAACCACAACCCAATAAAAGTCTAACTAAGAAGTAAAAACACAAGTGAATGTTGATATTCTGCCACTGATGTGTTGGGTGTGCTCTTTCTTTCCTCATTTTATCCAAGTTACTGTCAGAGGAATGTAAAGGTATTGTCCTCCCAAAACTCAGGTAAATAGGACAAATTGTAACATGAAAATTGCTAGAGACAGGTCACAGTGCTTCCCAATAACAATTTTTAATATTCTTTCCAGTATTCTTTTAATATCATGCATAATTTTCATAGATAAGTTTCATTTATGAGATTTGACTGTGACTAAAAGGGAAGAACTAGTGTTATAGCTAGGGCATCACAAGGAATTAGTTGGGTTTTATTTTCCTCTTATAAATAAAGGAGAAAAGGGTAAAGATATACTGCAATTTAATTAAAATTATATTCTATCCAGCACAATTATTGATTTTGTCTGAGGAGTCAAATCATAGCCCATTTAGCCTATCACTTAATGTCAAATTCAGTTTCCATATGCTGCATGAAATCTCTATCTACTTCTCAGCTTACAGTCATTTCTCCCTTCCCCGATTATTTTTGGCCAGAACTGCATGTATCATTCACTGCAACAGTTCTTGTGTGAACTCCTCAAGGAAAGGTGAATTCTCTTATTCGTATATATTCCTAGCACTCAGGCAGTACCTGGCACAAAAGTACTCATTACATTGTACTATAAATTCCAGACTGTTGCTCAGTTTACTCCCAAACTAGATTTTAAAATCCTTCAAGATAAGGATCATGTTTTCTAAGGTGTGAAATCAGAGCCTGTCATAATGCCTGGTATGCCACTGGTAACCGTAAGGACTTTCTGAATGTGCATGTAATCATAATGAATACAGATTTATCAGTTATGTATGTATATACTATGAAACATACAATATGTATAATTGGATATGATTATGAAATATCTTATATCCCTGATTACACTGGTAAGTTCCTTCCAAATAAGAACCATAGCTTTAAAAAAATTTGTTTGACATTTATTTTATTTTTGAGACAGAGAAAGACAGAGACAGAGACAGAGAATGAGCGGGGGTGGGGCGTATGGAGGGGGGTGGAAAGAGAGGGAGACACAGGACTCAAAGCAGGCTCCAGGCTCTGAGCTGTCAGCACAGAGCCCGACTCAGGGCTTGAACTCACAAATCATGACATCATAACCTGAGCTGAAGTCGGAACTTAACCAACTGAGCCAACCAGGCACCCCGAGAACCATACCTTATCTTCCTCCCATATTCTTACTTTCCAAAATCAGAAATGAATCCACTAAACACTTTCAAAATTGAATAGTAAGATATAATTATGAGGAACTTCAAATTTTAAGTCATACCCCATGTAATGTTCAAAAACATCTCTCAGTTCACATCAGGAAACACTTGCTGAACATTTCCTACAAGTCAGGCATTACACTAGGCACTAGGCGTACAAGAATGGAATAAAAGAATAAAATTGGGAAGACATTCCTAAGGAGCTTATCTAGTGGGTAACATTGATATATAATATGTTACCATAACACATTGGGAGTAGAAAATATGGCTGTACACTGGGTATTTTGCAAGCACAGAGGAGCAATTAGTCCAACCTTGAGTTAATGAATGGTTCTCAGGAGAAAATAATAACTTGAAGGATGAATAAGTGTTAGCTAAGAAAAGAAAATGTGTGTCTTTCTCAGAGGGATCAAGGTGAATGAAGGCACAAAGGGCTAGTGGAATACGATTTATTAGAGTGTTAAATATGAAGATAAGAGTGAGGAGAAACTAACTGTAGAAAAAGACTGCATCAGGACACAAAGGCATGCATGTGCCATTTAAAGGAATTTAAACTGCACCTCATAGTCAATGGAGGGTCTAAGTGTTTTAAGGACAGAGCCATATGGTCAAATATATATTGTAAAGACCACTTTGGCTCTGCACAGAGGATTGATTAAAGAGTTGGAGCAAGATAGGAGTAAAAGAAAACAGGAAGATACTGAAATTGTGTAGGCAAGATGGTGAGCGCTTCTACTTGGCCAGTAGAAGCAGGTATATAGAGGAACAGAAAGGGAGTACATTCCAGAAAAATTATGAAGAAATAACTGACATGGCTTGGAGATGGGTTGAATGAGGTACATGTAGGAGAGAGCTGAGTCAAGAATGACTTTGATGTTCTTGTAGAAGATCCACTAAGTAGGAGAATCAGAGCAGAGAATGCAGAGATAATGGGAACTGTTTATGAAATTCTGACTTTGAGGTAGTATCAAGTGCAGGTGCACAGCCTATATTTAGTTTCTGAATCACAGAATATATGCTAGAGCTGAAAGCAAAGGCATATACGTGGAAGATAAAGACAGACTAAATCAGATAACTCATCAGCAGTCTGTGAAAAGAACAATGGGATAAGATATTGAACTGTGATTAACTTCAATGTTAAAGAGAGAGAGTAGATGAGGGAGACTTTACCTGTCAAAAGGTAACAGGGGTGTCAAGTCTTAATAACATCAAAAGGCATGAGAGACAAAATTCAACAGCATCAGGAAGATATTACTTTGTCCTTCAATGTAAGTAAGTATTTTAGCAATGTTCCTCTGTTATACTTTGTCGTCACAGAGTACCTATTTCTCATGAAAAGCTTTTTAAAAATATCATGAGACTGTCCACAAACCACTAAGGGTGCACTAAATCATAAGGCATCACAAAATGAAGAGGGGATAGGAGCATTTGTTCACAGTTGTGACCTTCCCAGTCATGCTGGGAAAGCTGAGAGCAGGCCGATGCAGGCCTGCTTACCAAAGGGTTCATGCCAGCTCAGTATTAATGGAAAACCACAGATGGTTCACTGTACCTGAGGGGCACACCCTCCCTGAGACACATTTTAAGCAAACTGATGCTCTTTTGGACAGTTATTTAGCTCTTTGTACTAAGACTATGAGTGCTTTAATATGTGTTTTGATGTATATTTGATGTGGGTTTTTAAGGTATCTTAGAATAAACTCTGCACAGCTCTCTTCTGTGCCCCAAAGGGATGTTATCTGTGAATCTTATTAAAAATTAACAAGAATCTACTTCCCATACTCTGTCTGTCATAGATAAAGAATGGCATATGTTGATAAACATAAGCCATTCATTGATTTCTGAACCCAGAGGCACTGGAAAGCATCACAAATCATGTGGTAGGACCGGGCAAACTCAATGATTTATCTAAATGATGTTCAGAATTAGATGTGTCAATAAACCTCCTTGGTGGCTATAAACCCAGAGAACTCTATTTCTCTTTGTAGGAGGAAAATATATTATTCCCTGAATTGGGTCCCAATTCATATATTCCTGACTGCACCTGCTTTTAGCTCAGCCTTGTGTATTAGAACAAAACCAGTTGAGTCAGCATAGTGGTTGAAAGAGCTTGAAAGAGAACAGCTAAACCTAGAATTAACTGAGAAGACCCAGCTAATACTATAGAACCCTTCTTGCAACTGACCATCTTCCAAAGTATTTAAATTCAATGCATATCTTGCTACCTTAAAAAATGAAAAGAATTAGCCACCCCCCAAAACTAGAAATAAAATAATAGGGATACTTGGGTGGCTCAGTAAGTTAAAAATACAACTCGGTTTCAGCGCAGGTCATGATCTCATGGTTTCGTGAGTGTGAGCCCCACGTCGGGCTCTGTGCTGACAGCTCAGAGTCTGGAGCCTGCTTTGGATTCTGTGTCTCCTTCTCTCTCTGCCCCTCCTTCCTCTACTCATGCTGTCTTTGTCTCAAATAAAAACAAACTTAAAAAAGAAAAAAGAATTAAAACAACAGCTTTATGAAATACAGCCTGAAGAGTTCTGTGTTAATCATTCTTATTATACAATATCACAAAGAGATTTAATTAGAATATTCCCTCTGTCCACTTCAATACAATTCCCAGAGAATACCTGAAATTCTGGTCAGGAGAATTATGAAGAAGGAGCATAAACTTTAAGAGGCATTAGGAAGTAGTTTAGCCTCTGTAACCTCAGTTTCCTCATCTGTAAAATGGAAATATTAATTCTTTAGTGTTAGAGTACATTCTATATATAATGTATATAAATAAAACTTTTAACATAATGCTATGTGCGTATAAAACAAATGGTTAAAGGTGGTCATTACTATCGTTATGGAGTTGGCAATAGCACTCATTTACTACTTGTAAATTCATTTGTCCTCTGCTAGCCAGTGACATGGAAAGAATCAAAAACTGAAGAAAAATCGTAAGATAAAAACACAGGAGTGCCCCACCCCCCAGCACCCCTTGGTCTACACAAAGTCCGCTTGGGATTCTCTCTCCCTCTCTTTCTGCCCCTCCCCCGCTTGCACACGTACTTTCTCTCTCTCTCTCTCAAAAATAAATAAATAAACTTAAAAAAATCCCACAAAAATGAACCAAATAATATTCATTAACTTTACCTATAAATTGGAAAAAATATACTTCTTAAAGGAAAAATTTTTTTAACGTTCTATGTATTTCTGAGAGAGAGAGAGAGAGAGAGAGAGGGACAGCGTGAGCAGGGGAGGGTCAGAGTGAGAGAGGGAGATACAGAATCTGAAACAGACTCTAGGCTCTGAGCTGGCTGTCAGCACAGTGCCCGACATGGGGCTCAAACCCACAAACCGTGAGATCATGACCTGAGCCGAAGTCGGACGCTTAACGACTGAGCCACCCATGTGCCCCGAAAAAAGTATACTTCTATTATTCAGTTAAGTGGATATGTTTGTATATGTGGTCTATAGAAAGATATGTGTTCTACAGAAACATATTTTGACAAACTACTTTACAAGACATAACATAATTACACACTCTAAAATATGCAAACTACCTTTTATCCAGGGAAGAATCCTGGCTCACCCTAAGAGCTGAGTCTTCACATAGGATATTTTTTAATTGTAAAATATTGCTGCTATTCATTTTTTTCCACAAAAAATAGAAATAAAAGATAAATGACTGCAATAATTCTGTCTAATTCATCAACTTGCTTCTTTTCCAAAGATATGTGCATTCAGTGCGGTGATTTTTATATGGTATGCATATAATATAGGCATGTTTTCTATAACTCCTACTACTTCTCCTTTAAATCAGAGTTCAATGCATCAGCACTCATCATTCTTCCAGGAGTTTTGCCACCTGAACAAATTTGAGATGCCCCAAGCTAATGTATGAGGATGGCTAATTTCAGGAGCAGGCTATAAATCTCCAGCAATGAAGGATTATGCTGAGTTTGAAGGTCTCCAATGGAAGATATGATGAAGTGAAGTGGTGGAAAGAAGGTATTGTCATAATAAACAAAGAGTGAAATAATCATGATGTAGTAACTGTGGTACTTTGTAAATTACTTCCTACACCTAAAAATGTGTTGATTGAATGAATCCCATCAGAAGAGAGGAATGTTGTGACATGTGTGTATAACAAAGAAACATCCCCAAACTCCATGGGAGAAAAATCCACATATTCAATATTTATTCTTAATGAAAACATGAGAAAAGCAAAGAGCAGGAGAATACACTGTAATTATAAATGGGAAAAATGGAACTATTTCTGAACCTGACACAAACCCAAAAACAGTTCCAAGAATGTGACATTTAGCAGTGAGGGAGCCTTGATTATGAATGTATCCACACACTCAATCCGCACTTAAATGAAGCATGTACTCCATTCGCTGCTTTGTCTTGGGTATCAAGGATTCAGAGATGAACACATTACCTAAGACTCTATAGTATATTTAAAACTCTGAGTATATTTGAAAACCAGGTGAGAAAGTGGGGCAATTATTGAACAGCAAATTAACGGACATGGGGTCCAGATGAAGATCACCTTACCCGGCGTGAAGATACCAGAAAGCTTCCAAAAGGAAATTACACTTGAGCTTGACTTTGAAGGACATGTAGGATTTCCTGGAATAAGAGAGTATAGAATACATTATAACATACAAAAAGTCAGAAGTACCAGAGCACATGATGTATTTAGGGGTATGACAGGTAGTGTTTCACTGTAGAACACATCATGTTGGTAGGAGAATATCTGGAGGAAGATGACAGGGACTCAGTCATGAAACCTCATACAAAAAAGTGGTTCAAATATGTCTGGTGTCTAGCTTCTTCTGGAGATTTGGCTCCAGTGCCCCATGTGATTCTTAGGTGATACTGATGTCAGTAGTGTCACTTATCCATGGCTTAACATACTTTGGTTGCAAGGGCAAATTCGAGAATCATCTCAGACAGGGAATAACCAGGAAATTTTGTCTAAAAGCAGCTAAGGATCTCGAGCCAAGCACCAGAAGCCAAAATCTAATGCCAAATGGGAATCTGAGAACTAGACAGATGAGTGCAAAGACCAAGAGGACAGAAGAGGCAAATTGGTATCAATCTGGGCTAATTCTGGAGGCAGCTGAAAAACCCATGATGGAATGTTTTAGCACTCTTGGCAGTTTGTTCATGTGGGTGGTTGAGTAGGACAGTTATCTGTCACACAGTAGGATCTCAGCAGGGTGTGTGATTGCATTATACCATTTGTCTATTTCTATATGTGCCTCTATGCAATGATTCACCTTAGAGCCAAGAATCTCTCCTGTGCAGAAAATCTTTTAGGAATAGTTCCTAGCCACAGGTATCTTATCCCTTCAGAATGACTCTCTGCTTGTTCATCACCATACACCAGGGCCTATGATAGCCCCCAGAGTAGATGTTAGCTGAACTGAGCTGAAATGACAACAGCCCTCCAATGCAGCCCTTCTCCCCCACCATTGGAAGCCAGATGCAAATTGTGACAGATCAGTGATTTCTACACCTTCCTCAGTTTTAATTTTAAAACTGACCAGTTTAAATAACGATAATAGCATCAGCTTTATATAAAAATTAGAACAATTGTATACAAAACAGCAAACTAAAATTTAAAATAATAAGAATACAAATATCAAACTTTCTAACAATATATTGGGGGATGCTTTACAAAGCACTATCTTTGTGACATTGAAAGCGAGGGAGGTATATTTTTATGATCAACAGACCAGAAAAAATAACTTTTTATGATTAAAAAATCAGTGTACAGTTTTACAGGCCATTTGTAGATGTACAACAAAATCATAAAACTTCAAGAGCCAAAAGGAAAGAAAAAGACTATCTGATTCAATCCCTTCCTGTTCTGGATGAGCTGAGACCAACAAAATTATTTAATTCAACGTTCTTTTTGCACAACTATTTTCAATACGTAGGTAAGACACGAAAGCCAGGCACATTAGAGTCTTTATTTTCCCTAACTGTGAATTCTTATAGGCATTGTGCAGAGATGAATATCTTTGCATCTCTGTTATGCAGCACAGAGCAAGGCATTTGATAGGAAGTCAATGAATATTTGTTGGATGAATGAGTAATGAATGAATGCTATTCCATGCATACAGTCTGCCTATGTGGAGGGGAAAAAGTATCACACATAAGATTGCTATCTCTTGGGGCACCTGGGTGGCTCAGTCGGTTAAGCATCCGACTTTGGCTCAGGTCATGATCTCGCGGTTCGTGGGTTCGAGCCCCATGTCTGGCTTTGCGCTGACAGCTAGCTCAGAGCCTGGAGCTTGTTTCGGATTCTGTGTCTCCCTCTCTTTCTGACCCTCCCCTGCTCATGCTGTCTCTCTCTCTCTCTCTCTCTCTCAGAAATAAAGAAACCATTAAAAAAAAAAAGATTGCTATCTCTTTCACTAATATACATCTGTTCCATTCATTGTCTATACTAACCTTCATCCTGTTACTTTTTACCTAGTAATGGGCACCTGGTTCCTGATTTTGTTCCATGCTAGTGAATGTAGGCTTTTTAAGACTTATGAGTTCATGTGGTATTGAACATCATTTATTTCTAGAAGCTTAACACAATAATCTGCCTATGAGTATCTTACATTTCCCAGATCAGCTCTGAGTACAGATTGATTATGGGTTACTCCCACAATTTTGGATCTCAAGGAAGGCTAGGTTGTTTATACATGATCCTTTCATATTTTTATGGCAAAGATTAAGAATTTGATTGAATACATAAAATGTTATCAGTATTAAATTAAAGTCTTTCTCCAGTGGATGTGATTGATCAAGATGGTGTATTAACTGGGGCACCTGGGTGGTTTTGTTGGTCAAGCCTCAGACTCTNCCCCATCCCATACCCTGGCATTCTGTGCTGACAGCATGGAGGCTGCTTGGGATTCTCTCTCTCCCTCTCTCTGTGCCCCTCTCTCACTTCTGTGCATGTTTGCGTGTGCACACATCCCAGCTGTCATTCAAAATAAACATTTTAAAACTTAAAATAATAAATATACGTTTAAAAAAGGTGGTAAACTAAATGAACATTTTCTTTTGAGCCCAAAAAGAAGAGGCCATGTTGAACCATTAAGGAATACGAAATGATACTATAACACTCTCATTCAGTAAAACTCCTGTTCTAAAAGGCATAGCCCACTAGCCAATGTTCTTTATAAGCAGATGACTTGAGATACTGGCTTAATACCAAAGGAATAATCAATACTTTCTTTCTCATTAAATTTTCTTGCAGAAGGTCCTTTATGTGATGGGTCAATAGGATACTTATTGCTTGGAGCTTACGTATAAATAGGGTTATGTGGGCTCAGTGTTACTCAGATTATGATCTTTAGGAGGATCTCTGCTTGAGACATGTCCTCCTGCTAGTAAGCAGCAGCCGGTTACAGTGGGACTCTTAAATTATGGGACAGCAAGTTATTGCCATTCCCTCACTTCTGTATTCCATAGAACTCATTCTGCAATGCTCTGACAATGCTGTCAAACAAATGACATAAAGACAGAATTTTCAGTGAATTCCCTCTGTGGCGGAAGATAGCATGAGAGCTTTTTTGATGTTCCAGTTTTGTTCTTATATTCAATAGAAAACAAAGATTGCGATAGTACCATTCTACTTCTCACAATTTGGATTCCTTTCCTTTCAGTGAAACCAATTTCTATACCTGTTGGTTATTGATGTTGCACTGGAATAATTATAGAAAAGATGCCCCCCTGTCATTAATGCAATGTTCTAGATGAAAAAACTAAGCATCTCTCTTTTAATAGCAGAAACATTTGAAATGTATTAGGAAGGCATCCTGTATAAGAATGCCTTATATTTCCTCTTAGTTACCTGTTTTGTTCTCTTATTAGATTGTATGCATGTTTCAAAAGTCTTACTCTTTGAGGGGTGTCTGGGTGGCTCAGTCAGTTAAGCGTCTGACTTCGGCTCAGACCATGATCTCACGGTTCATGGGTTTGAGCCCTGCATCAGACTGTGCTGACAGCCAGCTCAGAGCCTGGAGCCTGCTTCGGATTCTGTGTCTCCCTCTCTCTCTGGCCCTCCTCTGCTCACGCTGTCTCTCTCTCTTTCTCTCTCTCAGAAATAAATAAAAAGCATTAAAAAAAATAAAACAAAAGTCTTACTCTTTGGGATATTGAATAAATTGAGAAGTTAGTATTATTTAAAGCATATATTAAAGATACATATACTTCTGACTGGTTGATTGAAGAATTTGAATTCATTGGAATGTTATGATAAAATAGATTTACTTGTTCTAATAACTTTTATTCTATGTTGAATCTAACCGTCTCATTGGGTGAACGATCTGTTCATGACATCTTGGCGAAATCCCATCATTTTTCCAATACTCATTGTTATTAGAATAGTTCCAGGCTCTTTATAAAGTTTATCTCCCTTCAGTGTTTAATGCTAACTAGACATGAGTTAGGAACTGTGTGTATATTATTCCCTGATTGAACACTATAAATACTTTTTATCATCCCCATTTTACAGATAAGGAACTCAAGATTGACAGAGGGTAAATTACTTGCACAATTTGCATAACAACAAGCAGTGAATAATCTTAGTTTCCTTATTCTACAGTCTGAGCAATTTCCAATAGAATATACTAAACAATATTAAAGAAATCTTTATTGCCATTTGTATGACAGGTGGGTCACTTCTTAAAGACAAGTGTTTGTAATTGTCTGGAAGGACATCCTTTAAAATTATATCTTGCTATTTCTTATCAAGGCTCCAGAGCTTAAAGTTTATAAATCTGTTTTCTCCCTTAAGAAAAAAATTTTCTTTTACAATTTTCTTCATGGACTCTTGATGTGACCAATTTCTAACACTCAGTCATCATGTACATCAAAGGATCAGCAATGTCAATATCATTAAGTGCTTTAGTATGGGTGCAGCACTGACCATAAAATCGAGATTCCTTACTTACAAGTTACATAGCTGAATGTAATAAAGTTCTTGTCCAGTTCATTCAGAGAGTGATGGCAGTTTTGCTTAGTAATCAATCCTAGAGCATACATTCCCCATTTTGCCACATTAATTCTTTTCTTTCACCTATGTTCTCCATTTTCTCTAATTATTTCTGCTTGACTTCTAAAGCGTAGCAACTGTTTGACATTCACTTAGTTTGCTGCTTGCCTGACCATTTTTATTCTTGTGGCCAATATTTGATCTTCAAACTCGTGTTACTGAGAATTGCTGATATGTATATTTTCAATTTTCCCCAACTACTTCCTTAGCAGATTTGTAGTAATGACTACAATGCTTTGACATGTTGCTTTTTGAAGATTGACTTAAAAGAGGCTCTGCATATTATCCCTTGAAAAATTCTCATGATTTTCTTTCTCTTCTCTTGATTGTATGCTTATTTTTGTTTTAGTGTTTTTCTACTTTAACCTACTAATTCTGTGTAAGCCTTTCTAAGTCTCTTTAGCATTCAGTCATTTTTCTTTGAATAACACTTGGTATTATATGACTTGGGATTCCCCAAAGAATTTTAAAAATCTTAGCAAATGCAATAATGTTTATGTTCACCTCAACAAAAATAGTTCACAGATGCATAATGAGATCCATTCACCTAACGGCCAGATGGTCATGTGAGTTCAGCTTACCTTGGCTACCCAACTTTTTTGGGCAAACAAGACTAATTGTTGCTGTAACTAGGAAAGCAGGACCTCTAATTCAAGATCTAACTCATCTAAAATTTGCCTGAAAGTCTAGTGCTGCTGCCTACTTGCTCTTCAATTATCCAGATCATCCGATTCGAATAGAATCTTCAGGGGTTTGAGTGTTAATCTGTACTTCACTTTCTTTCCTCCCTCTGAATAATTGTCCTTCAAGCAAAGATACACTGAAATAAGTTGTAACAGACATTTAAAAATCAATTTGTTTTATTTGATTTTATTTTCCATAATAATAGGTCTACTCATCAATCCCTAACTTCTATTTCTCCTGTTCCCACCCCTTACCTCCCTCCTGGTAACCATCAGTTTGTTCTCTAGAGTTAAGTACATTTCTCTCTCTCTCCCTCTCTCTCTCTCTCTCTCTCTCTCTCCCTTTGCTCATTTATTTTGTTCCTTAAATTCCACATATGAGTGAAATCATATGGTATTTGTCTTTCTCTGACTGTCTTAGTTTGCTTAGTATTCTACTCTCTAGACCCATCCATGTCATTGCAAAAGGCAAGATTTCATTCTTTTTCATGGCCAAGTAATATCCATTACACACACACACACACACACACACACACAGTTTATTTACCCCTTGACCTTCTGAAGGATGTTGTGGTTGCTTCTATGTTTTAGCAATTATGAATAAAGCTGCTATAAACATCCGTGTTCAGTTCTTTTGTGTGGATGTGTTTTCATCTCATTTGAGTAAATACCAAGCAGTGTGAATGCTGGATCATATGGTCAGAATATGTTTAGTTTTGTGAGTGTTTTCCAAAGTGGCTGTACTGTTTTGCATTCCAATAACAGTGAGTGGGTTCAGCTGTGTCAAGTTGAGTATCGTGTACTGGTTACCAATCCCAGGGGAAGAACTCCATCTATTTGACACCATGCCAACCTTCAGGAATAGAAGTCCAAACAATTCTTCTCATTGCTTCTTGGTTTCAGAGTCACTAAGGAAATCATAACACAGTGAAGCACTGGATGGAACAGCATTTTACTTACATAGAGGAAAGATAGAGCAAGATCAGCTTCAATAGTGGGTATTAGTCCCCCAAGGTCAGAGGGTCTTTCCCCCTCTGCTACCACAGTGGAGAAGGAACCCATCCTCTTCCATTGGATAACAGACAATGCATATTCTTTAAAAAGAGATAGAGTACTCATTGAGCATGAAACAAGGAAAGATAGTTCCCACACAGGTGATAAGTCCAGTGCAGGATGTGAGGGTTTTCTATCTATTGGTAAGGAAATGCTCCAGGCCCAAGGTCCATCCATACACAACCAGGTGGGAGAGAAAGACTTCGTGCATGAGAATGTCTTTCCCAACAGGTTGTTTATGTTCTTATTGTTGAATTTTAGGACTTCTTCATATATTTTGGATGCCAGTCCTTTATCAGGTATGTCATCTGCCATTATTTTCTCCCAGTCTGTGGTTTGTCTATCCATTTTCTCTACAAAATCTTTCACAGAGCAGAAATTTTAAGTTTTAATGGAGTCCAGCTTATCAAATCTTCCCTTTGTGGATTCTACCTTTGGTATTGTATCCAAAAAGACATTGCCATACCCAAGGTGATCTAGGTTTCCCCTATATTATCTTCTAAGGGTTTTATAGTTTTGCATCTTACATTTAGATCTATGATCCATTTTGAGTTGATTTTTGTGAGGGCTAACTTTTGTGAAGTCTGTTCTAGATTCTTCTTCTTCTTCCTCTTCTCCTCCTCCTCCTCCTCCTCCTTCTTCGTCTTTGTCTTCTTTTTGCACAGGAATGTCCACTTGTTTCAGCATCATTTGTTGAAAAGACGGTCTTTTCTCCATTGCATTGTTTTTGCTCTGTTATCAAAAATCAGTTGATGATACTTATGTGGATCAATTTCCAGATTCTATTGTGTTCCACTGATCTATTTGTCTTTTCTTTTGCCAATACCACAGGGTCTTGACTACTGTCACTTTATTTATTTATTTATTTTTTAAATGTTTTATTTATTTCTAGGAGAGAGAGAGAGACAGCGTGAGCAGGGGAGGGTCAGAGAGAGAGGGAGTCACAGACTGAAACAGGCTCCAGGCTCTGAGCTGGCAGTCAGCACAGAGCCTGACGCGGGGCTCGAACCCACGAACCGCGAGATCATGACCCAAGCGAAAGTCGGACGCTTAACCGACTAAGCCACCCAGGCGCCCCTGTCACTTTATTTTTTTAAATGTTTATTTCTTTTTGAGAGAGAGACAGATTGCAAGAGGAAAGGGAGAGAGAGATAGGGAGACACAGAATCTGAAGCAGATTCCAGGCTGCTTCAGCACAGAGCCCAGTGTGAGGACTGAACTCACCAACTGTGAAATCATGACCTGAGCCGAAGTTGGACTTAACCAACTGAGCCACCCAAGAGCCCCAACTGCTCACTTTGCAATGAAGTCTTTTTTTCCCATTAAAACTCAGATCAAATAAAGAATGTTTTCTATCAACACTGCTTTTCAACATGGCACTGGAAGTCCTAGTTAATGCAGTAGGACAAGAAAAGGAAACAGAAGGTATACAGATTGGGAAGGAAAAAATAAAGCTGTCTTTATTCAGAGATGACATGATAGTCTATGTAGAATTTTGATATGTATGTTCTCCTTGCAAAAAGTTTTGATTAAATAAAGCAATTTAGATTTTATATTTAAAGTAGTTGGAAAATAAGATTCACTTTATATATACATACCTTTAGTAATCTTGGTAATATTTTACCTATTTCATGAGTGATACCTTTAATAGGATTTTCTTGCTGATTCTAAACTGAGATTTAAGGTCTAGGTCTTTGCTAAAATAATGACTTTGCTGGACATCTAGTTGTATGCTCTTGTGTGTATAGAAGCTTTTCTTTTGGGCTGAAGGAAAGTGACATTTAATATTTTTCTTTGGGTAAATATGGAAGATTATAGCAATGGTGGAAAGAAAATGGCTTTTATTCTAGAGTGTCTTAGGATACAGTATGCTTGCATATGGCTGGAGATAGAAGCTCATCTCCTTCATGAAAGACTCAGGCATACTCAGCACTGTGTGGATTCCTTGGTAAAGACTGAGCCATTCTCACCTCCGCAGTGCATTGTTGGTACACAGAAGATACCATGGAGGCAGCCCCAGCTGACCTGTACTGGTGTGGTGCAGCTATGTCTGGCTGTGACCAGGGACCTCCCTGAGGTAGTTTGTAGGTAACAAACCACAAATAGATCAGAGTGAAGGCAGGAGATTTGCCTTTATGTGTCAGGCATTCCTGGAACTATATGAACAAAAGAAAAAACTAGAAAGGTGAAAGAAAAAGAAAATGCTGGATTTGTCTATCAGTAGATGGGAGTAAGGAGACAACAGAATTTTAATATTGATTATTTGTTTTCAATGGCTGATGGTCCTAGACAGCCAGAGTCATTCCCCTTTAACAAAGATCCATTTTTATTACCGATAAGGAAATATTGGACGTGGAACTTGGGGAACTTTTATGGTTAATAACATGCTTTTTTGTGTGGGCAAGTGTATAAATTATTTAAACCCCACCATGTATAATATCAAATAATCAAAGTGCTATGTATCTGTCCAAAATATTTATTTCAGCAACTTTCATGATCAATATTGACTGTTGGAGTTACTTAATTATATCAAAATCCACATCAGGGTGCCTTGGTGGCTCAGTCAGTTAAGTGTCCAACTTGACTCTTGATTTCAGCTCAAGTCATGAGCCACGATTTGTGAACTCAGGTTTAAGTGCAGAGCCTGCTTGGGATTCTCTCTCTCCCTCTCTCTCTGCCCCTCCCTAGCTCGTTCTCTCTCTCAATAAGTAAATAAACATTAAAAAAAAGAATCTATATCAACTATTAAGACTGACCAAACAATTATTTAAAGTGTACAGACCCATTCAATGTGTCTTAAGGTTAATTTTTTAAAAGTAGACTATGGATTCTTTTGTTAAGATGACTCACAGAAGAGGTGAACACTGCTCATGCATGACCTCTTTGGATAGGGAGGAGAATGTGCTTCTCCTCACAAGAGAATAATAATAAGAGACAATATCAACCTACATTTGCATAGCAAGATTTTCAGGCCTTTTTCTTTTCCTATTTCACATTATTCTCATGGATAATCCTGTTACTTAGACTGCACAGTTATTCCTCTCTACATCATGCAAATGATGAGACCAAAGAGAGGCACACTGAAAACTTAATGAACAGGAAAACACAATCCCTTTGCCTAAGATGCCAGCGTGCTTTCCTTAGACCACTGAAGAACGTGAATTCTCTGTGTGCCAATGTTCGGCAACTGCATTATGAACGGTCTCAAAGTTCATTCAAATACATTTAAAGTTCCCTATTTTTCTCTTTCTTTGGGCACTTCACCTGACTTACTGTAGGAATAATAAACCTCCAAAATTGGCAGACCTGAATCACACAGAATGGAAAATAATTTCATTGGTTTAATGGGAAACATCTGCTAGGTTGGTTGGACCACTACTGGCCTTTGTGTTTGTAGTGATCATTGTATGTGTCTGATTATTTTCTTAACTATATTGTAAACTCTTCCAGGGAAGAAATGATCATTTCTACTTTATATTCTTAGCACCTATGCTTAAACATAGGTAGTCATTAAAAATGAATTTTTGTTGATGATATTTATGTAGAAAAGGGTTTAATGTATGCATACACTATGGATCCAGGAGTTTCCAAATGAATAAAAATTGCTGTATGAGTAACTTCTTTCAGGTTATTAAATGTACCATGCAACCTAGGCATGGCCCAACATCTGCTATATTTTGGCTTTTTATATTGTATCACATTTCATACAGGAAATGTCACTATAATACTAACTTTATGATGTTTTCCTCTATTGGTGTATAGTATATTTTGATCTGTATGAAGTTCATTCATCCAGAAAACACTTACTAATCTCCTTTTATATGCCAGACACTGGATATGAACTTGGCACATGGGATATGCATAAAATTGGCCCAGACTTTAAGAAACTTTACATTGCATAGTTAATTTAAAACATGTTGCACATTCCTCCATGTTTTTTTCTATTTCCTCTATTGCTTCTTACTCCCCATTTCTCTTTGAATTTTCTCATATTTGTTTATCTAGCCCAGCAGCATCTGTTTAGTAACAAGAGGGCTTCCATTTTTGAGTACTCACTGAATTGCTGTGAGGAATGGTGCTAAGTGCTCTTCACACAACGATGCTTTGTTGATTAGTGTTTAAGCCTTAGAGCAAACCTACTAGGTGGTTATTATTGTCTCATTCATGTTATAGCTGAGAAAATAAAGGTTTGGAGTGGTTGCATAGGACTTATGGCTCATGTAGGAGAGCCACGGTTGACCCAGATCTTCCTTCTTCAAACTCCACTCACTTACTCACTACATTGTAGTGCTGCTATTTAACTAAGGGCGAAGTCAATTATTCATGTAATGACAGACCCATTGTGGCATGTATGTTTTTATTTTTCTAATGTATGTCCATCAATAGGAGCACATGTAGAGAATAGGAAAGTTGTAGAGAGGGGCTTGAAATAAGATCTGGGAAGACTTGAAGAAGTGAGCCTGTTTAGATTAAAGAAAAAGAAGAAGAAGAAAACTCTGAAAGGACATAACATCTCTCTATGTCTAAGGCTGTGGTTTGGACAGGGAATGTTACCTCTTTTTTTTTTTTTGAATGTTACCTCTTAAACACTACTCTAAGGATACAGCTAAGAAAACGTTCCAAGTTAAAAAGAAACAAGTTTGGGCTCAATACCAGCAAATGTTTTCTGATAGAATTGTTATGGAAGAAATAAACTAACTTGGAAGGAAGAGAATGCAGCTGGTGTAGAGCTTCTAACATGACAGTGTTGTGGAGGGGTTTCTGCAGAATGGGGAGGTAGAAGAGATTGTGACTGTGGTCCTGCCTCTGGCACTGAAAAAATGGTCTTAGAACATCCCCCAGGATTAGCCCCACTGAGCAGTAGATGTCACTGTTTCATAGAAAGAGCAGTGAAGAGGCACCTTCCCTATTGTAAATGGGATACTCAAAAAAGAGGTATTCAGATCTCATTTCATCTTCTATGGAGAAAGGTTTCTAAAAACCATTTATATCTAAGAAACATGCAATGAGAAATCCAATATTCTATAACATTTTGCTTAAGAAGGCAGGCCTTATTTTTATTGAAAGGTTTAGTCCAACATTATGGTGGAAGATTATACTAGGTCCAAAGGGTTTCCATGTACAAGATGAGATCTAAAAGAAGACAAAAATCCTTGTTCCCTAGATGCTACTGCTTGTATAGAGGATGATATACACACCCCAATATATGCACATATACACACATATATATACCCCCCCACACACACATTTTGAACAAATGTTCACTTTGTCCCTCTTTCTGGCCCTTTATTATTTCTGTACTTAACTCAAGCTTTTTAAGAAAAAGGACATGACATTGTACTTATTGACTAGTATTTGTATTTCTCCATTTGTAAGACACTTAAGCTGAAATCACTGTAAATCAAGTTCCAAGCAGAGGGAGCTGTTCTTGATAATCTGCAAAACCCAAAGGTTGAGAATGAAATGACTTCTCAGCCCCAGAGAAAGTTACAGGGTCATTGACACTGTTTAGCAATAGGAGACAGCGGACCACATTTCAAGGGTTTCGTCTTCCCTCTGCTTTGTCTTGTCAGTTCCGATGATCCCCACTGGTGCACACAGGACCTGATCCTCATTTGACCTGTCTCTCCGGGGAGCTTTTCTCTGGGAAGAGGTTTCTTTCACTTCAAAGAGACTTCAAAGACAGAGAGAGGGAAGAGAGCAGATGGGGTCCTCTAAACCTGCCCTCTTCATTGGCTGTGTACTGCTTTCAACAATGGCTTCCTAAGAATCTATAAATGGATGTAACTCATGGTTGCATTCTTTTAAGGAGCTTATAGTCACAGAGGAAGGATGAAATATAGACAAATGCCATAATAAAAGGTGGAATGCACCCTAAAATTAGAACAAAGAGCCATATGTTTTAAAGTAGGAAAGTGAGCTGGGGTAATCACAGAAGGTTTTGGGGAGAATATGAAGTTTTAATTAGGATGCTGAAGGATGGACAGAATTCTGACACATAGAAAATGCGGGGGAATGACATTCTAAAAAAAAAGAATGGTCATGGTATAGATGCAGAGGTGGAAAAAGAAGGGATTTGGGATTCTTGTTCAGATTGGTTGAAATGTAGGGCTCATAAAGTGAAAATAAACTAAATCAAAACCATGATCATAATCTTGCTCTGCATGTGAGGATAGACATCCAATAGCTTTTGGGAGGGAAAAGATAGTTCTAAAAGGAAAACTTTAGAAAGATATTGAGATATTTACTAGGTTGCCATGGTCTTTTCTGTACAGTAGTGATCTTTATCACAGGAGGCCAGATCATCTGTTGAGAATAAGGAAGGTAATGGATGCAATGGAAATCTTTAGAAGCATGGAAGTTTTTCATAGTTACTATAGGAATTTTGGCTTTATAGGAGAAAAAGAAAACGCTGCAATGAGGATCAATAGACCAAGGTCAGAGAGCACAGATTATGAAGCATGAGTTAGTAACTGCCAGCATAATGCTTTAGTTAACAGTGTTGGAGTGGAAGCATGGAAAGCAGATGGTGAAGGCCACTAAAGGCTAGGAATGTGCACGATGAATAGGACACAGAGTAAAGAAGACGAGGAGATCTCGGGTACGGAGCGGGATCTTCTGAGAATGGCTGAATACTAGCTTCTGCTCAGGTAGAAAGAAAATAAAGCATACATGTGTATTTATAATCTCCAAACACCTATGTGTGCCAGGTAAGGCTCTAGACAATATGAATAAACTCCATGAATTAGATGTTGATCTATTCTTTTTACAGATAAAGAAATGGAGAGTTAGTAAGGCTCTGGTAGGACTGGCATGAGATAGAATTGGGATCCACCCCAGATCTGCCTGTTGGAGACAGAAGAAAGTGGTTGGCGGTTGCCTTATGGATCGACGGCAGGGTAAAGATAATGAAAGGAGAGGTCTCTTTGGAAAAGCCTGGGTCAAGGCGGTTGGGGGTGTAAAAGGAGGATGGTACAATGCAGGCCAAGGGGAGCTCAACTATTGTCTTGATATTCATTTGACACCTTTGATGCTCTGATAATGAGATTCTCCAGAATTAACAGAATATGGTAAGACTAGCTCAGCCATGCCAAAAATAACAATAGTAATAAATCTGAAGATCAGAAGACTGTCAGAGAAACAAGAGCTAACAGAATCTCTCAGGATCCTATAAAAGAAATACTACTCTGGCCAGAAGGAGTGATCCAGTCAGTCACTCTGCTACAGTCAGGGCCCATCCAAGAGCGACCCTCAATCTGTGAGTCTTGGAGCACCCCAAGGCATTTGGTTGAGGGTAAGAGAGAGTTCCAAAGCCAGAAACAAAGAGACTGAGGCAATGAGGACCAGGTCTAGGCAGGAGTACCTGCTTGGTGACGCTGCGTGTTTGGCCAATCACAGTCACTGCAGAGAGGTTTACAGAGCAAGAGGCCAGGCAGGCTTGGGAGGAGGAGAGCTGAGGCTTGATCCCCTGTGCACCCTTAACAGTTGGCCCCGTTGTACGTGTGGTATTGCTCATTACAGACACCTTCGTGTTGAAGAGCATGTGTTCTGCAGTCAGAGAGAACTGCTTTGGATTCCCACCACTGTCACTTACTCGCCATGTAATTTTGAGTAAATTGACTCCCTGCGCTTCAGCTCTCTCATTTCTGTAAAGGTGGGACTACGATGTCTTTAAGATTAGCTACTTGATATTCACCCTACAGCTAATAGTACAGTTTACTGGCACATTGCCTGATGGTAACTGCTACTGACTGATAGTAGGTCGTGGAAAAAAGGAAAGAAACCACCTACTTAACAACAGAAGTTTGCTTTAAAAATTCCAACAATTTTGTACAAAATCACTAAATTGTATTCATGGTAGGATCTCATTTCTGTAAAAGAAAAGGAGAGTTGGAATAAAATGAGACACAGTGTGAGGATGAATTATCGATTGTCTTGTTTGTGTGTGTTTTTCCTAAGTAATACGCGTTACTTTTGTAATAAAATAGGTTAAAAATTTTAGTAGGGCGTTGTGCTGAGAAAGCAAAAGTGTAGCTCTAAGGAATATTTTTAGGTTTATGTTTCTCATTATTCTCCAATCCCAAATTCAAAATGCTCCAAAGTTTACAAAAGAACATTTTGAGTTCATTTAGTGTTATGACTACATTACAGTATCATACCTGGTGAATTCCAAAGAGATGCACTTATGACTCAATTTGTATTACTCCCGATTTTCTCCATTTAAACACAACTGTTTTTATTTTTTCTGTTCCGTTTCATTTCTTGTCCACACATAAACATATACTACATATTGTAATTGTAGAGAATATCGAGATTTTGTATCCTTCTTTCTTCACTTAACATTTTTCACATTGCCCAATGTCTCCAGATTTATGACTTTCATGTCTGCTAAGTGATATTCTATCGAGTGCTATGATCTTATTTGTCAATTTCTCTAAGGTTTAGCATTTCAGATCCTCCCATATTTTCACAAGCGTACCCTAATCTTGCTGCCATAAACTTTTTGTCAAATGTAATATTTTTCTTCTTGTGAACTCTTTCCTTAGGTTGAAAGTTTTCAGAGGTAGGGCAATATTTTCTAGTTTTTAAAATTTACTGTCAGATCGCATTTCAAAACGGCTCTACAGATTTACAATGCCACTCTCCTGACAACTTACACAGCTGTGTGATCTTTTGGCCAATCTCACTATTATCATTTATTATCATTTTAGTTTGCATTTCTCTGATTACTAGCAGGTTTAGCACTTGCACTGATGTGTTAATTATGGTGTTTCCTCTGATAGCCCTGATGCTTGTAAATAAGTGCAATCTTTTCAAGTGTGATTGGAGGAAAAAAGTTCCTTTATTGTTGTCCTTTCTCTACTTGATTTAAATCTAAAAAAATTATTCATTCTACTTTTGAGGTGCCCCCCAAATGCTAAGTGCCATAACTGGAGGTCAAAAATAGAAAACTATAAATATATAGAAAAAATATAAGTTGTTTTTGCTTTCATGCCGTTCCACACTCAGGAAAGAAACCGAGGGCCTCCAACTCATCTTTTCTCAATGTTTTGAAGCCTGGTGGCACCAATCCAATGGTCTCCTGGTAGAATTAGTTTTGGGGACAGCCAGAACACTCACACTCTGGACAACAGATTGAATTACTGACCAGGATCAACTCCTAATGGGCCCGTTGTTCGGTCGTTATAGCAACAAAACTTAATTTAACATTCTGTTATCCTATCAATGATTCAGCAACTGACCCGCAAACAGCACATTCTGTTGAACCCGAAGGCTGCCTTTTTCTCCCCTAGAAGTCCTATGCCAATGTCCATCTGACAATTTTCAGGCCTTAGTATTTCAGTTGAAAGTTTTCAGGGCTTAGTATTTCAAGTTTGAAATGTGTGCCCCCACTCCCACCGACCCCCC
Organism: Crocuta crocuta; assembly: GCF_008692635.1. NCBI lineage: Eukaryota > Metazoa > Chordata > Mammalia > Carnivora > Hyaenidae > Crocuta > Crocuta crocuta. The sequence goes on along the minus strand of NW_027531999.1, from coordinate 2,891,394 downwards.
TACAAGGGATCCACAGCTCTTCCTCTGGGTGTTTGTGTCAACTGAAGTCAGGAGTCTAGAGGAGGTGCACAGCTGCACAGCTAGATAAAATGAGGAGTCACTCGTTAGATCTGGACCTAGGGAAACTGAGGGAAGTTGATGTGCTTTGCTCAGTTTCTGGGAGAACAAGAGAAGATCTCTGCGCTGGCGGATCAGGCAGGTTCTCTCCTTTCTGGAGCTTCTTTGGGTTTTATCTAAATCTGTCCTTCATTAACCATGCTGAATGTGACTCTTACTCCCGGACCATAGAACTCACTGGGCTCAATCACATTTTCAAAGGGCTGTAACTTCATACATATTTCAACAACGACCTAAGGGATTCCATACACCTTGATGATTTGGGGTAAATGCTTCATTGACCAGAAACACCTTAGGGAGGCAAATGTGGTAGTTTAACTGTGGCTCTAAATGTAAAGCCGTACCTGAATATATGTTTGTTCCACTTATAAGAAATGTTACTTTCTATCTTTAGCTAAATGTTACTTACACATTTATACAAAAATGTATGACATTTTTCATCCAAGAAGCTATTTTGAATTGAAATTAAAACTGTGTATGTATGCATTCATGAAGCCTTAGAGTTAAAAAAAGAATTTTAGGGGTGGAGGCAATGCTTGATTGAAGCCAATTTATAAGGCTCCACTACCAGTAGAGAAGCTATAAATATTGTGTCCTGTTGCTCATGTGGAAACATTAAAAAATGTGTTGAACTGAATCAAATGTATCTTCCTGTGGGTTCTCCCACAAGCTACGATATGCATAGTCTGGGTGTGTATTCTATTTAAGAAAACAATGACCTAGATACATTTGATTTTAATTTCTAAGTTTTTTTGGATAGGACATTTTATTTTTGCTAACAAGACAATGCTACCAGCCAACCGTGAACCCATGTAGAATATATATTTTGAGGGTATTTATTTGCTTTTGCGGTAGTAGGGATGGATTTGATTTTTTACATATTATTCCACTTTCTGCCTCCAACCAACAGTACACATGGGAGAAATGGTTAGCCAGAATTTAGAGCACAACAAAGCTAACTGACCTACAAAATGATTGAACCCAGAAAATTGCCAAGGCAGTTTTCTGTTACATGCTATCCTTTTAAATAGAGAACATGAGCTGGAGTTGGTTACTCAATCTTATTGCTTTAAATCAGGGAAGAATTAATAGTCTCTTGTAAGCAATGTTGCTTCTTTCTACTTGCTTTGCTATTGACTACATGCTTGAACCATTTAGCAAATTTAATGCAGCAGTTTTTAAAAAGAACTTTCTTCTAAACTCTCATAATATCAAAAAGCTGAGAGGTTGAGTGATAGTTCCTGACTTTTTTTTTTTTATAAAGGCATTACATTATTAACTCTCAGGCAAGTACTTTGTACCTTATTTCATACCTAACCATGCAAAGTTCCTAGACAGAGAGAAATTTGCTAAATATGTGTTCCTCTGTTTTTTAAAGAGCAGGTTACTTCTACTTTTTATAAACTAGTTTCCAACCAAGGTCACAATGTTTCAAGACTCAAGGTCATCCTATCCTGGTTAGGGCTTTGATTTTTTAGGTTGACAAATTGCACAGATTGATATTCTCTCTCTCTCTCTCTCTGTCTCTTTCTTCCACTCCCTCCCTTCCTCCTTTCCTTTACCACTTTGTCTCCTCCTTCTTCACCTTTTTCCTCTCTCTCTGTTCTTGAAATTGTTTTCAGTATAAGATGTTTTCTTTTTGCTGCTTTTGTAACGGCACTACCTCTATGCTGGCCTTCGGATTGCCTACAGGAATTCACATAGGGTTGGGGGACCTCCCCCAGGATGATGAAAGTTCCCTCAAACCCCTCTATGAGGCAGGGTCACTTGAACACATACTCTTTAAATTCCATCAAAACACAATATGCTGTTCCCCAGTTAAATACTTGATTCTTTTCTTGACGTTACCTGCCGTTCAGCTTCTTCTGCTTTCCAGGGTAGGTGGTAAATATTCATCTTTGTTTAAATACTCTCATGACCATTCTTGTGGGTTCTATATCCTTTCAAAACTCCCCTTTTCCGAATGGGAGCACTCAAAAAAGTGGAGCCAATGATTTTTAAATGTATGGTTTACATTGTGNATGTAGAATATATATTTTGAGGGTATTTATTTGCTTTTGCGGTAGTAGGGATGGATTTGATTTTTTACATATTATTCCACTTTCTGCCTCCAACCAACAGTACACATGGGAGAAATGGTTAGCCAGAATTTAGAGCACAACAAAGCTAACTGACCTACAAAATGATTGAACCCAGAAAATTGCCAAGGCAGTTTTCTGTTACATGCTATCCTTTTAAATAGAGAACATGAGCTGGAGTTGGTTACTCAATCTTATTGCTTTAAATCAGGGAAGAATTAATAGTCTCTTGTAAGCAATGTTGCTTCTTTCTACTTGCTTTGCTATTGACTACATGCTTGAACCATTTAGCAAATTTAATGCAGCAGTTTTTAAAAAGAACTTTCTTCTAAACTCTCATAATATCAAAAAGCTGAGAGGTTGAGTGATAGTTCCTGACTTTTTTTTTTTTATAAAGGCATTACATTATTAACTCTCAGGCAAGTACTTTGTACCTTATTTCATACCTAACCATGCAAAGTTCCTAGACAGAGAGAAATTTGCTAAATATGTGTTCCTCTGTTTTTTAAAGAGCAGGTTACTTCTACTTTTTATAAACTAGTTTCCAACCAAGGTCACAATGTTTCAAGACTCAAGGTCATCCTATCCTGGTTAGGGCTTTGATTTTTTAGGTTGACAAATTGCACATTTTGATATTCTCTCTCTCTCTCTCTGTCTCTTTCTTCCACTACCTCCCTTCCTCCTTTCCTTTACCACTTTGTCTCCTCCTTCTTCACCTTTTTCCTCTCTCTCTGTTCTTAAGATTGTTTTCAGTATAAGATGTTTTCTTTTTGCTGCTTTTGTAACGGCACTACCTCTATGCTGGCCTTCGGATTGCCTACAGGAATTCACATAGGGTTGGGGGACCTCCCCCAGGATGATGAAAGTTCCCTCAAACCCCTCTATGAGGCAGGGTCACTTGAACACATACTCTTTAAATTCCATCAAAACACAATATGCTGTTCCCCAGTTAAATACTTGATTCTTTTCTTGACGTTACCTGCCGTTCAGCTTCTTCTGCTTTCCAGGGTAGGTGGTAAATATTCATCTTTGTTTAAATACTCTCATGACCATTCTTGTGGGTTCTATATCCTTTCAAAACTCCCCTTTTCCGAATGGGAGCACTCAAAAAAGTGGAGCCAATGATTTTTAAATGTATGGTTTACATTGTGACCATTCAACGGTGCCATTCAGCTGCTTATGTCAGCCATTTGTCTTATCAGTTTAGCTGATGTTACTTTGACGCTTTCAAAATTTGTTTAGCTTTAGTTTTTGCCAATACAAAGAGAAGATTTTGACAGATATGAAATTTGTGCTACAGATAAATGGATTCACATAAAAGCTGAGCAAAAGATGACTTTCCAGTAAATACTTTATCTGTCCTAAATTCCCAGTGAGTTATAGTGTGACCATGTAGGCTTGCACATTCTAATACAACGAGGGTTACCATTTTTAAAATTAATGCATATGGGTGAGTCAGGATGGATAATCACACACACCCTACTTCTGGTGTTTCAGATCATAGTAAGGAAAGAAAAAGTTCACTTTGAAAAGTGACCTCACTTTTCTGCCCCACTCTCTGATGATGCAAAGCACTTGACAGAACCACCATGTCTCTTTCTTCAACACTATATGAGTAAATTAGATTTTCATAACCCTTTCAGCTTAAAAAAGTCTAGAACTAATACAAAACTAAAAGGATCCATCTATTTGGAGGTAATGAATCTATTTATTTTTCATTGTGCATTTAAAAGCCAGTCACACAACATGAGTTGGATTGGTATTACATAGAAGACCTAGACCGAATGACGCTAGCCAGAACTAGGTTAAATAAGTATTCAGTCAACTTCCTGGGAACTCTTGAACTAATACTCTTCCATAAAGACGCCATCTAGAAACATATCATGTTGTTCTCATGAGCCCATCAGTCAAGCAAGGGTCTCCTTAGAGACCTCGTAATTACAATGACCAAGTAAGTATTACCTTTTATAAATTATCTTATTTCTTCAGTAAAGAAAGAAAAGTTACTGCCTCCAAGACACTGTTTGGGCCAGTGTGTGGGATTATTGTCTGCATTTTTAAAGATCAAACTTTGCAAGGTTTTTAGCAATAAAGCAGGCTACAGTGCACATGAAAAAAATACTTCTAAATGGCAGAGAAAATCTCTGATATTTACAATATCAAAAGATTTTGAGTCAGATTCTTTGATTAAAATTCAATTCCCCGCGAAGCTTCTCATGTTTCTTATCACTTAAAAAATCATAAAATGTTTCTGTTCAAGAGGCATAACTCAAAGTCCAATAAAACCTGCATATTTTCTGCATATTTTTCCCCAATAACTGTATCAAAGCAATAGTGTTAGGCAGCCTGGAAATAAACGATACTCATTTTAAGTTTCACCATGGTCTTAAGCCAAACGATGTTGCCAACAGTTCGACAAAGATTAGCTCTAATAGGGAAGAAATGAGAGCCTGCAGAATTTCTTCTCAAGTTTCTTCCAACTGTCAGTGAGTCAAAACCACAGTCACTGATGCAACAGCCCAGAAAGAGAAGGGGAGTTGAAAAACTTCCAATAACTGTCAAAAGAACTTCTAGTCTTTCTTAAGTTTTTAAATTAAGTTTTACTCATGTCAACCCCATCAGCACAAAGGAGTAAACTAAGACTGTGTTTATACGACACGACAGCAACCAGTCAGCTAAGTGGGGAGTGAACTCAAATGCTTTGATTGACTCAAGTTTTTACTTTCAGTTTGCTATTTCAGTGTATTTAATTGGTCACAGTCTTAACATGCACATACTCAGTTCATAAAATTCATGTGGCATTTAATCACTACTAACAACTTTTGTCCAAATTAAGTTTGGAAATCTCAGGAATATATAATATAACAGCTCTTAGTGTACGTAACTGCATGTTCATTTCTGAAAAGCAGTTTTGCTCCGAGCTGTCACTGAGAAATAGTGCAGACAAAAGCAATGTAAAGAGGATAATAAGTGTGATATCCAAATAAATTAGACTCAGATTAATTTAAATAATGTAAGGGTTGAAGAACAAATCTAACTGCATTGTTATCCAAAGATAAATTCACACATATATATGCGAAAAATGGTATGTCAATCATATAATGTTATAATTACAAAATTGTATTTTGGATAATAAACTATAATGTTTTATTTCTTTTTGGAGATTTTATTTTTAAGTAATCTCCACCCCTAGTGTGGGACTCGAATTTACAACGCTGAGATCAAGGGTCACATGCTCTACTGACTGAGCCAGGCAGGCATCCTAAACCATAATCTTTTATATTGGAAAATAAAATAAACAGAAACAACATCTACTTATTTACCACACAAATTATTAGATAAGTGTCATATTTTACCTACCTTAATGTTGTACAGTTTATACATATGATAGACTCTAAATATTAGGTTATTTGGTTATAAATTATGTATTATTAAGTATTTATATATTTCAAAGAAAACTACTATAGGCAAATGAAAAGAAATTTGGACTTGAAGTCAAAATACTTGGGGTCCCTACTAGGCTCATTGCCTACTGGCTTTTTGACATTGGGAAAGTCATTAATCTGCCTGAATGTGAGTTTCTTAATATAGAAAGTGAAAAAAATCTGCCTCACAAGGTTGGATGAAAATAAAATAATCATCATATGTAAAAATTGTTATAAAATTATAAAGCACCACAAATTATTATTATTGGTTATGGTATGTAATCATTAATCTTTGCATTATCTTCCAAGGTAGGTATCATTATACATGTTGTTCACAGGAAGACACTGAGGTTCAAAAGGGTTAGTAATCAATTCAGGAACATATATCAGCAAGAGAGTATAGTAAGAACTAAAACCCAAGTCATCTGACTTAAAAGCCAAAGGCCTGTGCACAGAGCAGCATCCTACTTCATAATTATGACCTTCCCTGAAATGCTTGTAGATATCCAGGGCACTTAACATCCTTAGTTATCTATTATATAGGTATTTATCAATATACAAATGACTAATCCTATAGCAATCCTTTATTTTAAGTCTTCGATGAACACAAAGTGAGGCCATTTACAAAATGAACTAATTTCGAAATGTAGTTAATCAATATGCTGTTTGCAAATTTAGGGCTTTTTAAATTGACATTTTGATTTAGGGAGATAGTTTATGGTTGACATGGAGTTAGTGTAGTCAGCAAAGTACTATACATGCTTCTATCTACTCAGACTTGGAAATCATCGAAAAGTGGGGTCACTGGTGTTCAATTTGCCTTCTAAGTGAAGTTTTAGAACAATTTATGTGCTGAAACCTTTTTCTATACAAACAAACTTGTCTAAGTCTTTATTGTTAATTCTTTTAGCTTTGAGCCCTTCTCTTCAGGTACATTTTCCCTGAAAGAGCTTGTGCCACCAGCATATGAACATGACCATCTCTGTGTAATAGATATTCTTCAAGAAGCTAAAGAAATTTGAAATGCTTTATTGTCCAATAGCTTCCTTTTAGAGAGAAACATATTCAGATGGAACAGGTAAGAGGGAGAAGTAAATACATTTCTCAGTTACAGTAAGGCTTAAGAGGGCTACCATATTCTTTGGGCACATTGAAAGATTTTAAGGCAATGTGTTTCAAACTGTTGTTCTTGAACCAGCTGTCTCAAAAACATTTGAGATGTTCTTTGGCTTCATCCAGGCTTATTAAATCAGAATATTAAGAAGGGTATACTTAAATGCACTAAAGTTCGAGAATGATTGATTCCAGAACACATCTCACTTCCAGGCTAAATAAATTAAAATTTTCAATGCTTTCTTTTTGCTTGGAATATTAGTCATTTTTCTATTCATTTTTTAATTTTAATATTATTATTAAATATTATTATTTAATATTAAGAATAATTTATCTGGAGTTCATT
>NW_027531999.1:2668194-2884192 GCF_008692635.1 Crocuta crocuta | reverse complement strand
ATCTGGATTTCATTCAATTTCTAAACTGAATAAAATACTACTGATATTCATTTTTTTCATTGCGTTTATTTTAATATTAGAGGAACTATTTTTCTTTAGTACTGGGCCTGGGTCTTTCTCTAGCTGGGTCTGATGAGGACTACAGCCTTCTACAAAAAGACATGCACATGTCCAAATACAATACGTTCGACTTCAGTAGATATACAGACACTCTGAAGCCCATTCATGGACCACAGTTAATAATGACCACTTTAATAATGTAAAATCTTGGGGTGCCTGGATGGCTCAGTCGGTTAAGTGTCTGACTTCGGCTCAGGTCATGATCTGGCGGTTAATGGGTTCGAGCCCCGCGTCAGCGTCTGTGCTGACAGCTAGCTCAGAGCCTGGAGCTTGCTTCAAGAGGGAGATTCTATATCTCCCTCTCTCTCCGACCCTCCTCTGCTCACGATGTCTCTCTCTCTCTCTCTCAGCAATAAATAAAAACACTAAAAAATTTAATAATAAAAAATAATTAAATTCTTACCAGCATAATGGGAGATTTTAATGAACATTTTTAAGGAGTTGATAAGTGAAACAGACAGAAACAAGCAAACTTCAAAAAATATAAAAAAGAAGATGTGAACAAGATGAATAAATTTTACCAAATGAATGTGTTTATGTGTGTGTATGTAACTGCATACAACATTTGCAGAGTACATACTTTTGTCAAGCACACACCACACATTTGCTGAAGTGGGCCACACGCTGGGCCATAAACATGTCTTGACAAATGCCAAAAAGTTTGTAATAGTCATAGTATGTGACTAAGGTGATTTAACTAGAAATCAGAAAATGTTAAGTGTATTAGTTTTCCATTGCTGTATAACAAATTACCACAACTTAGCTGCTCAAAACAACACTCATGAATTATCTCACAGTTCCGTATGTCATAAGTCTGGTGACCTTGTCTGGTTTCTCTGCTCAAGATCTCCCAAGACTATTGTAAAGTTGTGGCCTGGGCTGTGATCTTATGTGGAGGATCTGGGGAAGATTTTGTATTTGGAAGGATTCTCCAGAGAAACAGAAATAATTGTATAGATGGATGGGTGGATAGATAGATAAGTAGATAGATAGACAGATAGATAATTTATTATAAGAATTGGCTCCCATGGTTACAGAGGCTGAGAAGTCCACAATCTGTCATCTACAGGCTGGAGAACCAGAAAGGCTGATGGCGTAATTCAGTCCAACTTGAAAAGTCTGAGAACCAGGACCACCAATAACAGCACTAGGTGAGATTTTTTGTTAATAGTTTATTGTCAAGTTGGTTTCCATATAACACCTAGTGCTCATCCCCACAAGTGCNAGAGAAAGTATGAGCAGGGGAGGGTCAGAGAGAGAGGGAGATACAGAATCCGAAACAGGCTCCAGGCTCTGAGCTATCAGCACAGAGCCTGATGTGGGGCTCGAACCCATGAACTGTGAGATCATGACCTGAGCCAAAGTCAGAAGCTTAACCGACTGAGCCATCCAGGCACCCCCAGAAGCTTTTAATCTTGATGAGGTCCCAATAGTTCATTTTTGCTCTTGATTCCCTTGCCTTAGGTGAGATTTTTTTATGTGGAAAATCTAAACAATAAATTATTAGAATTAATAGGATAGTTTACCAAGCTTCTTCAATGAAATATAAATGTAGAAAACTATTATATTTCTATGTATTAGCAACAATGGAAGAAGTAGATAACAAAGTTTTAGAAGTATATCGGCCAAAAAATTATAAAATAAACAACAAATACATTTTAATGCAGATACACAAAAATCTACCTAATGAAAAATATATAACTTTATTAAAATACATTAAAATAGGCCTACATAAATGGATAATCCAAGTTAATTGATTGAGGCACTCAATACAACAAAGATTTCAGTTATTTTCAAATAAATCTATAAGTTTTATGGAATTTAAATATATTTTTTGTAAAAGTGATACTATGATCCCAACATTTATTTGAAAGCAGTTTGGTAACTAAGAAGGTGTGACCACTTACTCTTCAGGTATCAGGATATATGACAAAGCTATGATAAATAAAGCAGTGTGACACGGAGCATAGATAGATAAATAAACCAATATAACAGAACACAATCTATTATTTTTAGATAAAGAAGATATATGACAGAGTGGTATTGCAGCTGTGTGAAGATGATCAACAAATGATACTGGAGCGATTGGTTATCCACATAGGAGGAAAAAAAGAAAGTGGACATAAAGTAGACAAAACACAGTTCCATTTTGATTAATGATCTAAATGGGAAAGCAAATGTACAGAATTTAATACAGGAGAATATTCCTGATTTTGACACATGCAGGATTTCTTTTAAAAGATAAAAAATACAAAACGTAAAGAAAAAAAACCCTGATAAATGTGGCTTGTATATGAGCCATGTAATAATTCAGATCTTATCCTACTATGACCATATTTCGGTGAACTTTGGGAACAGGCATCATGCCAGAAGAAACTCCCTAATGTCAACTCTTTCCCACTGGCCACACCAGCAGTACTGTAGGACAGGCTATAGGCTAGAATAAAATACAGATGCTGAAGGGTGTTTGAGAAGAGAATGCAAAACATAAAAATGTAGCCAAAGAAAGGGAGAAAACCAGAGGAGAGTTAAAAGGGTGAAGACGTCCCTCTGGTTTAAGCCTCTTTTACTTCTTCTGGATGCACCAGGTCCTAAGGGCAGCTTACCAGAGGAGAGGTTGGTAATGTACAGTATAGTCAACTTGAATCTAGACTAGAGGATTTCAGAAAAAAAAAAAAATCACTGTGCTTTTATTATTTGAAAAGAGAGTCACAGGAACACTGATTTCAGTTTTTTAATCTATGTGTTAACCATGTGAATAAAAATCAATACCTGGAATACAATACGTAAAAGTGGCATATGAATCTCACTGAAAATTTTATGTGTAATCTTCTATACAACCTGGAACAATCCAAATTGAAAGTTTGCATCAATAATCATGACATCCAATCCACTCCATTGAGATGAGTTTATTAATCTCTTCTTGCTGAAAGAGATTGAGGAAAAAACAATTCAAGTCTGGATGTTTTGTTATTATTAGAGAATTAACCTTTGGGAAAAAGAAAACTATAGAAATGTGCTCTCAAGGGTGATCATTGGGAGTAAAAAAGTAGCTAAATGTAAGAAATGATAGAAAGTAACATGAAATGATCTCAAATACTTGAAATAAGCTTACTTAGAAACAATATAAAGTTAAATCATTTATTCAGGGAAAGCAAATGGCGATAGCCCTTAATTGCTACTATTTGGAAAGATTTCATCTACCTGGGCCTAGTCTCTGTAAGCCAAAGTGCCACTTCCATCTAAAAGGAGCTCTCAATACCACAGTCATAATTACCATTAGGAAATCATTATTCTATTGGGGCTGGACTTTATAGATCTTACTGCTGTACGTATAGCAAATATCTCACCACTATATGAATATATAAACTAAGGATGACACAGGAAGGACAGAATTTTGACAGGTAAATGGTTCAGTCACATTATACTTCCTTTCCCTTTACTAATGCCAAAAATCATATGACAGATATGCTACTCACTACAACTAAAATGTACCCATGGACCCCATTCTCAGAGAAACAACTATCAAACGACCTCATGTTACAGAGCAACATATCACCAATAATGAAAGAAGCGTGAATTATAAGCAATAGGTTAGGCCTACTGAAACATCCAGAGGCATTATTGGATGATTGTAATATTGTAAGGATATTCTTTTTAATTAAAGATGGAATATTGGCTCTCCACTTAAAAACTGTATCACAACATATTTGGAAGCAATATTACAGGAAAGTGATCCCAGATGTTCTGTGGGAAGTCATGAAAGCTTATTTGAAAAACATTGATACACTGTAATGTATGTGTGGGTATAAGTTAAATCTATGTGTATACACACATTCATGTGTCTCTTATATAGACGAACAGGCAGACACACACACACACACACAGGTATATACGATGACAAGAAAATAAACCAGAGTAAATGTGGACATTTGGGGAAAGAAATTGATAACTCCCCATAAACAATTTGCTAAAGTAAATCACTGAACTTAATGGTTGAAATGAAACACACAAGGGAGCAATTAGGTAGAGCAAAGGCAAATAAGTAAGACCAAACTTCATGCAAATATAATGCCTCCTCAATGCTGCTGATAAGTTTCAAGAAAAATGAGCTTGACTAGTTAAATCTCAGGAAGGAGAAGTATTATGACCATCCTCAGAATCCAGACAGGGCTACAAGCGTCATTTTTGTGTTCAAAATACAAAAATACATTTTTAACAAAGTAGCTTTATTTTTACAAAGTAGCTTTAAATAGATGGTTAAAACAACGATTAAGGTTTAATATTTTTATACTAGAATTAATTGACAGAAGAAATAAAATATGATAATGAATATTTGAATAAAGTAATAAAAGGCAGTGAATGAAAAATTTTTAATTAAAGGGGTGCCTGTGTGGCTCAAACATTTAAGCGTCCAACTCTTGATCTCAGCTCAGATCATGATCTCACATTTCATCAGATTGAGTCCCCAGGCAGACATCTGTACTGACAGCACAGAGCCTGTGTGGGATTCTCTCTCCCTCTCTTGCTCTCTCTTTCTCCCTCAGCCTCTCCACCACTTGCACTTGCTTTCTCACTCTCTCAAAATAAATTTTTAAAAACCTTAAAATTTTTTAATTAAATAATTATCTTGTCCAATAAACACTTTTAAAAGCTGGGGATATTTAAGAAAAATGAAAAATCATCAAAGAGTGTTCCTTAAAACATACTTATGGATTTTTTTTTCTGACTGTAAAAACAATCATTTATTGCAGAAAATTTAGATGGATAGAGAGAAATAAAATCTCAATTCAGTTCTGTCTAGGTGGAAGCATCCAAGGCAATAAATAAATTGTATATAAATTGGAAAAAAATAAGTATGTAAGCATGTAGATAAAAAGGAACAAATAAAGTCATTTACTTAGAACTACAGGGACTAACGCAAAAGCTCAGCAAGCTAACCAGATGGAAAATAAGCACATAAAAATTAATAGTTTCCCATCACACAAACAATAAAAATTAGGTAAGTATTTTTTACAAGATTCCATTTTCAAAAGCAGTAATGATTTTATCAAGTTATAAATAAATAACCGAGTAACCAGTTATGACATAACCCATAAAACTTTACTACAGGATCTAAAACGAAAACTTACTAACTGGAAAATAAACCATATTTATAGGTAGGAATACTGAATATTGTAAATATTCTAATAATACAAAGTAGTCTATAAATTAAATGAAATCCCAAAGTCTCCACAAGATTTTTCACGGAACTTGATAAAGTGGTTTTATTTATTTTTTCAAATTTATATTTAAGTTCTAGTTAGTTAACAACTAGCATAATATTGGTTTCAGGAGTAGAATTCAGTGATTCATCACTTACATACATACCCACTGCTTTCATGAAGTGATTTTAAAATTCATATGGAGGAAAAAAGGCTTAAGAATAACCAGGAAAATCTTGAAAAGGAAAAAAGCAACTGAATGATGCATTCATTTTCACATCAAGACAAAGTATAGAACTAAAACTAAAATGGTGTCAGAGCAGATACTCTGTACTACTGTCAGGATAGTACAAGACAACATAGATTCATTGTATGTAGCTGCGTGAAGTTCACACGTAGAAGTGTGGAAAATCTAGAACTTCACTCAATTTTGGGTGGTAATTCAATGTGTGATATAGGCCAGCATTTCAAACCAAACCAGCAGGAAATGATAAGCTCAATCAATGTTTTGAGAAAATGAAAATGTATGGAAGAAGAGTCCTACCTCAAATCATTAAAGGAAATAAATTTCAGCTGGTCTACAAACCTAAATAAAAATATTAAAGTATTAGTAATGAATATGGTTGAATGTGTTTGTGGTGGAGGGGAGAGGAAGGCTTTGAGTCACAAAACACACACAACACAAAAAAAAAAACCTAAAGGAGAAGATTAATAAGCTTAAATTCAAACTAAAAGTAAAGTGAAAGAATGGTCATTATCTTGGGAGCTAATATTTGCAACCTGTATCACATAATCAATTAATATCCAAGAAAATGTGAGTATGTCATATAATTTACATAACATATATACCCTTTGAAATTAATAAACTAAAAACAAAATAACCCAGCAGAAAAATAGGCGAGGAATATAAACAGATAATAAGAGAAGACTTAAGTGACCAATAAGCATAAAAATATGTTCTACTTTGCTGACAAAAAAATGGATCAAAATAAAATGATTTCTCAGTTTTTGATCTTATAGATAGGCAAAATGTTACAGTTTAATAATATCAACGGTCACCAAGAGTGTAAGTCACTATGAGCCTTTTGCTTTGCAAATGGGAATGTGAATTGGCATAGCCCTTTTGGTGGACAACTTGGGAGGCTCTGTTAAAATTGAAAATGTGAGAACCCTTGCTTTGTTCATAAAATGAAAAACTGGAAACAAGATGAATGGCTATTATAGTGAGCAGTGGAACTATGGAATTAAGCAGATTCTTGTATACTAGCATGACAAATGTCTTAAGTCGTGACTAGGTAAACAATAAAGACAAAAGATCAAAACAACAACAACAAAAAGACTGCAAATTAGTACATTGCAATGTGCTATTTCAGGAAAAATCCAACAAAAACAAAAGTGTATCATTTTACAAATGTAAATATAGGGGAAAGTTCTAGATGAACGCTCATGCTCACAAACTTCTTAACAATGTTACTTCTATGGAGGGGGAAAGGGGACCAGGACATGGGAGAAAGCCAAATACAGAGCGACTATACCCTGGGATATCTGGGACAGTTCACATTTATCCCTGTTTTAATCATTGGTTGACTTACCTTTACTCAAGTTGCTTTTCCTTTCATACCATTAATCCTAGATTACACCTTTGGAATAATAACAATAATAAACAATGTTCATTAAATTGTGCCAGGCATTATTCTAAAAAGTACTCCAGATTAGTTTATGTATCTTTCTTATGGAGACTGTGTTTTCCAAGATGGTTGCAAGATAGCTCATTCCCTATGCTCTTACAATGTAACATTTATATCCATCCCATTCAGAAGTGGGGTCCGCATTCCTTTCCCTTGAACGTGAATGGGCCTGTGACTACAATGGAAGAGACATGATGCGGCTTCCGTGACGAGGTCATAAAATGTGATGCAGATTTCACCTGGCACTCTTAAGCTACATGCTCTTGAAATTCAGCTACCATGCCGTGAGGAAGTCCAGGCACAGGAACAGGCCACCTCCACCTCTTCTAGCTAAAGGTCCAGCCGATCTGTATCAATGATGTAGTGTTTCACAATAAATCATGCCAAAATGATGCATCCAAAAAGAACAATCATTTTATTATTATCTCTTATGGTTTTGGGGGTTGACTTGGATTACTGTGTGGTTCTTACTCAGGATTTCTCATGCCACTGCAGCCAGACAGTGCCTGAGATAAAGACATCTCAAAGGTTTCCTCACTTTCATGTTTGGCACCTAAAGTTGCTCATTTAAGGCCATCTTCTAGAATACCTACCTGTCAAGATTTCCTCTTGGTGACAGGGACCTAAGAGTGAGCATCCCACAGAAAAGCTGGGCAGAATCTGTATAGCTGTTTATGACCCATTCTTGGAAGTCACATAGCTACATTTGTGTCATACGTGAGGCAGTTAAAGAGTTCTTCCCAAGGTCAAGGAGAAGAGATGCAGATTCCAACTCTTAGACAGGAAGTGGCAAAATCACACTGTAAGAACACCTGAGATGGGAGATATTACTCTAGCAATCTTTGGAAAATACAATCTGCCACAGTCCTCAGCAATGTTATTATCATCCACATTTTACAAATAAGAAAACTAAGGCACAAAAAATATAAGTTAACTCGTTCACCAGCACATACACAAAGCACGCATTAGAGCTGAGATTTGAATCCAGGCAGTCTGATTCCAGGACATGGATCAAAAATTCTTGGCTTCTATTCTATGCCATGCTGCCTCTCTCTAATGAAAGTATATTCTTGTGTGTGTGTGTGTGTGTTAGTTATATGTGGGATGTGGGGGGAGGGACATGAAGAGGCAGAAGGGATGTTCCAAATCAAGAAGAATGGTATTACATTGGTTTCAAGAATAGAGGAGTTTTGAATCCTTCATGCAACTTTTCAGTAGGCTGGCATTCTCCTTAGCATAGCCAGAACCAACTTTGGGCACACAGGTCAGAGAAGAGGAGATGGACATTTTGGAAACACCTGTGTTGTGTCAGGCACTGAGGTAGCTGCTGAGCATTCATCTATCTCAATCAAGAGGAGAGACGAAAGGCTTCTAACTAGAAGATCTTCTGATAGCGTATTCACAATTTAACTTCAAAAAAAAGAAAATCAGGGGATTTTGTATTTCATCGATAAAACTTTACTTGATCCTACCAGCAAGAATTAACATCTTAAAAATTTTTAAATTATTTTTATCATGGAATATAGTTGACATGCAACGATCTATTATTAGTTTCACATAGCGATTCAACAACTGTATGTATTACTCAGTGCTCACCACAATAAATATAGTCGCCATCTGTCACCATACAACATTATTGCAATATTATTGACTGAAGTCCGTATGTTGTACCTTTTCCCCCTGACTTATTTACTTTATAACCCAATTCATGCCTCTTAATCTCCTTCACCTGTTGTGCCCATCAGTCTATTCTCCCTCGCTTCTGGCAGGCACCAGTGTTCTCTGTGTTTAAGTCTGTTTCTGTTTTTGTTTTGTTTGTTTATTTTGTTTTTTAGATTTCACATAGAAGTGAAATCATATGGTACTTGTCTTTCTCCATCTGCATCTGACTTATTCCACTTAACAAATACCCTCTAGGTCCATCATGTTTTTGCAAATGGCAAGAAGTCATTCTTTCTTATGGCTCAGTGGTATTACATTGTGTGTATATGTATGTGTATATATACAATCACCATATACATGTATTTATATGTACACATACATATATAATCATATATATCACATTTTCTTCATCTATTGATTGACATATCAAGTAAGGGGTTAATATCCAAGTATATAAAGAACTTATTTCAATAACCAAAAAATAGATAATCCAATTAAAAATGGACAGAGAACCTGAGTAGATATTTTTCCAAAGAACACATTGCAGATAGCCAACAGACATATGTAAAAATGCTCAACATCACTACTTATCAGGGAAATGCAGATCAAAACCACAATGAGCTCTTACCTCACACTACTCAGAATGGCTAGTTTCAAAAAGACAAGAAATAACAAGTCAAGTTGACAAGGATGTGGAAGAAAAGGAACCCTTGTGGTCTATTGGTGGGAATATAAATTGGTGCAACCACTGTAGAAAAAGTATGAGGATTCCTCAAAAAAATTAAAAATAGAGGAGCAGCTGGGTGGCTCTGTTGGTTAAGTGTCCGACTTCAGCTCGGGTCATGATCTCACAGTCTGTGAGTTCAAGCCCCACATCAGGCTCTGTGCTGACAGCTCAGAGCCTGGAGCCTGTTTCAGATACTGTGTCTCCCTCTCTCTCTCTGCTCCCTCCCTGCTCATGCTTTCTCTCTGTCTCTCAAAAATGAATAAACATTTAAAAAATTTTTTTACATTAAAATTAGAACTACCATATGATCCAGTAATTTCACCACTGGGTACTTACCCTCCCCCTCAAAATGAAAACACTAATTTTGAAAAGTATATGCAACCTTATGTTTATTCCAACATTATTCATAATAACCAAGATATGGAAGGTTAACATCTTTTAATGACTTAATAGCACTTTATTTGTGCCATTATAATTATAGTGGGTTTTTTTTAATTTAGCATTTATATATAGCTTGCTTTCCATCAGGGCCAAAAATAGAAAAGGTTTATTCATCTTCATGTTGCTTATAGCATCTTGAATATAGTTGAGGCTGGCTTGAAAGAAATTTAAAAATTGAGTAAGATGTTTGGTTTTGAGCATAAACTTGCATGTTCAATTGATATACTATTTCTGCTACAGAAGAACAAATTACAAAGTTATACAATTGCATTCTGCCAATAACAAGCTTGTCTAAGAAGACTTGAATCTCAATTCATAGCACGGGCTGGAAATTTATGGCAAATTCTGCATTACCAGATGTACAGAAGTATCATCTTTTGGTAATTTATTCAAACTTATAGAGACACAATTCCTGGCACAATAAAGTTTTGCTTTGTTTTGTTTTGTTTTTGTTTTTGTTTTATGTTTATTTTTGAGAGCAAGAGAGAAAGAGCACTAGCGGGGGAGGGGCAGAGAGAGAGGGAGACAGAATCGCAAGCAGGCTCCATGTTCTGAGCTGTCAGCCCAGAGCCTGATGCAGGGCCCAAACCCATGAACTGTGAGATCGTGACCTGAGCCGAAGTCGGAGGATCAACTGACTGAGCCACCCAGACACTCTCCTGGCACACTGAAATCTAAATGCAATGTCTTTCTTTCTTTCTTTCTTTCTTTCTTTCTTTCTTTCTTTCTTTCTTTCTTTCTTTCTTTCTTTCTTTCCTTCTTTCTTTCCTTCTCTCTCTCTCTCTTTCTTTCTTTCTTTCTTTCTTTCTT
Source organism: Crocuta crocuta (assembly GCF_008692635.1). Classification (NCBI taxonomy): domain Eukaryota; kingdom Metazoa; phylum Chordata; class Mammalia; order Carnivora; family Hyaenidae; genus Crocuta; species Crocuta crocuta. The sequence continues at coordinate 2,873,540 of NW_027531999.1, read as the reverse complement.
TCTTTCTTTCTTTCTTTCTTTTCTTTCTTTCTTAAAAAATTCTTACTGACAATAAGCATGAATACCAGTTAAAAAAAAATAAAAAAAGATTGAGGTTTGCAAAAAGGGCTGAGTTACCAAAACCTTTCCATGGGATTTGTACAAACATTTATCTTGACTAAGAGATATCCAGAAAGTTACCAATTCTGGTATTCTTCTACCAATGACTCCTAGTGCAACCTTAAAACGTTGTCTAATTATGCTATTTTCTAATGTATACAGGAAATATCTGCTTTCACAAGTTTTTTGAAATTATCTTTAATCCACTTTAATGAGGTAAATAAAAATTCACCAAATTTAACTACAAATCTGTGTTTGACAAATGCATGTAGTAGACATTTAACAACCAACACAAGCAAAATGCAGAACATTTTCATGGTCCCCCAAAAGTTCATTTGTGCCCCTTTGCAGTAGATCCACTCCAAACCCCTAGCACAGGATTTTACTTATTAGTATTTTGTTTAGAATTTTTGCAACTATTGGGATGCCAGGGTAGCTCAGTTGGTTGAGCAGCCAACTTTTGATCTCGACTCACTCATAATCCCAGGGTCCCAGGGTTGTGGGATCAAGCCCTGCATTGGGCTCCATGCTGAGCATGAAGTCCGTTTGGGATTCTGTGTCTCCATTCCTCTGCCCCTGTCACTCTCTGTCTAAAATAAAATTTAGGGGCACCTAGGTGGTCCAGTCGGTTAAGCGTCCAACTTCAGCTCAGGTCATGATCTCACGGTTTTTGGGTTCGAGTCCTACATCGAGCTCTGTGCTGACAGCCAGCTCAGAGCCTGGAGCCTGTTTCAGATTCTGTATCTCCCTCTCTCTCTGACCTTCCCCTGCTCACACTGTCTCTGTCTCTGTCTCTGTCTCTCTCTCTCAGAAGTAAATAAAAACATTAAAAAATTTTTAATTAAAAAATGAAATAAAATGAAAATAAAAAATAAAAGAAACTTTGCATCTATGTTCTTGAGAGAGATTGGTTTGTAATTTTGTTTTTTGTAATATTCTTGTCTTTTGGTACTTAGGCTATCCTGGGTTCATTAAAAGAGTTCAGCTACATTAAAATTAAGAACTTATATTTTTCAAGAGATATCAGAAAGAAAATGAAAAGAAAAGCCACCGGATAGGAGATAACACTTTCAACATATATTGCTAATAGGGGACTTAAACCCTGAACAGAGAACTTCTGCAAATCAATAAGAAAAAACAAAATTAAACAGGATTATGGAGGGAAAGTTGTGAATAGGCAGACCACAAAACAGAAAATCCTATGACCAGTAAACACATGATAAAATAATAAGATTGATTAACTTTCTGGAAAACATGAAGTTGAAACTACAGTAAGGTACCAACTACTGCATATATCCTCCAGATTAGAAAAAAAATTTTAACTCAGAAAATATCAAGTATTAGCAAAGATATGGGATAACAGAAATTCCCCTTCATTGTTGGTAGGTAGGTATAGACATTGGTACAACTATTTTGAAAAATTAGCAAACATGATCTATTAAATGTAAACATATTCATGCTTTTAACTCAGAAATTCTAATCCTGAGTATATAGCATAGAGAAAATATGCAACAGAAAATATGTTTAAGCATTGACTTTAATAGAAACAAACTGAAAATAACACAAATATCCATCAATGGTAGAAGGAATAAATAAACTTGTGGTAAAATGCCTTAAAAAAGAATATTATAAAGCAAAAAAATATTAACAAATTAGAGCAATACACAGTAACGGAGATGAAATTAAAGTATATAATGTTTAATGAAAGGAGAAATTCTCAAAATAATGGGCAATGGACATGTGGAGTGGAGTGAGACTTCAAAGGTACTGTTATGGTTTATTTCCAAACTGATCATTCTATAAATGCTCACTTATTAACTGTTCATTATGCTGTACATTTTAATGTATTTTGGGGCACATATGCTATATTTTACACACCTTTAAATGTTTATAAACATTTTGAAAAGAAAATAATTCCCAGTATATATATGTCTTTATGAAAGCACATATTGACTGTAACTTTCTTAAATTCCAAGATTTCATAACAAATATAATTGTGTCCAAGAATCTACGTCTTCAGCTATTTGTGATAATCTTCAATGATTTTTTTGCACACTACACTACACTGTTATTTCATGATTTAAGTGACAGTAAACCTAAGCCAAAATGCAAGTTAGAGTTCTTTAAAAAACTTGCATCTTTAAAAGTTAAAGACAATAGGCTTGACAAAACTCCAAATGTATGAATAATAGTTTGTGATGCTATTGTCGTCTCAATTACAATTGATTTAGCTCATCTATTACAAGAGAAATATTATTATTTCATAAATATAAGTTAATTAGGATAAATTAACCATTAGGGAAAGGATATTTTCTATAACTCAATAAAACATGGACAGATTAATCTTATTAGTCTGAAAGAGGCCACTATGTAATATTAGCCATTTATTCTAGAATATTTTGTGTTTTGTTGGCATTAGATGACTAGGAATGTAAATAGAGACATTTTTATAGTTCTATTCAGTCAAAAGCAAGTTTTTCCCCCTCAGAATTAACTGAAATGATTAGTGATATATATGCATTGAGATGTGTTTCTTTGTACTTCAATGTGCTTTTTGGGAAAGATGAGAAATATTTCAGAAAAAGCATCAGCTTTGGAGTTACATAGAATTGAATCTGGGCAAGTTACTTCATTTTTCTGAGCCTCAGTTTCTGTATCTATAAAAAAGGGAATAATATTAGGAAACTTTCAGGTTTGCTGTGGGTATTTTTACACTGAAAAAAATAATAAATGGCATATGGTAGATATACAATAAATGTCAGGTATCCACTTTCCAGTTGAGATCTTTTCCATATCTAATTTAAATTCTATATCTAATTTAAATCTAAATCTATTTAAAATTTAGCATATTTATATTATGTAAAAGTCTGTCACCCAATCTTGTTTTGGAAATAGTAAAAATAAGGAATATCATATTGAAAAGAAACTCACAATATTACAGCCAGTATTTTTGCAAATACACTGACATATATTGATCAGTGACACGTATTGACTACCATGTTCTTCTCTCAGGGTATTTAGGAAAAAGGCAAAAATCTGTCTTGAGAAAAATCTGATGAGCCTCTGCTCTAGGACTAACAGTGATACATAGAAACAAAAATCCCCACAAAAACCAAGATAGTTTCTAATCTAATGATTTCACTAACTAGCTCCAGGACCTTGTACAGGTGATGTGTCTTCTTTGCACGTTAGATTTCTTTGTTGTTGTTGTTTTTTTTAATGTTTTTTACTTATTTCGAGAGAGAGAGAGGGACATCGTCAATGGGGGAGGGTCAGAGAGAGAGGGAGACATAGAATCCGAAACAGGCTCCAGGCTCTGAACTAGCTGTCAGCACAGAGCCCAACGCGGGGCTCGAACCCATGAACCGCGACCCATGAACCGCGAGACCATGACCCTAGCGGAAGTCGGATGCTTAACCGACTGAGCCACCCAGGCGCCCCAGATTTTTTAATTCTAAAATGGCACTAATGCCTCCCTTGCCTCTTTCACAAGGTTCTTATTAGGACCTAAAGAGAAGAGAGTAAAAACAACATCTGACTAAGAACTTAAGGACCTTCGATTTAAATAAAAGAACAAAAGGTATCTGGTAATATTGGACAAGAGGAAAAAAGGGGGCACTCACTTTAAGTATCCAATGAATCTTTTTCTGAAAAGTCTTTTCTAAAATACAGGAATAATAATACTAATAAAAAAGATCAAATCCTTTGCATCAGCAAACCTTCCAGATTTCAAAGCAGAAAAGCAACCTGACCTTGGGAAATTCACAAAGTCTTTCTGAACCTGAGTGTTTCATCTACAAAATAAGATGAATAAAATTTCTCCAAAGTTCTTTCCAGCTCAAACTTTCTATGATTTCATTTGAGGAAAAGATTTAGTAATTGGATAATGACTTGCACTTTACATCAGCATAATAAAGTCTCTTTGTGAACCAGAAGGCAGGAAAAAAAAATGAGTGAAACAGAACCTGAAATATTAAACTAGTTTAATCAGAATTAGCGATTTTAATGATTGCAAATCCACAAAACATCTGTGCAATGCTTCTTCTAAATGAAACAATCTATATGAAAGCCTTTTGGAACCTATAAGATGCTATGCAAATGTAAATTATTATTTACATCATCTTCTTCTTCTTTACTTGAGCCCAGAGACTTGGCAGAAGTAGCCTGTACATTTCAGCTATGACCAATCACCCAGGGTGCCCAGGGTGGCCATACGTGCGGACAGAGGAAGAGGAGAGAAGAGGAGGATTTGCTTTCCTGGTTTCTAACTTCCCCTTGTTCCCCGAGCGTGTAGGTATGTGATAGAATACGTGCATTTCTCCCCAAGTGTTAAGAGATAGATACTTCCTAATAGCTAGATAGAAAAATAGTTAGGTCTATGGAGTATTTAAAGTTAAGGAAATAGCTCATTTCTTGATTTGAGACAGTTTTAAACAAAGCAGGTGGTATAGCATGTATTTTACCATTGTACCCAATATTTTCCATCTACCAGCTTATTTCTTTTCTTTTTTAAAATAAGCTATAATTTGTATAACTGGAAAGTGCTTTAAAATAAGAATTGCTAGGTATGAGTCACTGCAATGACGTTAGACAACCTGGCGGTATTGCTTGCATTTGGCCATGAGAGAGACTGAAGGGTTGAGACAGAGATAAAGCAAGAACTAGACTTCCCTGGGTGTCTGCAGAATGCCAAACCTCTGGGAACAAGTAATAGAATGATAATTTGGAAGATGCCTGAAGATAGACAAGCCTAGCTGCAGGGAAACCCTTAAAAAAATCTTAGTGGATAAATTTTTGCTGTCTTAAAATCTTATGACCTGGCTCAATGGCACATTGTAAGTTGCTTGTTTAAATTGAATGTTAATTTGCAAGAATCTTTTGGGAAATCATTTCTACCAATTATGAACTAGATTGTTAAGAAGGAAAGCTGGGCTAGCGCTCGCCTGAGGTTGTATTTTCATCTGCTCTCATCTTTTTCCTAAGAGGATAATTGGATAAATAGTACATCTTGGCCTGCAGATCGAGGGTGGAGTGGGGATTGGAGAAAATTTTGCCTTTATTTTTTTCCTTCTCTGATTTCTAGCCATTATAGGCTTGGCTAAGCCATTAGTCAAACTCCCTCATGGTACAAGAGGGATAATGTCAACATTAAAATCTTCAGAGCTAATAAATAACATATTTATTTCCCTATAGTTTTACGAAACTTAACTGCTCATCTCAGTTCAGGATAGAGGATTTGCAGCATGACATATAAGTTTTTCTCAAACTCAATTTGAGAATTTCCCATGTACCCTCTGATAATTATAAAAGGAAATCAACTCATATGCTGAAAGGCACATGATTAAACAGTAATGCTTGGAGCTGTTGTGGCCTGGAGAGGTTTTAATGGCATTACACACAGTAAGTACCATAGTCCAGCTCAAATGCAAAAGGATGATTAAATAGCTGAGTGGGGGAGGTGATTGTTTTCAGTTGGAACCACAAGCCAGAAAAATCTCTTTCTGCCGTAAGATCTTTAGTCCTTCACAAAGGCACAGAAGAGAAGGGTGAACGACCAGTTATACGGTAGCACAAAGCATTACATCGTGATCCCTGGCATAAACAAGAAAAGTCTAAGAAGCATCAGTGATGGGGCTTTGAAGCAATAGGTGGACATCCCCACACAGAGTACGTAGGGAGGAAAAGCCGACCTGAAAAGCAGACCTAAGAAGACTGCATCAAGGCAATTGAGAAACAGTGATATCAGAGCCCACTGCATTCTTAAGATGGCTTATTGTGCACTAACAGTACGTATGTAGCAGGGTAAAAAAAAAATTTAATTGTTATCTTAATAATAAGAACTGGGGGGTTGGGAGGGGAAGAACAGAAAGTTGCTCCTAGGGAGAGAATTGCCTTTGTTGAGAAAATAAATAACATGGTAACTCACTTTGGATGTGGAAGGAGAAGCCTTACCAGCAGCTGGAAGGAGGCAGTTGAGCACCATGAACTACTGTGCACAAGAAGTTTCCAGAATTTGTGATCCTGAGAATCGTGAGTGGGCAAGGAAAAGGATTTTAGAGAAGAATCTGAGAAGACTAGACCACATGGCAGGAAACTAGGGTGAAAAAGGGTCCAGTGAGACCCCCTGCAAGGACACGGGAGATTTCTAAAGACCTACCGAGAACAGAGATGCTAATAATTAATTTTAAGTTGTTTGAGGCTTTTCAGGCTCTGTTCCTGAGCCTTTAATACAGTCTGCTAAACACATTTCCTTGTGCAGGAGGGGTGTGTGTGTGTGTGTGTGTGTGTGTGTGTTGGGCAGGAAGATACAGGACTGGGGCTGGGAAGGAGGGTACGACAGGGAGTGGAGCAGTGCAGAACAGTGAAAAGAGGACCTCAGACCCAGGAGGACTGGGTGCAGTGTAGGAGCATTCTCGCTAGACTTCCAGCACCCCAAAGAATCTCGGGGGCAATGACACTTTCTACCTCAAGTATGCCAGTCCCTCTTCCCTGCGCAGCAAGCACAGGTAATGTTCCTGGTGCAACTCTGAACCAGGGGTAGGGGTGGTGGCGGGGGGAGCGGTGGAAGTGGGTGGATAAATGCCTCAATCTTCCTTTGTCTCCTCTGGAGAGAGCATTTATTTTTATGTTTCTTAGAAATCACGAACAGGGGAGGAGGGGAGAGAGAGAGAGGGAGAGAGGGAATCCCAAACAGGTTCTATGCTGTCAGTGCAGAGCCCAACTCAGGGCTCAATCTCATGAACTGTGAGATCATGACCTGAACCAAAATCAAGAGTCGAACATTTAACTGACTGATCCACCCAGGCGCCCCTGGAGAGAACATGTGGAAGTATGTTTCACATAGTTTCTGAATGAGTCCCTTGTGAGACTGAGTCCTATTTGCCCGTGGTGGTAATACGCTCCTTATTATACTCTTTGGCTTATCTTCTTTCCTTGCCTCCCTTTCCCCAAATCTATACTTGTTCTTCCTGCCATCACCTGTCATGAATTACCTGCACTTGAATTCTTTTTTCTTTACAAATTTTATTTAAATTCTAGTTATCTAACATACAGAGCAATATTGGTTTCAGGAGTAGAATTCAGCGATTCATCACTTACACCCAGTGCTCATCACAAGTGCCCTCCTTAATGCCCATCACCCATCTAGCCCATCTCCCACCCCCTTCCCTCCATCAGCCCTCAGCTGGTTCTTTATGTTAAGAGTCTCTTGTGGTTTATTTTTCTCTCTCCTCTTGTTTTTCCCCCCTCCCATATGTTCATCTGTTTTGTTTCTTTTTTTTCCCCAGGAATAGAATTTAGTGATTCATCACTTACATATAACATCCAGTACTCATCCCCATAAGCGTCCTCCTTAATACCCATCACCCATTTAGCCCATCCCCCCACCCATCACCCCACCAGCAACCCTCAGTTTGTTCTCTGTATTTGAGTCTCTTATGCTTTCTCTCCCTCTCTGTTTTTAACTTATTTTTGCTTCCCTTCCTTTATGTTCATCTGCTTTGTTTCTTAGAGTCCACATATCAGTGAAATAATATATTTGCCTTTCTCTAACTGACTTATTTCATTTGGCATAATATGCTTTAGATCCATCCACATTCTCTCAAATGGCATGATTTCATTCTTTTTGCCGAGTAATAGTCCATTGTAAATATTACCACATCTTCTTTATCCATTCATCAGTTGACAGACATTTGGGATCTTTCCATACTTCAGCTATCGTTGATAGTGCTGCTATAAACATTGGGGTGCACATGCCCCTTCAAATCAGCGCTCCTGTATTCTGTGGATAAATACCTAGCAGGGCAATTGCTGGGTCATGGGGTAGCTCTATTTTTAATTTTTTGATGAACCTCCATAGTGTTTTCCAGAGTAACTGCACCAGTTTGCATTCTCACCAGTAGTTGCACTTGAATTCTTAACTCAGCGTCCATTCGGGGGCAGGGGGAACCGAAGTAAGACACCTTCCCACCCTTATCCCCAGACATGCTCTGTTAATCCCAGACACAACCACTTCTGCCAGTTTTTTTCCTTCCACAAGCATCTTTTGCTTAGGCAAGCATTTACATTGTGTGTGTACGTACATACATATCTCAATTATCCAAAGTAGTGGAAACAATTCCATATCCTAGGCAACAGCTTAAGGGATCTTTTATAAAAAGTACATCTGTGCTTAAAAGAGAATAAATCATATAATATAATTAATCACATTTAGAAACCACGCATACTGTACATCAGTGAGTTTGGATTGTGTTGCCAAACAGTACTCAAGGGCTCACCATTCATTAGTGGTTTACCATCCACCATACTTACCTTATACGGGAGTCTTCATATTTTGTTGCAAGAACACACAAAATACAGGACTTCCAACCAAAGTAGTTCCTATAGTTTAAGTAGTAATTTCAAATATCTAAGATATGTGTTGCAAAAAAACCCCTCAAAATTAACATAAAGTTGTCTTAAACTTAACAAAATTTGACGTTAATGGTGCTATGTCTTAAAATTACTTTAGCATTCAAATGTTTGTTGTGTTGGCTTTCCATGTGCCAAAATAGCAAAATTAAGTTAGGTCTTGGTAACTTAACTATTCCTTCTTTTGGGACATGTGGTTTTCTCCAACATAGGGATGTCATATTAACTATTACACTTAATACCTCTTCCTGTTTATTAGAAGAGACCGGTCTCTTCTGATGCTACTTTGACCTACTACTCCTTGCCTAGAGTTGAAGATAGATCTTTCTAAAGCTTATTAAACTATGATGAACATGCTGTGATGACTTACAAACACATACACACACACACACACACAATTCCATGGGAATTCACGGCGGAATGGGTATCAACTGAACAAGCAATGCAAGAATAACAACTAGTGGATTTATCTTTTATTCTTCAGTGATACAGACACTATTTGCATTCAGTACAAATATATTCAGATGACTGAGTATCATAGAAACCACGTTTTACCTTATAATGACTCAACTTATTTTAGAGGGGGATGTACCAAATCAGCTATGTGATCATTATTTCTTGGCTTCTCGGTAATCTTGCAAAATATTTCTGTAAATTCAGATGTATCTTCACATTACTTTTAAATGCCAAGCATAACATAATAGCTGCATTCAGAAATTATTAAGACCTCATTTTAGTGTCTTGCCTATTACAGTCAAACATCTCAAACCGCGTATTATTTTCCATCCAGAAAGGCTTTTCTGCTCTGCCTCTCTAATTAGCAATTTTACTGGCGTCCCTTCTTCACCTTCCCACTAATATATTCTGTACACTGATTTCACCCCAGCCTTCCTTATCAAAACTGACTCTTGGGAAATGTTTCTGGGCCTAATTCACTCTACTCTATAACTTAATGGTATCACTTGTTTTTTGGAGAATTGGGATCTGTGGGGAAAAAAATTCTATTTTGAACATAAAAAAATGGGAAGCTTGCAGCAAATTTTAAATTTATGTGTAATTGTCTTATTGAGAAGCTTCAACACGGATTTATAACATGAAATGTTTTTCTTTTTCTCCAGTCACTGTTTTCAATCGTGCCCTGTCAAATGTCACTTCCCTATTCCTTAAGGACATCTTGGAAGTGTGCCAGGCCTTTCACTAAAAGTCTAGGTCTGTTTAAGACTCTAATCTCATATGGGCTTAAATCACATTTGCCACTCCTCCTACCCACACCTCCTCCATCTCCCCAGTAGACCAGGTTTGTGGCTAAAAGATTTGGAGTTGGGTAAAGAATGATCTGATCCTGGTTAATTCCTTCCCTTCCCAATTTCAAAGCTCAGTTCTTCCAATTAGGGAGACGGGGGAGGGGGGGCGGGTGGAAATAAGGGAGGCAAAGATCTGTGGAGTAATTGGTCATCTGCTAGTCCTGGGGATGCAGCCAAGGTGTCAGTCAAGCTCAGGTCGATTCTGTGTGCTCTTCTGATATGAGAGTCTCCATGGAAATTCCACTCATGGCTCTCTAGGGAAGGATTTCATTTTCTCTCAGCCTCCTCAGACACCGGGACCCTCAAAGAGGGGAAATCTTGTCTCCTTTTAGTCTCTCCTGAGTAGTCCATGTCCCAAATGCTGCTCGGCACGGTACATCTCCTCACCCCTTCTCTGACTGCCTTGGAGAACTTGAATGGGGGTGACTCTCCCCTCTTGTAAGGCACACCACACCACCATCTGTCATTGCTTCTCAGCTGCCAAATACTCTCTCAAGTCTTCTGCCTTTGCAGAAAATATGCTGGCATCAATAATGATTTTTACATACACCCACAAGCTTCAGGGAAAATTCTTCAGACCCTCCCAGGACCTCCCCTACCATGCGCTGCTGGTGTCCAAAGGCGCCACCAAGGTAGGACTGTAGTAAGAAATGGGGTTCTTGTCTTCCAATCTTAGACAACTTCTGACTGTATTTACAGAGCCTCAGAGATACCTCCCATAGTAGCCTTTGTCATAGGCTGAACTCTCAGGTGGCCCCCAGGGTTCCTGCCTCTGGTGCATGTGCCCTGTGTATGCTCTCCCCTTGAGAGGACAAAACTGGTAAGTATAATGGAATATTACTCCTTGGATAGGTTATTAACTAGTTAATTTCAAGGTCATCCAAAGGGAGATATCTGGATGGACCTGATCCAATCAGATGAGCACCTAAAAAGATCTGGGCTTTCCCCTCCTGAAGGCAGAGAGATCAGAAGTGTGAGAGGGTCAATGGCAGGGACCATGTGGAACCAGAATGGTGTAGAAGCTGAAAGCAGATCCAGAAACACAGCAAGACAGAAGGACAACAGGGACTTCAAACCTACAAGCATTCAGAAATGAATCCTGCAAACTTCCTGAGGAAGCTTGAAAGCAAATCTTTCCCTAGTTGAGACTCCGGATGAGAACACAGTCTGGCCAGCACTTTGATTTCAGTCTCAGGAGACTGAGCAGAGGATTCAGCTAAGCTGTAGCCTGGGAAACTGGAAGATAATAAATTTATGTTGTTTTAAGCCATTAAGTTTGTGGCTATTAAGCCATTTGCTATGCAGAAATAGAAAAGTCATATACCCTCTCTTTTCCCGTTCTGTTTCCCTTACACCATCTTGAATGGGGAACTCAGCGCTGGCATTATATCTCAGAGATAGCAGGGCCAGTTTGGCAATCTTATAGCAAGCCTAGAAATGTCTGGCTTAATTTCTTGATGACTCTCTTCAGAATGGCAAAGATGTGGGATGATACGTTTTTTTATCCTTAGGTAGAGTCCCAAACACAAATCCAGAGAATCAACATATTCAATACATACTATTCTTTTGTTAAACATGCATTATTGGATATTTTAGTAGCTTTCTTATACAGTTCAGACCTACTGAAGGTGTGTGTGCATGTGTGTGTGCACTTGTGTATGTGCAAGTTGGATGATTCACAAAATTAATACATGGAAAAACATCTTTTACTTTGCAGAGTACCATGCGTTGAGGCAATCAAAATGTCACAACATTCATTCAGCATTTGTTGAGAAGCCCCTCTGTGCCAAGTCTTTGAATTTGCTCTTAAATATCTATAATTGGTGACAAATTGAGCCGCAGATAGCTGAACCTCAAGGAACCAATTAATTCAAGAAATATTTATTGAGCAACCTGGAGATAAAGCCTGAGTAAAGGAAAGTCCTCATGTTCTAGGGGTTTCATAACCTACTGGAGATGGTCAAATACCTAAATAAAAACTCCAAATCCATTCAAAAAAGTGGGCACACTATCAATGTCTGGCAGGATAAAGACTACATTGCAGGGAACTATGCCTGAGCCAGACAACATATACAAAATTCTGTATATGCGGATTTATTTATGAGAAAAGAATCCATTACTTTATTGTATTTATAAACAGGTTCACATGGGAGGAGTGTCCTAAGACAAAGAGGCAACACAATATATTGCCTGGTCCAGTATATGCATTGACATGGGTTCCCTCATGGGGTGGCTGTAGGGCATTCTGGTGACTTTTCATTATTACTGCTTTGGGGGAAGATCATAAATATGTAAAAATAATAAAACTCTGAGATGACAGCCAAGCAAAAGATTTATTAAGCAAGGTTTCCTAAATTTAGGATGAACAATATCACACAGATAAAAAGACCACTTACTTTCAGAAAAGCAAGAGAAAAAAAAAGCACCTCTCTTAGTACACTTTTGGTTCGATAGAACCACCACCACGCTTTTTTTTTTTTAAGGGAGAGAGAGATAGAGAGAGTGTGAATAGGGAAAGGGCAGAAGGAAAGAGAGACAGAGAGCACCTGAAGCAGTCTCCATGCCCAGTGCAGAGCTGGATGCTGCCCGATAGGAGCTCAACCCCAACACGGTGAGATCATGACCTGAGCCAAAATCAAGAGTCAGACACTTCACTGACTGAGCCACCCAGGGGCTGGAACCACACTTTAACCAGTAGAAGTCCCTTTTGAGGCATCACTTTGACTTATTTTAATTTTTATTTCATTAAATTTTTGACATTAGATATCATTGGAACGAGGACCAAAAACGAATGTGAACCACTTATCTTAATTAAGTATTTGATGTATCATTCTTAAAACATTATAATTATACATAATAAAATAAATTATTATACATAAATTGCAATCTATATGATTATATTATACAAAATAATAAATTAAATTAGAATATACAATTATAATCTATATATTTAAAATCATTTAAAATTANGATTATATAATTATAAATAAAATTAAATATAATTATAAAACCATAATTATAATTAAATAATATAGTTTTAAAATTACAAGTTTTAATTATCTCTTCTTTTTTTACTTTAGAGAGAGAGAGAGAGAGAGAGCATGAATGGGGTAGAGGGGGTCTGGGGAAGGGAGAGAGAGTCTTAAGCAGACTCCATGCTTAGCATGGAGCAAGACATGGGGCTTGATCTCACTACTGTGAAATCCTGGCCTAAGCCAAAATCAAGAGTTGGATGCTTAACCAACTGAGCCAACCAGGTGCCCTGAGTTATAATTATCATTTCTAAAAATTGTTTTAAAATTCCATCCTCATATATTTGTGAAACTAATTCTTCTCCCGATTATGAGCTTTCCTTTGACTCTCAAAATATTCTGAACCCATGCATATTAACCTTTTCGGAGATAATTTTTATTTAATAATGATCAGACCTTCAAAATGAAGTTAATAAACAATAAATAATAGATCCTGTCAAGTTTCCAGGCCTGATTAAGACTTCATTATGACACCACCTTCTCTTCCCAACCATTCTATTATCATATTAAGGTAGCATTTTGAAAGTGTTGCTCTGAGTCTGATTTTGTTCCTCATTCAAATATCTTATTTACTCGTGGAAATTCACTGATCAGATCAATATTGTCTCAGATTTTGACATATTGCCATACCTCAACCTCAAGATAGTTTCCCTTTCCACTGAAGAGCATTACTTTGTCACACACTGGGAAAAAGAGTGGTGGCACAGTGTTAGGTAAGTTTATACATTTCATAAGGTGCTCTCTACTGACTACAGATTTGTGGTTCATGAACTTAAATAGCAGGGGAAAGAGCAATTTTTCCCTTTTGCTTCCATAAATTTTGTGCTTTCCAAACCAGAGAACCTCCTAGATATATCTTATGAAGGAAGCTTTACATCACCAAACCAGCCAGCCTTATGTGGTAGTAATATAGAAATCAGAGGGCGCTGCTGTGTGTGGCATCTGTCAGACACTGTTGATCTATATGTGGGGCAAAAAGGTTAGTATGTTTGTGTGAAGTGTTTCAAAGCACTTATTTTGTGGAAGCAGTGAGTTGAACCACCCAAAGTTATTGTATCAGAGTTATTGTGACAAGCTTATAATACCAAGTGCCTAACATAGTGCAAGACATGTAACAGATGCTCAGTAAATAGATGGTGAATAATGAAAGCTTAGCCTACTTGGCCAGGCAGAAGTCTGCCTCATAATAAGTCTTGTTTCCACTGTGCCAAGCTAAGGGCATCTTTGCTCTTTATCACAGAAAGACTTCAGTATACATTGCAAATTGGTCACTCTTCCATTATATGCATTGTTTAAAAGCTATTGAAATACAATGGATGTGCAATAAACTACATGCATTTAAAGTACACAATTTGGGACACCTGTGTGGCTCAGTTGGTTAAGCAACTGGCTCCTGATTTTGGCTCAGGTTATGATCTCATGGGTGTGGGATCAAGCCCTGCTTAAGGCTCTGCAGAGCTGAGCATGGAACCTGCTTGGAATGCTCTCTCTCCCTCTCTTTCTGCCCCTCCCCCATTCGTGTACACACCTGCGTGCTCTCTCTCAAAATAAATACACTTAAAAAAAAAGTAAATAAAATGGCTTTAAAAAATAAGCTACACAATTTGATGAATTTTAACACATATATTCATTTAACCTGTGACACCATCACCACAAGATAATGAACAAATCCATTATCCCCAAATTTTTATTTTGTGTCTTTGTAATCCAACCTCTTCTTTACTTTCCTACTTTCCTGGGTAATCACTGGTTTGTTTTCAGTCACTAAAACGAGGTTCACATTTCTTAGACCTTTACATGAATGGTCTCCAAAACTTGAGGGCCTCAGGTCTACAGTTGCAATGAACTGAATTCTATCAAAAATTTCAAGAATAGGGGCGCCTGGGTGGCCCAGTCTGTTAAGCGTCCGACTTCGGCTCAGGTCATGATCTTACTGCTCGTGGGTTCGAGCCCCGCGTCAGGCTCTGTGCTGACAGCCAGCTCAGAGCCTGGAGACTCCTTCAGATTCCGTATCTCCATCTCTCTCTGACCCTCCCTTGCTCACGCTGTGTCTCTCTCACTCTCTCTCAGAAATAAATAAAACATTTTAAAAACAATTACAAGAGTGTGTAAAAGGACCACAAGCCTCAGATAAGACCACACTCCTGGCACTTTCAACACAGTTGGTGAGAGGCTGAAAAGAGGACCCAGCTAGTCCACGCTCAGATGTCTGACCTCAAGAGGCTAAGAGAGAATAAACGTGTATTATTGTTGGCTGCTTAATTTCTGGTAATTTGTTAAAGAGCAATAGGAAACTGACACACTGTCCCATTACATTCTAATGAGAAGTTTCTCATTAAAGGGTCTGAGAGCACTTTTATGATAGCCGTCCCAAACTGCAACTAAAAACACTAGCTGTGAATGTCCCTTATAATGGCCTTGGTCTGCCGAGATACGGTAGCGGCTCTTTCATTGTTCAGGGTATCTTTCTAGCGCATTTGATCATTCTGATGACTGGTCACATCTCTGCATATGTTAGCCAAAGAAAGATGAACTGGAAAGCATTTTTGTTTGAAGACTGGCACTGGGGATAAAAGAATGATGGGTATCAGAACTCTCTTTCTCTTGAATCTCCTTCTCCTCTTTTGTTCCCTCTCTCTTAGATCCAAATGAAATTGAAAATTCACCGTGAAGCCAAAAAACATCAGTAAGATGTACTTGACAGTTTTGACTGATGTTTCCCACTGCAGGTGAATTCTATATTTTTATATACCTGCTTTGCCTGAGAGAGCTTGGGCATAGATACCTGCTCTTAGGCTGGCCTGGAGAATAATATTCTAAGGTTGTGTTATAGATAACAATACTGTTATTGTAGTCATTCTGTTATTTTCATGCATGCCTTTTAATTTTTTTGTGCAATATTTTGGTTAAAAGAATAGACTTTAGAGCCAGCTGACCTGAGTTCCACCCCTGAATCTCCCGGTTACTTGTCATATGCTTCTGACTAAGTCAGCTAGGCTCCCTAAGCACCAGTGTATTTAACTGTAAAATAGACACAAGAACTACTATCAAGTGTAATTGTGAAGATTAAAAGAGATAGTATATGGCATAACTTTAATAATAACTGGAATATGGTTATTAATGTTATTCATTTGGTAAAATATTAGTAGCAGAATCTTAAGGTAAGCTTATTAAAAATCTGCACATTATTAAATTCATTTTAAGAAATACCATACTTATTAACTACTTACCTATTATTTGCAAAGTTTTATGTAAGGGAAGGACAAAACTCTAAGCTGGATAGAGCAATATCTCTCCTTTTTAAGGACAAACATTCTGGTGTGTCTCTCTGTTAATTTGAACATTTTTAAAAAATTTTTTTTAATGTTTTATTTATTTCTGAGAGAGAGAGAGACAGCGTGAGCAGGGGAAGGTCAGAGAGAGGGGGAGATACAGAATCTGAAACGGGCTCCAGGCTCTGAGCTAGCTGTCAGCACAGAGCCTGATGCGGGGCTCGAACCCACGAACCGTGAGATCATGACCTGAGCCGAAGTCGGACACTTAACTGACTGAGCCACCCAGGAGCCCCTGAACTTTTTTTTTATAACATCACACACATACACACATCCCTGTACCATTTCTTATGAAATACATGATAGGTGATATTTTATTGATTTACTCATTCCACATAAGCACCATAATAATAGTTATATTGGACTATTTAGGACTGTCCTATGCTATTTTACATCATCTCATTTAACCAGCTATAGACCAACTAAGTTCAATTATTATCCCTAACTGTCTAAGTGACTGAAAATATAGGGAAAAGAACCTTTGGAAAAAGCATGGAACCAGAGATGTATATTAAGAATGGAAAGTTGAAGAAGTCATGAATATGAAACTTCAAGATAGGAAAACAACGTCTCCTCTCCCACATATAAGTGAAGGGCTAGGACATAGATCCCAGAGCCCCATTTGAAACACAGCCTGTATGACCCAAAGATTGTATACTTACCACTACCCTGTATTAAAATCCAGTCAGCAGTTAGGCCTGGTTCTATTGGTAGTGAAGTTAACAAGCCTCAGTGTTTGGACACAACCATTTAACTCATGATGTGAAAAATATGATACAACCTGCAGAGTAATTGGAACTCCTAATGCATGCCCTTGTTATGTCTAGTAGTAAGTACATGGCTGGGGGAAAATAACCACTAGAGTTTTGACTGTAGTCAGGGACCTCTGAATCTAGATTTGGATGCTCTGTTCTTTCTGTCTGTGGATTCAGTGAAAGACCATGGTAGAAAGCAAAGGTGAGACAAAGCCTGTTTCTAGAAAGCACATCTAGAAAGGAAGACTGAAAAATAAATGCTTATTGGGAGGCACTCTTTTGGTTTCTGCTGTTTCCAATATCCTGTTCACAGTTGTCCTAGTAGTTGTGTGGTTTGGGGAGATATTATAAAATCTTCAAGACCAAAAAATACATGCTGATCTTTCCAGTCAGCCAGTTGCTTCGCCAAACAAAACAGAAGTTCTTCAAAAATGTTCTGCCACTTTGGAGTACCATTTAAGTTCAGGCTTGGCTATTCAGTTCCTAAGAAGGGAAGGAGGAGATAGCTACTGAGTGAATATGGGTTGTGACCAGACATTGCATTCTCTTCTTCCATAAAGTGGGTCCTCTTTGGCATCTTTTTCCAAAAGAGCCCCATCTTATTGCGGTTAAAAACTTGCTCGTTCAGGTAAACACTCAGAAACCATGAGCTTCTGGAACTCCATAGCAAATGCCTCAGCTCCCTGAGCATCCAAACTCACAGCCACTCCATGCCTCACAACACTATGAATGCCACTTCTCCTCTTAAAGTTATCAGACCATCCCCTGCTTGCCTTGAAGCCTCTTTGGTTTCGGTTGATGTACCTGGCAGTTTACTTACAAGGTCAGTGTACAAGGCCTTTGCCTTCTTGCATGCAGATAAAGTTCTCAGTCCCAGGATCACCTGCTGGTTGCTCCTCCTTTATCCAAAGCAGAAGCAGCTTTTCTACATCTTCCAGAACACAGGGCCATTGCTTTGATATTCTTGTGACTCCTTTTGCTGCATCTAGCCTCCTTATTTCTGCTTTCTGCTTTAATATTGTGCAATTGGTCAACATAGACTTCTTATAAAATTTTGCAATTTCAGCCACCTCATTAGTACTTCTCAGTGGTTTCCTTCTTAACTTCCACCATAATCATCTCCTTCTTACTGCCTTTCTTTTAGTCCTTTTTCCGCCTGGAGACCATTGTATATGCTCACATGGATGCCGACTACAGTACAGTATTAATAAACTCTTGTCATATACTGTATTTAATGTGACTGGCAATAAGGCAGCAGAGAAAAGGGCCTATATTATCTGCAGGCAGCCTGAACTAGAATGAAGCAAAGCATCACTAAGCTTACTCTTGTGTGGAAAAGCAAAGGACTGTCCATAGGTACTTTGAAGTGACAAAAAATACACTAGTGCCAGTTGTGGCCACCTTCCATTGTTCTGAAAATGTCACTGATTTCTGCCAAACACCACAGACTGAGACCGAGTATCTGGGCATAGGAGACAGTCACCCACAATCCTGCAGAGAGAGAGGAGAAAGAGAGAGAGAGAAGAACCATTGGCTCAGTTGTGATCATGTGACGTTCAGTGTCACATACTACTTGTATTGCAAAACATCGCTCATTTATCAAGTTAAAATTTATTAGAAATGTGTGCTTGTCTTGTGGAACACTCACAGAACAAGTTACTCACAAGCCAAAGTTTTACTGTGTATTCTAAGTATGCTGTTCTCAGGCAATAGCTACCTGTATTTCATTGCCACCCTACATTGCACAAAGAAGGATCTGCATCTTTTCTCCAAAATCCTCGTTCTTTTCTTTAAAAGATAACTCCATGGTATATTTTGGCCATAATCATGAATAATGGCATTCTTCCATTCAGTTGCTTACATATATGATTAATGTCAACCACATGAACTTTCCTTGTAGCCTCTGCCTCTAAGGTCATTTTCTATTTGATAGCCCTGAACTCTGCTGACAAAATGACAGGATTTCATTCAAGCTTGATCTAAACAACAGCAAAATCAACATGTGTCTCAAAAAATTGTACCAATAAAAGCCCCACCATATAATCCTGAATGTTTCCTGTGGTTAGCATGCTTTTTTGATTTCTAAAACAACTTAAACACTTTCCTCTAAATAAATTTTTTTAGTATTATGTTTAGTCTATTTATGAATGAATAGATAAATGTATATACCTATACTGAACATACTATCTAGTATACATATGTTTCCAATTCCAAACTCTGGCCTTCATAGACAATGTGAATATTACAGTCTCTCAGAATGTCTTATGATTTAATTTAGTCATCCTTTAGTGCAAATAAATGGTACTTATTCATTTATACTTTTTTACCTAATGACCACAATGACCACATCTTGAAATCATCAGACATCCATCTTCAAAAGTTTATTGATCCTAAAGGAGATAAAACCCATGGCCTTGGCCTCTCTGGATCTGAACTAACTGAGGAAAGGGGAAGATATTGAACTTTTTCTGTGGGTCTTGCATTTTATCATATTTTTCTTTGTATTTTCTCATTTAAAAATCTAGGGGAACCTGGGTGGCTCAGTCGGTTAAGCATCTGACTTCTGCTCAGGTCATGATCTTGTGATTCATGAGCCCAGTGTAGGGTTCTGTGCTGACAACTCAGAGCCTGGAGCCTGCTTCACATTCTGTGTCTCCCTCTCTCTCTGCTCCTTCCCCACTCATGCCCTGTCTCTGTCTCTCTCAAAAATAAATAAAGATTTAAAAAGCTAATAAAAAATCTAAATTACTTTGTGAAGTAAGTGTAACAGGTAGGGAACTCAGACCACAAACTTGAGAGTGCAAGAAACACATTTCTAATTCATTCCTAACTAATCTTAATTTGTAATTTTGGCTCCTATTCTGTGAAACGAAAGCAACTTAATCTCACCCATATTAAGGATGACAACTTTAATTTTTCCTGGAGGTGGCACCTAAGTCTGGAAGACTTTATGAGCGTCATGAAGGGACATAGTGGGGAGGCATCTGATCCTTAGTTTCCATCTTATATCTACTCTGGCATTACCTGAGGCAGCCACTTTCTTCAAGCTTTAGATCTGTGTTATCCAATATGGTAGCCAGTGGCCACAAGTGGCCATTGACTACCTGAAATGTAGTTAGTCAGATTTAAAATGGTCTGTAAGTGTGAAATCCAGAATATATTTCTTCTGAATTATAGAATATTACATTTCAAAAATACAGTACCAAAAAAGTCTATGATTTATAATATTTAATTGACATCATGCTATTATTTTGAATATATTTGGCTAAAGAAAGTTTGTTATTAAAATTAACTTCACCTATTTATTTTTACTTTTTCAATATGACTCCTAGAAGCTTTGAAATTATATCGGTGGATTGCATTCTTTCTATTGAGAATGATATCCTAGGACTATGTTGCTTTGCTTAAGCAAAGTCATTTCTACTGTTGTTACATGCATTGCTTTGCAGACTCACGAACTTACTATTATGAAAAAGTTAACTGAGTTCACTCTGACTCAGTTCACACAATGTTGCTTAGACAGTCTAAGTGTACAAAATTCTATAGGACCTTATTTCTTTCTCTTAAAGTTAAAATCACCATTTTTATTCTAAGAACATCTATAAAGTTTCTTTCTGCAAGGCTCTGACAGACATTTGTGGGCTCATTCTGTGGAAATTTAGAAAAGAGAATCCACACTCTGTTTCTGACTGCCAGGAAAACATCAATTAGTGTCATGAATGAACAAGGACTTCCTGTAAATTTCAAAAAAAAAAGGTGTGGGAGCTCCCTGAAGGGCGTAATCTATTACAAGCTCAGTTGCTATTTGAGATATTTAGTTTTTAAAAGAAAACAATCATTCAAAGTCCCTTAAATAGGGATTCATATAAAATGCTTTAACCTGCTAGGGGTACCTGGCTGAACGAGAAGCCAAAAATCACAATGAACCAAGTCACTCTTTATTATTATTATTATTGTGGTAAGAACACTTAAAATGAGATCTACCCTTCTGACCAACTTTTATGTGTATCATACAGAATTTATTAACTATAGGCTCACAGTGCTGTACAGCTGATTTCTGGAACTTACTCATCGTGCATAACTGAAACTTTATACTTATTGAAAAGCACCTCCCCAAATCCTCCCACCTTTCAGTCTGGAACCACTACTGTTTCTATGAGTTTCACTAGTTTAAAGATTTTTTAAAAATATTTGTTTTAGAGTATAAGTGAGGGAAGAGCAGAGAGAGAGAGGACAGAGGGTCTGAAAAGGGTCTACACTGACAGCAGTGAGCCCAATGTGGGGCTCAAGCTCCCAAACCATGAAGTCATGACCTGGGCTGAAGTTGGATGTTTAACAAACTGAGGCATCCAGGTGCCCCACAATTTGACTACTTTGGATACCTCATATAAGTGGAATCATGCAGTATTTGTCCTTCTGTGACTGGCTTATTTCACTCAGCATAATGCCCTAAAGTTTCATCCTTGTTGTTGTATATGGAAGTATTTCCTTTTGTAAGGCCTTAATAATATTCCATTGTACATATACCACATTTTCTTTACCCTTTCATCCACCAGTGAACATCGGATTCTCTTCAAGAAACTGATTTCACTGTTTTTGAATAAATACCCAGAAGTGGGATTGCTGGATCATATGGTCTATTTTTTACTTTTTGTAAGATTCACACATGTCAACTTAAAATAGATTTAAGACTTAAATGGAGGACCTAAAATTAAAAACTCCTAGAAGAAAACATCAGGGAAAATCTTCGTGATGTCAATCTCAGCAATGGTTTTCTCTGTACAACACCAGAAGCAAAACATAAGCAAAAATAGACAAGTAAAAGCTCAGAAAAGTAAAAGGTTTCTGTATATATATATAAAATATATATATATATATATATAAACAGTTAACAGAGTGAAAAGGCAACCTACACAATGGGAGAAAATAATAGAAAACCATGTATCTGATAAAGGGTTAACATCCAAAAAACATAAGGAAAAAAAAATATATATGTATATATTAACTCTTTCAATTCAGTAGCACAAAAAAATCACCCACAGATATCCAGATTAAAAAATGGGCAAAGGACCTGGGATTCGAGTAGATATCTCTCCAAAGAAGACATACAAATGGCCAACAAGTCCATTAAAAGATGCACAAGATCACTCTTGGGGAGGGCAAAACATCCTGACGGAACAGGAAACAGAGAAGAGAATAGACCCAAGAGAGTAATTTACTTGGTCTCTTTTCTATGGAGGAAACCCTTAGAGGTTTGGAAAAGATTTTGGGAACATTTTTGTCTCTATCCTTTGAGTCAGAACTTGGAAATGATGGCGGGGAGGTGGGGGGAGGGTGTGGAGATAGAAGCTGTTGAGGAAGCAATAATAAAGGCATTTCTCCCCGAGTCTTGCTAAGGCTTGCAGAAAGCAGTGTCAGATAAAGAAGAAGTCTAGGTGAGGCTATAGAGTAAGCTGTCAATTACAGGCTTGCCGCTCATGGGGAACCAGATAAGAGAAGCAGAGGCAAGGCTTTTTTGGCAGAGCAACCACTCACAATCACCCAGGAAGGAAAACGTGACTTCCTTGTGATGATTTCTGATAGCGGTTATTGGCTCTAGCTCTCAGAAAGGCAGTTCCTTCCCTTCACACGGTGACACACACGGTGTGCTAATTAGTGACCAAAGATCTAATCCCCATCCCCCCCCATCCTCCATACAGACACAGGCTCAAAAGGGGCATTGGCTGGGCAGGTGATGATAGGCTAAGGGTCGTTTTCCAAAGCAGTCAAAACAGAGAGGGCCAGAGGGCTGGTATAAAATACATTCAAGAGAAAACAGCTGCCAAGATGGAAATAAGAAAAGCCAGACTGGTTATCAGATCCAATGAGGGCATTCACAGGTGCTATGTCAATGAGAAGCCCAAATGCCCAAGAACCAATGAAATATAAGAACAAAATCAGAAGTGTGCTCGCTTCGGCAGCACATATACTAAAGAACAAAATCAGAAGTAAGGGGTAAGTGGGCACAAGGTAATATTCATTTAACAAATAAGCAAAAATATAAAATATAAATATATAAAATATATTTAATATATATGACTATATGTTTGTATAGCCTGTTATATGCTAGGTAAAATCACAGGCAAAATGTAGTAATGAGCAATGCATGGTGCTTGGCTTCAAGAAATGTACCGTCTAGTCAGGAGGGTAACAAACAAATCACAGAGTGATGTGTCTTATGGGAGTGCACAAGCTTGGCACCTAACTCGGTTTTAGGAGTCAGAGAAGATTTCCAGAGTGTATACCATCCAAGGTTATATCTAAATGGTGAGTTCAATTGGGTAGGTAAGATGGCTTGTCAGGGAGGAGGAGGGAAAGGCAATGGAGGAAGCACAGGGAGAGAAGGGTTCTAGGCCAAGGGCAGCAGATACAGAGGCTTAGGATCAAGATTCAATACAAAGCAGCTAGAAGCCTGAGAGTGAGAGCTGAAGCTACAGAGGGTAAAAATTATACCATGTTGCGGAGTTTGGACTTTATCCTGGTGTCAAAAGTAAACATCCCAAGTATTTGGTTTTAGGCAACGCTGAAATACAGACAATAGACTTCTGGGTGGCAAGACTGAAGGTCAAGGTAACAAGAGTAGGGGCCTCCGGCTGTGACACAGGCAAGAGATGATAGTGACCAGAATTAGGATGGTGGTGGTGGGTATGGAGAAAAGTGGATGGGTTCTGAAATACAGAGGAAGAATCGAGGGGACATATTCAATGATTGGATGCACGATTGAGGGAGCCCATAGGATTTGGAGTTGGGCAAGGGACTGAGGCTCTAGGAATTTTTCTGTAAATAGAGGCAGACTCATCTTAGCTCTATCTTCCAGGGACCTGTGTGGGTCAGCCTCCAGGGTAAAGACAATGTCTATGAAGACTCCTCATTCTTTGAACAAAGCTGCTCTGAATGTGAGGGAACATCAGAGGAAAGTTGGGGCTTCTCTGTTCTGATTAGTGACAATAACCTCTGAGAGATGAATGACAAAGGAACAATCACAAATATAGTCCTCTCAAAGGCAGACCAGATCTTGGCCCAGCTGAAGGTGAGACAACATTAAAAGCTTGCCATTTAAAAGGAACTCTATGGAGCACGGTTTTGTATTATAAGGACAGTTTTTATATTTCAAGGACTATATATAAGATTAAACTTCTAAAACCTAATAATGGCAGGTAGCACAAGACAGGGGTAGCAGAGTCTAAGAGGAAAAGATTGCTTGTCAAACCCCAGTACCAATGTCTTAATAGGCCCCAGTATATTTTATGAATAGCAAACATGAAGCAACCATCTTAGAAATTGCCAATTTACTAGAAGCATACTTTACCACAGGCAATATCCAGTCAAGATATCCAATCTGAGATTATTATTTTCCATTATTTTTATACAATAAAAACTTCAAGTCTTTCCTAATCATAACTGTAAATTGAATATTGGATGCTGTAAAATATCTACAAAAGACCTAAAATATCTATATCTATATCTATTATCCCCTATGACAAAATATTACATTCAATCTGATATTCAAGATCCCATTTGAGTATGTTGACTTGGTCCTTTCCACATAAATATATCTAAGATTCTTAGAGTGGAATAATCTTACAGATTTCAGAAAGCACAATTTAAATGAAAAAGAAAACCCTGGTTTTAGGAGCCATTTGGCACCACTCACTAATATTAACAAGCCACATAAAAACTGAGAAGCTAATGTTAATAGTATTTTTTAAATTTGAAAATTACATTTTGATATTTGATACATATTTAACAACTAAATTCCTTCTCTCTGAGTACTTTTGGCATGTAATTCAATCTATCCTTCTGTAAAATATTAATTTTCTTCCCTCCCAAGTTTTACCCTTCCAAAATAGATGTTCATGTTGGGATGAGCACTGGGTGTTGTACGGAAATCAATCTGACAATAAATTATATTAAAAAAATAGATGTTCACTTTCTACTCCTTAAGATAAATACACAAAATTCCTATTCAAATAATTTAACATATGTATTAAAATCCAAATAATTTTCCACATTAAGTACACATAGAACTATTTATAAGATAGGATCTATAAGATATATATACAAATTAATTATAAATTTTGGTGAAACTCCCCAGTTTACCCATATTTAGGTGAAGTCTAATAAGTTAACTGTGTTTGCATATTTTCATATGTGAAGTCACTATTTTATAAATTATAATTTTTTATATCATTGTTAGGTTGAGTATAACCAGTTAAAATTCTAAAGAAAGACTCCATAAGATTTCTGTGGACAAAATTCTTACTTTTCAGAAGTCTTGAAATGATACTTAGAAGCAAAAGTGCCTTGTGGAAAGGCCCTGAGCACACAGTGAGGGAAAAAAATGGGCTGATCATGAGCAGTCTGGAGGGAGATGAGCCCCTCCCCTGTATTCTTTTTTTTTTAAATTTTTTATGTTTATTTAATTTTTAGAGACAGAAAGACTGTGAATGGGGGAGGTGCACAGAGAGAGGGAGACACAGAATCTGAAGCGGGCTTCAGGCTCTGAGACGTCAGCACAGAGCTGGATGTGGGGCTTGAACCCACGAACCATGAGATCATGACCTGAGCTGAAGTTGGACACTTAACCGACTGAGCAACCCAGGTGCCCCTCCTCTGTATTCTTGAAGTCTTGAAATGCTCTCCAGGGCAGTGGGAAGGTTGCTGCCCCCTGCTAAATCAGTTTTAACTGCAATTGTCAGCCCATCAGGATTAGTCAAGTAAAGAACTTTATAGAGCCAAACACTGATTTTAGGCTTTTCATATTTAAATGAAGCTGTTATATATCAATAAGGCAATATGAATTTGAAGGCAATAAAAATGACACAACTTTTGAAAGAACAAATATTTACCATGATGCAGAGGCATTGAAAAAAATGCTGAGGTAACAAATTCAACAGGGCAGAAGAGGGGTTGGATTTGTTGTCGAAACTGATTCTTCTTTTATCCAGCTACCTGAGTTACAAAGGTCCATCACTAAGAAAATTTTGAGGAAAAAGACCACGATGTCACAAATAAAGGGCCATTGGGAGAAAGTTGGAAATGGGCAGGAAACACGTTGAAGAAAAATAACATGGTAGTAAGGTTTGTTCTGATGGCAGCGGCCAGATAGTTGAGTGCCCACATGGTTTAAAAAGGCCAGGGGTGATGCAATGTTAGGACCAGGAAATACAAACACAGTGTAAGCAGTGAGGGTCCATATAGCAAGAGATCTAAAAAAAATTAGGCAGGGGATAAATCAAATCACAACAGGCTCTGAATTGGGATTGACACTTGAGGGGCAGAGCCTAACCCTCCAGCAGACGTGATTTGAGAAGGACTTGCCTGGGGTATCAAGAACCTGCCAAGCAGGCCAGGGTTTTGGAAAGAACTTTCATAATAGAGAATATTAGAATCAGGAAATCAAAAACAGGCATCAGAGAAACTAGGGTACAGTCACAGTTCTTTAAAATGGAAAATGGAAAAATTAAACATACATGCCTTAATTAACCATACCACAGGCAATACAAGTGATTGAAGGCAGAATTAAACCAAAGTCTCACCAGATTCTTTCACCTATCCTGAATCCTTTCTGCTCTATCACACCCTCCATGACATTGCCATGTCCCATAGACTCTTCCTATAGAATTTTTCTTAATAAATCTCTACTTCCTATGCCTCATTAC
Organism: Crocuta crocuta; assembly: GCF_008692635.1. Lineage (NCBI taxonomy): Eukaryota > Metazoa > Chordata > Mammalia > Carnivora > Hyaenidae > Crocuta > Crocuta crocuta. The sequence continues at coordinate 2,846,908 of NW_027531999.1, read as the reverse complement.
TACTCTTTTAGTTGTCTCCCATTTTATTTGCTTTAGATGTTTCCCCATTCAATCCAATTTCTACACTGATCCCAAGTTCTTTTTCTAAACCGTATATCTGCATGCCCCATTTCCTTGATCAAAAACCTTCCATTGGTAATTTTCAATATTGTCTTCCAGCGATGTGGGAGATAAAATTGAAGTGCATGATGACATGGTTCCATGGATGTAACATGATTTTGAAAAATCCAAAAATATTTTTAGGGGAGTGAAACCAATGTTATAGCATACTTTTGTTTCGGTAGGTTTGGGACTCTTAAGTATTCACAAAAGCATTTTGCAAGTGTTTTAGTAATAAGTGGAGCCATTAGCAATCCATTTATGTATTCATCCAACAAATGCTTATGAATGGCTACTACTACTCTTATAGTGCAATGGTGAACCAGGCAGACAAACCTCACACCACGGGAGCTCAAAGGCTAGTGGAGGAGGCACATACTGATATTCTGAACAAATAATTTACTTATTTTTAATAATAATTTAGTTATAGGAATGTGAAACATAATAGTTGAAGTATTTTTTTTAATTATGGAAGATACTAACAGCAGATGACATAACTGAAGAAAGATTTGGCAAGCTGGAAGGTAGTTCAGCATGCCATAGAAAAAGACAATGAAGTGATAAAAAGAAAAAAAAGAGATTAAAAATAAAAAATATTGCGAAGTTGAATATAATTGCAATGATAATTCTGGGAGGAGAGGACAGAGAAATTTTTAAAAAATGCAATGTGTAAAGAGATAATGCCTGCTTATTTTCCAAAACCAATGAAAGACATACATTTGAGACTCTCATGCTAAATACGTAAAAGAGAACCCACATCTAGAAACAACCTAATGAACATTTAGAATACTAAAGCTAGACAGAGGATCTTAAAAACCACCGATTACCTTTAAAAGATAAACATGGCCTGAAATTTTCCACTGCAATATTGGAGGCCAGAGAATCATGTAATAATATCATTGATATACTGAGAGAACATAACTGCCAAAATAAATTTTTGTGTTCAGAGACTAAAATGAAATCAAGATACTTCTAGATAAATAAGAAGAGACAGCTTGCCACCACACGACCATTTTACTAAAGGAAATTCTAAATCAAGAATTTTAAGAACAAAGTGACCCCAGACAAAAAGTTTGAGGTGTAAGAAGGAATGAAAAACACAAAAGATTGTAAGTTTATGAGTAAATCTAAATGACCATCAACTGTTTAAAAAAATTTAAATACAGTCTTATAAGGTTAAACGTAAGAATTAAATTACACAAAAACAGTTACATATAAGAATGTAGGGTAAGTTTAAATGTTCAAAGCTTTTTAAAATTATTTTTACCCCAGACCAAGGTAAAGTTATTGATTAAAGTTAACCTTTAGTTTTCTTTAGTTTCTTTTTTCTTTTCTTTCTTTTCTTTTTTTTTTTTAAAGATTTTTATTTATTTCTAGGAGACAGAGAGAAAGACAGCGCGAGCAGGGGAGGGTCAGAGAGAGAGGGAGTCACAGACTGAAACAGGCTCCAGGCTCTGAGCTGGCAGTCAGCACAGAGCCCGACGCGGGGCTCGAACCCACGAACCGCGAGATCATGACCTAAGCGAAAGTCGGACGCTTAACCGACTAAGCCACCCAGGCGCCTCAAGTTTTCTTTAGTTTCAAAGGTAACTACTAAATAATAGAAAAGATACATAACTTCTAAACTAATTGATGGGAAAGTGCATTAAGAAAAAACCTTGGGGCGCCTGGGTGGCTCTGTCGGTGAAGTGTCCCATTTCAGCTCAGGTCATGATCTCACGGTTCGTGGTTTGGAGCCCCGCATTGGGCTCTGTGCTGATAGCTAGCTCAGAACCTGGAGTATGTTTCAGATTCTGTGTCTTCCTCTCTCTCTGATACTTCCCTGCTCAGGCTGTCTCTCTCTCTCTCTTTTTCTCTCTCTCAGAAATAAATAAAACATTAAAAAAAGAAGAAGAAAAAAATCTTAATTGCAAAAAGGGAAGCAAAGAGAAAAAAACCCAAAAAACTATGGGTAAACAGNTGTTTCAGATTCTGTGTCTTCCTCTCTCTCTGATACTTCCCTGCTCAGGCTGTCTCTCTCTCTCTCTCTCTCTCTCTCTCTCTCTCTCTTTTTCTCTCTCTCTCTCAGAAATAAATAAAACATTAAAAAAAGAAGAAAAAAAAAATCTTAATTGCAAAAAGGGAAGCAAAGAGAAAAAAAACCAAAAAACTATGGGTAAACAGAATATAGATTAAGATAGTAGATGCAAACCCAGATATACCATTAACCAAACGGACATAGAGTCAGTGCAACGGACTCAGTGATATAGTTTTAAAAGATTGTCAGATAAAAAGAGAGCATCTCAAACATATGGACATAGAAAAGTTGAAAGTAAAGAAGTTTTGAAATATACCAGGCAAACTTTTTTTTTAAGTTGATATTTATCAAAGAACAGATAAAAGCAAAAAGCATCACAAGATACAGAGGATCCTTTCATAGTAATAAATGGTACAATTCATCAGGGAGATAAGATCATTTTAAATTTACATGCCATAGACTCAAAATACACGATAAAAAAATTGACAGCGTATAAAAAGAAATTTTAAAATCCGTGAGCATAGGGCATGTGGTGATAGCATTTTCAAATGATGGATGCAACAATCTAGTTATCCCACATCAAGAGGTGGAGCCCATTTCTCCACCCCCTTGAGTCTGGGTAGGTCCTGTCACTGCTTTGGTCAGTAGAATATGTAGAAACAATGCTGTGCAAGTTTGGGGCATTGCCTTTAACTGATTGAATAGTTTTCACATCTTTACTTCTCAGTATGTATACACACACACACACACACACACACACACACAGAGGTTACATATATATGTATATATAAGAGAGAGAGAGAGAAAGGGAAAGAAATAAGAACATGGAGAAAGCATGCATAAGCAACCTATCTAAAAGCTATGATAGTGACAGAAAGATGGAGCCATAACCTGAGGGAGATGTTGAAGTGAAAAGGAAGTTTGTGGGATTTTTGGTGGTGGAAGTGGTGTGGTTTGGTTTAAGATGGCTGCTATTGGATGCGTTTAAAATGTTCGAACCCTGTCAGGAAAGATCCAGAAGTAACATAGAAACTGAAGAGCTAGGAAAAGGTTTTACCTAAAAATTGACACCATTCAAATGAGGCCAGAGGGGTTGGGAGTCAGCACTCAAGGAGGGAGAATTCCTTCCCTATGACAAGAGGGCTTTCGAGTACCCCTCAGTTTGAGTAAATTTGTTCCTGACTATAGGCTCCTGACCTCCCTTTTCTTAGAGTATTTACTTTAGAAACTTGCAGATGTAATTTCTCTCTGTGACTCTTTGAGGTGTAAATTGTCTGCAACCCAATAATGTCTGGGAGATATCATTTTGAAAAGTAATTATCAAGAAAGATAAGCCTCTTATCTCCCAGTCTCTGTGGGAGGGCAGAAGCCTACCTTCAGTAAGTTAAACAATCAATAGACACAGAGGTTCTAATCATATTAACCATCCTCTTTCTTAATGACCCCCAAGATTTTCCCACCCACTCAGCCCAGTGCTTAAAAACTCTCTCTTTTGTTTCAGTGGAGTTAAGTTCAATCTCCCCCTCCGTACTGCAATAGTCTTGAATAAAGTCTTCCCTGATGTTTTTAACAAATGTCCAGTGTAATTTCTCTTTGACACTTGCAGAAAGAGACGAGAATGGAGAGGTGCAGAAATACTGGGATTTGCAGATACGGCCTCAGGAATTTGAAGAAGTTCCCTCTGGTGATCTTGATTTATAACATAAATATGAGGCAGCGTCACTTCAAGGAAAGGAAAAGAGAAGGAAAGATGACAAAGGAGGTTGATGGCTGGAGGAAATGAGAGATGATCTGAAATAGTCATTGTGAAGAAGTGAAGGAGTCGACTGGAAAAATGTAGTGAGAATGCTGGGAAATATTGAAGCCCAGTTGAGCCCAGAAGTAGTGAATGGATGATTACATGACAGTGACATCTGTCATTTTACAAGGGAAAAAAAATGAAATGTAGCTAATTTAACTTTGAATATTTGGACTCTATCACTGAATCTTATTCATGAGTTTTTCTTCACACTTTGCTTCCTCAAGTAGTATTAGTTATTAGTGTACTTTAGGGGAGTAAAAATAAACCGCATTTACCACAATATATGTTTTGAATCCCCTCCTGGTTTTTTAACAGGAAGTTCAATATCCTTGAGATCTCCCTCTTTCAATATTCCACCAAATTCCTAAGGATGCTACATGGAATCTACTTGTAAGTCACTTTCCCTGAGAATTCTAAGGGTTGAGACTTGGAAACTTTCTCACATGATTACTGTCCCCGCCATCTTTCTGTTCAATTGACTGCAGTTGGTCTTCTTTCCACAGGTTACTGGGCCAGCTGCTGACAACTTCCTCTGGACAGAAACACTTGTTTTCCTTCTTCTTTTTTTTTTTTTAAATGTTTATTTATTTCTAGGAGACAGAGAGAGAGACAGCATGAGCAGGGGAGGGTCAGAGAGAGAGGGAGTCACAGACTGAAACAGGCTCCAGGCTCTGAGCTGGCAGTCAGCACAGAGCCCGACGCGGGGCTCGAACCCACGAACCGCGAGATCATGACCTAAGCGAAAGTCGGTCGCTTAACCGACTAAGCCACCCAGGCGCCCCACACTTGTTCTCCTTCTTCCTCCTCTCCTGGCAGAAGGAAGGTGGCCACTTCCTATGACTGGTTTTTCATAGAGGTTTGTCACCAGCAGAGCCTGAGGCCCAGGAGACTAGTTAATTCTCTTACCTCAGCCTCTTCTAACTAGAACACAGGGAAACTCCAAGTGCTAGTGAGTAGCATAAAGGAGAATGAGTCATGGTGCCTCACGGTACACCTAGAAGCCCCAGGTCCCAGTCAGGTCTACTCTGATAGACTTCTTCCTCCCTTGTGATCATTGTCTCTTAAAGACCTCTGAGTCTTTCTTCCTCTAGTCCAGCTTCTTTAAGAGACCCTTACCTCTAGTCTATGAGACAAATATGTATATATATGAACTTCAAAGTGGGCTCAAACATTTAACTAATGGGCTCATGAATTCCATGCATAAGAAGGACTATAACTGAATATCTCTCTTCATATCATTAAATGACTTAAGATATAAGAAGCTTCTAGACTATCACTTGCCCAAGAGCTGGTCTAGTAGGAGCATACAGATGACCTCTTAGGGACAGGTTTGCTTAATTTCACGGTCTCAATTTTATATCATGGGCCATGATTTACTGATATCTAGTCTATAGGTTCTATGGAGTTTATGTCCTACCAAAATTCCTATGTTGAAGCTTTAACTTCCATTGTGACTGTATTTGGTAAAAGGGCCTGTGAGGAAGTAAAAAGGTTAAATGAGACTGTAAGAGTGGAGCCCTAATCTGAGAAGACCGGTGCCCTGAAAGAAGGGAAGAGACACTAGAGCTCTCTCTCCCCTACTATATGAGGAAACAGACATAAAGCTACCATCTGCAATCCAAATAGAGAGTTTTCACTAGACACTAACCCTGTGGGTACCCTGATCTTCAACCTCCAGTTTCCAGAACTGTGAGAAAATAAATTTCTATTGTTTAAGCCACTCAGTCTACGGTATCTTACTATGGCGGTCTGAGCTGACTAAGACAATAGGATAAAATCAAGACTACTTCACATGGAATTCAAGTCTGTCCCCAGCCAACTTTTCCCTAGCCTTGATGTCTTTCTTATGCAAAATGGACTGTCCTGCTTATTCCTCTACATCCCTCCCCACTCCAACTTTTATTCATCTTTTAAGACCCCACTCTCTGAGAGATAGATGACTATTCTGGACTGAACTGTGTTTCACAAAAGGACATGTTCAAGTCCTAATTCCCTGGTACCTGTAAACATGCCTTATTTTGGAAATAGGGTCTTTGCAGATAAGATCATATTGGTTTAGGGTCAGCCATAATCAAATGACTGATGTCCTTGGAAGAAGAGGAAACTTTGGACATAGATAGACACCAAGAAAGTATGCCAGATGATAATGGAAGTACAAATTGGAATTATGCATCTACAAGGCAAGGAGCAGTGAGAACTGCCAGCAAACACCAGAAGCTAGGAGAGAGGCGTGGAACAGATTTTTCTTCTCAGTCCTCAAGAAGAACCCATCCTGCAGACACCTTGATTTCAGACTTGCAGATTCCAGAACAGTGGGAGAATAAATTTCTGTTGTTTTGAGCCACCCAGTTTGTAGTACTTTTTTAATGGCAGCCCTAAGAAGCTAATACAATAGACCCATCTTTCCCCTTTCTCTGATCTTGATGGAATTCATTCCTCCCTGTATTTGTCTAATTGGGCCTTATGATTCTCACATTCTTAGAACATGTATTGAGGGACTACTGTACACACAAAGCACCCTGCTGAATATTGAGAGTGTGGCAGAGACCAGGACAAAGATGCTGATTTCATGAAATCTAATAGAAGAGACAGATAAAAAATTCCAGGAAACAGACAAAATTAGGTGCACATTACAATAAAAATTAATAAAAAATAAAATGAAATAAATAAAAAAACAAAAACAAAAAGCAAAACAGAGAGGGGGTTTAAAGTGGAGAATTTAAGGTAACCAATATCATTCTAAGGAGGTGATTTGTAAGCTAGGGGAGACGTTCTCTGTAGAGCGAATAAAGCAGCCATGTTCAGAGTGAGGAAAGCATTTAGCCCCTGGTGGAAACTGACAGAGCCCAGACTGGGAGGGGCAGTGCTATCAGATGAGAGGTAGACAATGGCCAGGACCTACGGGGCTTTGTTAAGGTTTTCTAATTGCCCTGGTTGCTCTGAATTGGATGGGGATGGTGGTGTCTGGAAGGAAGTGAGAGGAGTAGAGTAGAGGTTGTGGGAGTAATCCAAGAGAAATAACTGTCTTTTTATTTTTTCATAATTTTATTTTATTTTATTTTTTATTTTTTTTACTAATAGTTTATTGTCAAATTAGTTTCCACATAACACTCAGTGNCATGTGCTCCTATGCCTCAGCATTTCTGTATCCCTTGGGTAAATTCCTAGCAGTGCTGAGAAATAACTGTCTTAGACAGGGACAATGGCAAGGGAGAGATGTGGATAGATTCTGGGTAAACATTGGAGTAGAAGCAGCAGGAATTGCTAATGGTGCATACCATTATCCTAATACTCAATGCCTTATATTTAGTTTGTCACTTAGGTTTCTCTCTTCCCTCTTAGATTTCATGGTTTTGATGGTTTTGATGGTTTATTGTCAGAGTAACCTTTGAATTTCTAACATTTAGCCCAAACTCAGTAATCATTTGTTGAAATAAAAAAGAAAAAATCCTTTACTTTGCATCACATAGACACAATTCATGCCCATAGGATCTAGGTAAGCCAGATGTACAACCATAAAATTCAGTTGATCCAGTTCACTATGGATTGATGGTGGTTGTGTTCTGAAATAATTGTGTCCAGGCGCTGTTACAATCAAAAGCTGTAGTGGGGTGCCTGGGTGGCTCAGTTGGTTAAGCGTCTGACTTTGGCTCAGGTCATGATCTCACAGTTTGTGGGTTTGAGCTGTCAGCACAGAGCCTGAAGCCTGTCTTTGGATTTTGTGTCTCCCTCTCTCTCTGACCGTTCCCTGCTCATACTATCTCTCTCAAAAAATAAATAAGACATTAAAAAAATTTTTTTTAAATGCTGTAGAAAGTCACTTGAAATGAGCCTACTTTATTTTGGGGAAAGAGACTATAGGGGGTCTGAAATGATTGTAAGCTTTATTTTTATTTATTTTGAAATCATTGTAAATTTTAGTCATCTCTTAAGTATTTTGCATTTCCCACAAGTGATGGTTTGTATTATGAGGACTTTAATTCAGCTGCTCTGTGGGTGGTCTCTTCTGGGAGTTCCTCCTGATTAGTGCATCAGCTGGTACCTCCTCCTCATTAAAGCAGAGGGTATGTTGCAGGATCAATGTTAATAGCCTCTGCAGCAAGGTCTTAGCAGGAGAGTATAAAACTATACTAATTGATCAACATCTCTTTCCTCTTACCCATTGTGCGATGATCTCTAATGATCAATAGTGGTCAAGACCTCAAGACCATGGTGCCATAGCTATAGCATTCTGCATGTGGCATTAGTATTTAGGCTTTTGCTGTGGTTCCTAATAAACTAGAAAGATGCCCAAAGCCTTAAAATGTAGAACATATTAATCAATGAGTATGAGGTGAACAGTTACAATGTCTCTTCCTGGTTTTACTTAATTTAGTGCAGAAGTTACACCAGGCAGCTTATTGGGTAGATCCAGGCAACCACTATGTTGTTTCTGTTTTCCAAAACAACTTAATAATGACAATAGAATATTTTTAGAAGTACAAAATTGCATCCAAAAATATTCCGTATTTGTATTTCTTTTGAAAATGAAAAATGGAGTCTAACAACATAGGAGCTACATATATCCTGTTTGAAAGCTCAGTGGAAACCTGTCCTTTGGTACAGACCTATAGCTCTGCAGGTCCACTTCATTCATTTACATCCTGTGCTTGGCACCTCTATGCTTTGGTGCTTGTGACCCTTGGTCTAGGGTCACTGCAGCCAGCAGGAGCATCAGAAGCCTTGGTAAGCAATGTAGGGCACTCCGGGTGAAATGTAGAGCATGTTCATGGGTAAAAGACAGAGGACGGCAAACAGCCTGAGCCAGAACATGGGACACCAAGGTCCTCAACTTCCCAAAGGGCATGCTTCTCATTTTTCCTGCTTGTTTTAAGGTGAGCAGCTGGGAGTTACCACTTTCTCTGAGATGCTACGGAAGGAGCCAAATTCAGTACAGCTGCCATGCTGCAACTATTTTCAACCTCACCTTCTAGTTTCNTACACATTTCACAATATGATTATATGATTCAGAGCACAAACATTCAGAAACATTAGAACAGACAGAATAAACAGAAAATGTTTATTCACTTTTCTGCAGGCCCTGGAGTTTTAATTATTTGGTTAATTGTTTTTTAAATAGGTTAAATAGTCACATGTGTTAGCATATCAGAACAAGAATTTTGATGAGAAAATTTCTCATGGGAAACTTCAGAACCTAAAATGAAACTTTCAGAACCTTTCCTGACATAATATCTAAATAAATTTAACACTAAGTGATTTAGGAAAATGTATTTCATGCCCAAAAGACAAGCAGATGTCATTTTATTATTAAGGATTAGCATCCTTCAATTCAATTGAAATCTCCTAAGGAATTAAAAATGCTTTATGAATCACATCACATTTTTACAGCATATAAACTAAATAATCTCTAGTTTAAGTGGCTCTCAAAGTGAAATTTTAGAATTGTCATCATGGGGCACCTGGGTGGCTCAGTCAGTTAAGCGTCCGACTTCGGCTCAGGTCATAATCTCACGGTTTGTTGGTTCGAGCCCTGCATCGGGCTCTGTGCTGACTGCCAGCTCAGAGCCTGGAGACTGCTTTGGATTCCATGTCTCCCTCTCTCTCTGACCCTCCCCTGCTCATGCTGTCTCTCTCCCTCAGAAATAAATAAAACATTTAAAAAAATTTTTTTAAAAAGAATTATCACTACTATATGAAGACTTTACCTTTATAAAGATAAAAAAGGTATAAATAATAATTTCAGTAATATTTATAAGTCTCACTAAAGGATGGCAAATGCCCATTTCCCTCCTTTCCCATTCTCTTTCATACTCTCTCAGTGTGGTAAAAAAGCAGAGTGATAAACTGACAGATACACAGTCAGGCAAAGAAAGAGAAACAATGAGGAGCAGATGATTAGCTAGATACAGTGAGAAGGGTGAAGAGGGTAATGGAAGATGGGTAAGGGAGAAAGAGAGAGAGATGTCATCACAGGAACCAGATAGGACTAGTGTTCTCTGGACTGTCCAAAATCCAAAATCCAGAATCAAAAAGAAACAAGTGCAAGCCAACAAACTCCTTTCTTTCTGTGTTTGGATTATCACAGCAGGTTTTAAATCCTAATTCTCTGGATTGCCAAGTCTTAAGGGAACTCTACCATTGGTAGAGTTAGGCCAAGTGATTATGTGGATAAATTTAGAGCATTGAATACCCCTAATATTCCCCATCCGTTCCATAGCCAGAACTATAAATGAGGAACAGAATTAACTAATTTTAGTTTTACTCCTACTCTGTCCTGATTACATCTTACGTAGTCATTTACTTAAAGCCAGATGGGAAGGCATTCTAGTTTGAGATTTGTTCCTCATGGAGTAGATCTATCAGACCTGGCTTTCATGGAAAAGTTCATTTTATCCAGATATCCAGATAATCTTTGATGACATAGGAGGACCATTCTTTGGTCCAAGATACATACGTAGTTGGATTCCCTTTTTGAAGTCTCCAGATGGGTAATGCCTGAAACTAGGAAAGCCCAAATGATAGGTTCTATTCACATATAGCTCCATGGAGAAAACTGGGCATAGTCCACATACTGATCACTCAGTGTGTGTGATCATATATACGACGTGATATCTCTGATGGTCCCAGACATGTCACAGTGAGCCAGCTCACGTGTTGAGTGCTCCTCCAGGCCCCATGTGGCTCTAGGGCTTTCCCATATTAACCAAGCACAGACAGCTGCACTCCCGTAGGACCGAGTCACAGTGAGGGCTGATGGCAGCCGATGAGGCAGTGATTCACACTGTGAAACAGTCGCACTCTTCACTGATCACACTGTGAACAGAAAGGGCATCATTCACCCACTGCAAGAGCAGCTCCAATGCACAGAAGTTGCTTCAAGAGGAGCATCAGAAAGGAGAGCATGATTGACAAACAGGAAAATAAACAGGAAGCATCCCAATAATTCACCAACTATATACAGGGGCATGAGCCCTTGTCCCTAACCTTGGCATTAAAATGTTTTAAAACTCAGAATTGTATATATCTTAGAAAGGTATTAAAGTTCATTGGTTGTATATTATATAACCTCCCACCAAGGTAAGAAGCAAGACTCCGTAATCAAAAACAAATTCTGCAGCAAAATATGTGAATATTTATACTACGTGGGATAAATAAACAACATAAATAGCCTCTGTCAGGTTAGGTCTGGAGTTAGCTTCAAATGAGTTAGAGAAAAGGCTTTTAGTTTTTGACCTTTATGGATTTTGGAAATGGACATAAAAGGTTGTACGTATATATTCTTTCCTTCAAAATAAGTTACTAGTGTGAGGATAAAGATGCGATGGATTCTTCACCTCTAGCTCTTTTATTACTGCTTCGTTTCCACAGTTTGCTTCCGTACTTAACTCCGCCATCCTGGGAGAGCCCCTGGATGTGCCGCATAGTAACGCACACAGTGAAAGGATTTATTTGTTCATTTTGTAAGTGTGACTGATTTATTGAACACCTACTATGGGCTTGGGTGGACACTAGGAACACACTGGGAATAGTGACTCAGCGATTCTAAATTCTAGATTCCTGAATTCTAGATTTCATAGTTTACCAAGGCTACTGAAACTAAAAGAGGAAATATTTGTCTCTTTCCTCTACTCGAAGGATTCTGATGGTGGAATCTTCTTAAATTAGTATTTTTGAACCATCTAACAAAACACCACCACTGTGTGAGGTTGTATGAAATTAATCCTAAGTAGCAAGTAATATTTGAGAAAATGTCTGTTCTTGAATTATCTAGGTTTTTCAATTCATTTAATTATTTTTATTGAGAGACTGGTTCTCGCCTCACCAGTCATTCTCTCTCTACCAAGCAGCCTTGTTTTGTATTGTGAAACACAAAAACATTAATCCAAATAAACCAAAATAATAATTTTATTAATTAAATTATTTATTAATTAAATCCAATAATTGTTACTCAATGAAAAATGCAGCAAAATATTTACTAGGCCACCCAAGTTAAAGCTTGGTTTAATTAGTTGAAAACGAAAAAATTACTATTTCATGAGACACAGATTTAATCTGACACACTGGGACTAATGACTGCTATTTAAGAATCTGTTTGAATTATTTTGTTTTTATTCCAATGTATTGCTTCCAGTATTCCACTCATGAAATGGCTGTATTTCACTTCTAACTATTAAAGTGGTTATACAAAAGATTTTCAGCAGTCTTCCAGGTTTGCAATTTCTCTGGTTTGATAAGGACAACCCAGAAAATAATTTGAATGCGAAATTTGAAAGATGGGACCATAACACAAGATCATGTCAAAACAGAAATAAATTATACAAGTGACATAATTTGGCATTAAAATAAAGGATACGGAAACCATGGCTCTGCACTTATGGAAAAGAAATCCAGTATCTTTAGTTTTGTGCCAATACCCTCTCTGGAACAAAGCTTCAGCCACGTCGGAGTATGATTTACACCTTCATGATTTTCTGTATCTTATGCCAGAAGCCTATAGGAAAATGTACCCCATGCATTACAAGCAGACACTCTACACCTTCCATTTAATATGAGCAAATGTGATAAATACAAGTGCTGCTGATTTTTACATTTCTCACAAGAATTATTGACCCAGCAAATAAATAATGGTGCAAAGCTTTCAGCCAGTTGCCAAAGCATGTCCATAATTATAACAATCTGACGTGTTGTACATTGTGGAGAAATAGGCCAAAAATTATGCATGCTGGTATAGAATCTTATCAACATATGAAAATTGAAACTGAGTGCAGTTAAATTCTACCAGCTGATTGCAAGAATCACAAGATATTAGGGCACCCATTTGTAAGGCAGCCAATTTACCACAATTCAAATATTAGGTTTGTTGGATATTTAGCTACATAGGGAAGTCAGGCTCCCACAGGAAACAGATCATTACAAAAAACTCAGGGTCCCTAGAAAAAGCTAAAAATCTTAGTTTGCTCTATCACTCACATCTTAACATACAATATTTATTAAAACGGCACCTTACTTTTAAGAGAGAAATCTGCTTGAATCAGATTATCTCCATATCTTAAGCTATATTTGGGGTATCTTTTCTCAAATGTTAGAAAAATTTTAAGTTATTCACTCAAAAATTTCATCTGCTTTAGATATGGTTGTTTATTCAATATTTTTTATTATTGCTAATCATACTAGCAATGCTAGTCAGATGATGATGAGTATAAGTTCACTTTTATGTCCTGTCATCTGACAGCCTTGTTGAATATATCCTTATAGCACATTTAAAATACTTCATAAAATTTGTACTGGTATAACTCTTTGCTAACAAAATCTGATGAGTTCTGTAATCTTGCATTTACCTGCAGGACATATCATCAAAATATTGTATGTCTAATTCTCACTTTCAAAATTGGTCATTTTATATAAAGATAAAATTGTATAAAAATATAACATAATGATAGAATATATAATTACCTGCTTCAGTATGAGGATACTAAAAGCAACATCTAAAATTCAATTCTTAAAATATTTAAGCCTCAAATCGTATTTTTTGTGGCAGATTATTAGGAGGGAAAAGCAATCTAAATCCATTTTTTCTTACCTTGCTTCAGACCTTGAACAGACTAGGAAACAAAACCTGCTCTGGGGCACCTGGGTGGCTTAGTTGGTTAAGCGTCCGACTTCGGCTCAGGTCATGATCTCACGGTTTGTGGGTTCAAGCCCCACGTCAGGCTCTGTGCTTGACAGCTAGCTCAGAGCCTGGAGCCTGTTTCAGATTCTGTGTCTCCCTCTCTCTCTGCCCCTCCCCAGCTTGTGCTCTGTCTCTCTCTGTCTCAAAAGTAAATAAGTAAGTGTTAAAAAATTAAAAAAAAAAAAAAAGGAAACAAAACCTGCTCATAAGTATGATCAAAGGTCATTTGACTCTTTGGGTCCTGTTTTCTATTCCTGAGTTTTCTATATCCTTGGATATGAACCCAAGTCGCCCAGATCATTTTCTTACCAAAGGCATTCCTTTCTACCTGATCACTGCTGAAATCAGTGCATGTTTGGGAGGTGAACAAAAGAAATCAAATAAAGATTAAACCCTTAATCCCAGTTCAGTAAAGTACCTTGTGAGAATTAGCCAAATAATTCAAGCAAATGTGTGGTTTTGGTTTTGCATAAGTCAGCAACCAAAGAGCCAAAGGGAAAATAGAATTTGGTCTTGCAAGTTTGAGATTCAATCCTGCTACAAATTCCAGTACTGATTTCCACCAGTCTGCCTGACATTTATTACAGGGCTGAAGAGGAAATATTCCTCTTTGTGTATTTCCCTTTTTCTAGCCTTTTATTTTTTTAAAACTATTCCACAGTAACACTTCTTCAAAGCGTGGATTGTTTCTATGCACCCAATATGCTGTCTGAACTGCTTTTCCTTGAACAGTATTGACATCCAGTGGAGACTCAGAATAATTACAGGTGTGTCAAAATCCCCGCGGACTATAGACCAGAATGGGGGTCTGGTTTGAGAAAGATATCACACAATTCAACAACAAAAAATAAATTTTTCCATTCACACAGTTGAAACAGAATGTCAGGAACAATAACTTTAAAGGTAGCAAATGCACAGGAGAAAACTTTTGTGACCAGGGATTAGAAAGAGTTCTTTGATATGACTCTAAATTGAACATCAAAGTTCAAACTTTTTGTCTACAAAAGAAACTGTTAACAGGATAAAGAGACAAACTATAGAATGAGAGAAAATCATTGGAAATCGCATATTTGACAAAGCAGTTGCATCCAGAGTATATAAAGAGCTCTCAAAATTCAACAGTAGACATTTGCTTCCATCGAAGATGAACTAACAAGATCTGGACTCACATTGCTGGCTAACCCAACCCAAATGGAATGAACAAAATAGATGACACATTGGTTTTTGAGATAGTGGACATCGGGCATTAAAGGACAGTGATCCTAAAAGAAGAGAGACAAACAAGTGAGTTCAGCTTACTGCCTTGGGAGAGTTTACCGTCTGCAGTGCAGGGAAGGGGAACCTCGACAGAACTCAATGAACTCACAGTGTTGTATTCCCAGCCACCCACATGAGAACTACATGCTGAGTACTCAAGAGATAATGGATGGATCAATAAATGAGTGCTAGGAAAAATAGTTTCCAAGTGAAAGTAAGGTGGTTTTTTTTTTTTAGTTTATTTATTTTTGAGAGAGAGACCGAGAGAGCAAGCAGAGAGAGAAGGAGAGAGAGAGAATCTCAAGCAGGTTCCACACTGTCAGGATGGAGCCGGATGTGGGGCTTGAATTTACAAACCATGAGATCATGACCTGAGCCGAAACCAAGAGGCTGATGCTTAACTGACTGAGCCACCCAGGCATCCTGAGAGCAAGTTTTAAAGGCAAAATTTGTGAATGAAAAGAAGAAAAGCATTCCTCCGTGCTTGGAAGGACCAGTCGGTATCTATTAACTGTAACAGTCCTAATCTAACTTCTCACTGGCTTGACTTGTTTTGTGTGTATTCGGCAGCT
This sequence comes from Crocuta crocuta, assembly GCF_008692635.1. Classification (NCBI taxonomy): domain Eukaryota; kingdom Metazoa; phylum Chordata; class Mammalia; order Carnivora; family Hyaenidae; genus Crocuta; species Crocuta crocuta. Next base: position 2,831,492 of record NW_027531999.1, on the reverse strand, counting down.
ACCCATCACATGCTGTGCACCGACTCTGCTCACGCATGTTAAAGATTCAACACAAAGCAGAACTTTAGTGGAGCAGTCTGGAATGAAAACATCCACTGGCGTTGGAACATTTGATTCTGAAGTCCAGAGGGGGTTGTGGTTCAGTGTTCTGTGTGTCTTAAAAGTTCCCGAGGTTATCTCTGTTGATTCAGGAGAGGGCATAACGGCCATTTTGTGGCTCAGTAAAGCATATTCTGCTGAAAGCTTCCTTGACTCTTACCTAATACTTTTTTACCTTAACACATCAGCTTTTCTAAAGTTCCCTGCAAAGAGATGCTTCGTTTAAGTGACCAGTTTTCGAACGGCATCAATGCTAGAAACTTAATACCAAAACTTTCCAGTAATTTCTCAAAAAGGTTATCATATGAAGGCTTTGAAAAGTCTAAAGTGATCTAATAATTTTGTTCTACTTCTTCCTGAGTGCACTGCCATATCACATAAGCTTGGCCAACTAACACTTCTGTTTGCCATCTTACGCAAGCAATTTACATCTATCTGTAGACAGATATCTACAGTTAGTTCTAGTCTGTTCAGGGAGTGGGCGTGGGGGACGTATATTTGTAGAATATTATACACAGCAATGGAAACGTATGTTTTATATTCATATTTCTTCTATGTCATCTTCAGATAAAATTTGGGAATTGACTGGGAATGGTGAAAAGAATCAAAGCTCCTGAGAACTCTTTCCTTCAAGAGAGAAGTAACCTCAGCAACTGCCAAAACAAACAGAAATGGGAACCTTCCCATTTGTGATCAATAGGAACACAGCATCATTGGCAGTCAACCTGAGCTACAAATATTATCTCAGGAAGGACTTATGCCAGAAGCCATAGGCCCCATCCCAGTCTTCTACAGCATAAGCCTCAACAACAAGTGTGAGACATAAATAGAACTACCCTATGACCCAGCAATTGCACTACTAGGTATTTACCCAAAGGATACAAAAATACAGATTCAAAGAGGTACATGCACCCCAATGTTTATAGCACATTATCAACAATAGCCAAATTATGGAGAGAGCCCAAATGTCCATTGACTGATGAATGGATAAAGAAGATATGGTGTGTATACACACACACACACACACACACACACACACACAATGGAATATTACTCGGTGATGAAAAAGAATGAAATCTTGCCATTTGCCATGACATGGATGGAGCTAGAGTTATTATGCTAAGTGAAATAAGTCAGTGAGAGAAAGACAAATACCATATGCCTTCACTTATATGTGGAATTTAAGAAACAAAACAAACTCTGGGCTCCGAGCTGTCAGCACAGAGCCAGATGTGGGGCTTGAACTCACCGACCGAGATCATGACATGAGCAAAAGTTGGATGCCTAGTCAACTAAACCACCCAGGTGCCCCCAAAATTCAAGATTTCTAATATTGATAGGATTTGTGAAATGTCAGCTCTGTTAGGAGCACTACTTAAAAATGTGGCATTTGCCTCCCATATCTTCCATAAATATTAATCTTTCATCCTTTCATTCATTCAACAAGCATATATTGAAGGCTGATTGTGCCCGACCATGTTCTAGGTTTCAGGGCACACTAGAGCCTTTACCTCTCCTCCTGACTCCAAACATGAGAAGGACTACTAATTTGTTGGGTCAAGGTCAAGCACAGCATTGCTTCCCAGAGTTTAAGTTAGTTGAGCCAAGATGGTCAGATTTATCATGTCTATGTCATAGAGCAGTTTTTAACTGAGCCTTTCTTTGAAATGTTGATTGAAATGAAAACCATCGGTAGGTAAGAGGCGACTGGGATGGACTCTAATGTTGGAGGAGACTTCTGGCATGAGAGGGTCCAGCAAGACAGAGTGGAGTCAGGGAGCAGGAGAAGGAGGCTTTGGTGAGCCATTCTGCGCCTAAGGGAGAAAGGTTCTTGCATTTTGGATTCTTTAATTAGGATTGGTGTTTCCTTGCCTCTTCTCACCATCAGAACGGTAAGACGGGTCTAGGGGAAAGAGGCCAGGGGGCCGCTTGCCTGTTTCAAGTCTAGGCCACTTAAGACTGAGTTTTATTTTTATAATTGAATAGAATTTAATGTTTTATTTTATTTTATCTTATTTTATGTATTTAGGTATTTGCGTATTTATTTAAAACTGTATCAGATGGGTCTTTCTTTATTCAAGTATAATTAGCGTACAGTGTTACATTAGTTTCAGGTGTATAATATAATGATTCAATAATTCTATATTTTTCTCAGTGCTCATCACGGAAGTGTACTCTCAATTTCCTTTATCTAGTTCGCCTGTTCCCCCACATACCTCTCTTAGTGACCACTTTTTTTTCTTTTAGCATATTGTGGTTCCTTTTAATCAGTTCAGCTAAGAGAGCCATGGATTCTTACATAAAGATTGAGGTCAAAATTCAAAAGTATTCTCAACAATAACAGAAGTTTGGTGATAAAAATCAGCTTTTTTAATTGATTTAAAAAATTGTAAGAGTTTTATGGAATATGCTAGCGTGTCAATATATGTAGTAGCAAATTTTATTTCATCTTGGTTAATTCAGCATTTCCAAACCAAAATTGAGCATGCAATCTCTTCCTGTGGAATGTCCATCCACACAGAGAAACAGTAGAATTGTTGACATAACACTGCTTTGGAGTAACAGAGTGACTTCTATGTGGAGCTGTCCTCACATCTCCATAAGGTAACAGCAGTAATTATAGTTAATACATATGAATTGCTTGCTATATATGCCAGGCACCATTCACATGCTTTATATGTACCAAGTCATTTAATCATCATACTATCATCACACCATAGATCTTGTTCTTATTCCTATTTAACAAATGAGGGAACTAAGGCACAGAGAGATCACATAATTTACCCAAGAGCATGCAGTTTGTAATGAACAGACCCAGGGTTTAAACTCAAGTGGACTAACTCCAGAATCCAGGCTCTCAGCACAGCACTCAATTGCCTCCAGCCAAGGTATGAATGTCTTTCTACAGCACAGCTAATGTGGAGGCCAAAGGGACAGCACTTTAGGTTCTAGCTCCTGGCCATGTCCTCACCTCTTTTCAGCTTAAAGACACCATTCATATTAGATACTGGAAAAAATGACAAATATAATATAGTTCTAATCCTTAGATGAGTAATGATTAGGAAAGAAAAAACAGACAAATAAAGCAATAAGTACCACTGATTGTGATCTATATGGCAGTAGAGGTGTATCTTCAGGTGTCTTTAATTATTTCACAACCGGATGGCAAAGCCACCAACCGATCACAATAGGAGCTATCTGTCGGGCCTCTGCAAGGTCCCAATGGCTCCTTGCTGGAGTGGAAGTGCCCCCTTTCCTTCTGAATCTTGGGGTAGTCCAGAGAGTCTTAAGGAGAGGCCAAGGTAACTAGGGTTACCAGGGAGTTGGAACAGTGTATGGGCTCAGAGAAATGGCTGTTTTCCAGCTATCACAGAAGCATTTCAATGTTTAAATAATTGATGTGGCCCATGGCAGCCATGTTAAGTCTATACGTCATGGGGCTGCCTGTCCACTGTAGCCCTCGCTCAAGCTAACAGCTGAAGCAGTGAAACGGCTCTCATGCTAGCTAAATTCAAGATATGGAATGAGGAAGGTTGATTCTTTTCTCTCCTCCACCCTGTCAATGCTTGCAAACCAAAATCATGGATTTGGGGACATTATTACTTAGGAAGAGGCTACATGTTTTTTTAGTTTATTTTTTTAATACCATAGATGTATTTTAAAAAGACAAAAATGATGAAGTTCCTAAATAAATGATTAGGTCTGGAGAGTGATGCCCTATCTTTCCCGAGATGACTTTCTTCATTCATCTGACATTTTTCTATCCTGTCTCTCCTTGTCACGCTATTTTTTCACTTCATTCTACGTTTCTAGTTCTCTCTTCTCCCTTCTTCAGCCCACGGCTTATTGTAATCCCCTATTTTCAAAAATGAACTAATTGATTTCCACAGTCATAGCAATTGGCAGCTTTTAAAAGCCAGTAATAAAAACTCAGTTCAAACAATCTGAAGCAAAATAAGAAAGTTTATTGACCTAAGTATCCAAACCACAGAGATGTGAATCCAACTTCATGTATGACTGGATTCAGGGGCTAGGATATTTTTAGAACTGACACTTTATCTCAGAGTGTGTCTCTTTCTGTCTCACAACAGACTTTTTCCATATGACAGTCAACGTGGCAACATACAGCTTCAGGGTCACAACCTTACAATGCTGAGACCAGTTAAAATATTTCTAATAACCTCACTTAGAAAAATCTTAGGGAAAGACCATGACTGGACAGAATGAAATCACATATTCGGTATAAATACATATTTCATGTGGGAGAAAAGCATTTCTCCAATAGTGAGAAAATTTACCAGAAAAAAATGTAGGGTAAAATTTAAAGTTTTCATCTCTATGGGACAGAGAGTGTCTTATGTAATTTTATGCCAAAATTTAGGTGTTTGATAAGCTTGTTTCATATTAGGAAACCCCAGGTCCTCAAAGGGCAGAAATCCTGTAGGAGTATGTAGAAAGGTGGTACCCATATTGTACGAGTCTATGAAAATTCAAAGAGGGATTCCCTTAGCAAAACCTAAGGGAAAACAATGAGTGGTAGTTTATTCCTTCTTTACTATCCCATATAGAATTTGCAGTGGCTTGGCAAAAAGCAGAAAATTGTTACATTCATGAAGAACAATCACAGAAGGAGGAACAAGGGGCAGTATTAGTCAGAATAGACTAACTGCCGTAGAACGCAACCTGAATATTCAGAGTCTTAATGTAATAAGAAATTTGTCCTATGATGTAGTCCAATGAAGCGGGAAGGGAGATAAGAGAGGAGTCTCTGCTCTGTGCAGCCCTCCAGGGAACCGGATTCTTTTAATTTGTGGTCCTGTTACTGTCTAGCACGGTGGTCCCCAGATCTGATGTGCAACAGAATCCCCGGGATTCTGGAGGACTTGTTAATCGATGGATTGCTAGGCCCCCACCTCCAGAGTTTTCGAGTTAGTAGGTCTCCGGGTGTATGCATCTTGAACAAGTAGCCAGGCCATATGCATGGTAGTGGTCCACAGACCCCATTTTGAGACCTGCTGCTGGAGAAGCCTCCAGAAACGGTCTTCAGCATTCAGCCAGTGGTCGAGGAAGAAAATGATGCTTAGGGAAGGCACAACTGCTCTTCGATTCCTCAGCTCGGAGGTGGCAAACAACACTCCTGTTCACACTCAACTGTTAAGAACCAGTCCCCCAGCCCTACCTAGATATAGGAACTTTGAGAAAGGTAGTCTAGCAACGTGTCAGAGAAAGGAGGAAAACACAATTTTATGAGCACTAGCAGTTAGCGTTACAGAGCATAACTGAAGTAAAAGCTTCAAATAAAACATGAAAGACCTTCCAAAGGGCAACCAGTGGTGATCTGACCCCTGCATTATGATAGGTTAAGAACATATATATTACTTTGGTGGAATTAGGTTCAGAATATATTCTGATATTGTTCAGCTCTCTTATTCTTTCATTAAAAAAATACAGATTTAGAATTCTTCTGGATACATGTATCCACACACACACATACCCCGCCCCCCGCACACACACACACCCCAAACTTTAGTTTGCCTCGAATTCTGGTTTGCTTTCTCTTTAGAGTTAGGTTGCTTCAATTCCTCTCAGGAAGTAGGCAGACTATAAGTTATGAAAAAGCTACACATATGCTTTGATAAAAGTTGTTTTCCGTTGGGGAAGGGGCCTGCAAGTTCGTAAGCTTCGTTTCAGCTTGGGGTTTACAATTCAGTGAATGTTTTTGCTAAAATCATCTTTGCCTTGCACTAACTTAATGATAATTTGAAAAATGAAAATATCCCCTGCCGCTTATTATAGGAATCTGCTGCTGTGTATTATGTGTGGCAGTATGTTCTTCATCTGGTGCCTAATTCACAATGCAGAATAAATCATGTGGCAGTTACCTCCCAAGTTGCAAGCTGCCTTCACCTGTGGTTTAATTCTTCCAGCTGCCTTTCGCCTGGTGAGTTTTCCTTCAAACACAAAAGAACAGTAATTACGTCCTATTTTTAATTATGCATCCACTCTCAAGGGAAGAAAGGAATCTGATGGTTTCCATCCAGACCGAAATTCTTCATCCTGGCTCTGGACCTACCATCCCTTGGACTAGTGCTGTGGTTGACTATGTGGCTTGGACTTGGCTCATTTGGACTTTGGATTTTTTCTGGGATTGCAATTTCAAAATTACAAAGATCTGTGAGAAATACCCTCCTTAGTATCTCTAATTAAATCATTGTTCTTTGCAGAAAGACTTAGTCAGAAGCCATAATTGTGGGGCTTGTGAAATTTTATGAACATGCAATAAAATATCTTGGGAAACTCTGGTCAGATTCCAGGCTCCTGAGATATATTTAACTTCCAGAGCCAATTAATCATATTAATCAGTATGAAATAATTAGTAGGGAGCATATTTTTGAAGTGTAGTATTTACTCACAAACCAAGCTCATCCTGGAGTCACAGAGGCCATTTCCATGATGGATTTATAAACTAGCAAAATCAAGGAATAGTGTAGAATCTACTACTCATGTAAATAGCCAATCCCACATTTCCATTTCCTTTTCATTCCCAGAACCCAGTACTCAGCAATTTCCTCTTGAGAGGCAGCGTCCTGAAATGAAAAGAAAGGGAGACCTGGCTATCCAGGTTCAAGCACTCTCTTAGCAACGTATTGTTGTGGCCCTGGGTTGTTAATTTAATCTTTCTAGATTTCAATGTCATCATCTGGAAAATGAAAATTAGACAGTGAAAGAAAGAATCATCCTCACTGCACAAGGAAGCACATTGTAAAGATATCCTTTTTAAATTTTTAAAAATATTTTTTTAATTTATTATTATTGTTTTAATATAATTTATTGTCACATTGCCTAACATTGTGCTCTTGGTTTTGGTGGTAGATTCCCATGATTCATCACTTACACACAATAGCCAGTGCTCATCCCTTATTTATTTTTGAGAAAGAGAGAGACAGAAAGGCAGACAGAGTATGAGTGGGGGAGGAGAAGAAAGAGAGAGGGAGACAGAATCTGAAGCAGGCTCCAAACTCTGAGCTGTCAGTATAAAGCCTGATGCGAGACTCCAACCCACGTACCATGAGATCACAACCTGAGCCAAAGTTGGATGCTTAACTGACTGAGCCACCCAGGCGCTCCATTGTAAAGATATATTTTACAACTGTAAATCTGAGTTGTTGTTTCCACTGACTCAGCACTGAGCCTGAGACAAACATTACAAACTAGGAGAATTGTGGTCTCCTTGCTTGAGGCCTTCTTTCTTTGGCCAACCATCTCCTAATGCCAGTGTCTGCCCAGACTTACTCACCTCTTCCCTTTATGCATGTCACTCAATCAATACTCTAGTTAAGGGTTTGTCCCCCCAACTGCTATCTTTTGAAAACAGACTTCCAATGTGGACACTTATAGCCACGGCCATTGTCTATAGACTCTCTTTTATACTGGCAGTGGCTTTCAAAACCTGGAAATTATTTTCTGTGCATGAAGAATTCTTTCAGCTCCACCCACATGTGAACCCATCCTGGGTATTAAATATTGGTTCTGTCAGATCTGCAAGTGTCCTCATAGCCATGCAGCAGAGTATAGAACAACCCTGGTATAAAATAAACAAGTTTTTTTTTTACTAGTTTTCTTACTAGTTTATTTGCTCTTGACCTAAGGCAACTTTTCTTTCCAGTTTACTTATCTATCAACAAAAGTTATTGAGAAATTACTGTGTGCTAGGAATTGTTCTAAGCCCTTTATATCTTTGCATGTAGTCATTCAAATCATGTTCATAGTAACCCCATGAGATAAGTAAGATTATTATCCTTACTAATAGATCCGGTCCAAGGGGCTTAAGTAGTATGCCCCAAATTATATAAGCAGTAAGTTGCTAAAATTGAGACTTGCCCCCAAACCCCTTGGTTCCTGAGCCTAAGAGCTTATCATACTTATAAGGTGCTTGGATAATTTAAGTTATAGTCATCCACCACAGAGAATATCACAAATTCATTGACAGACAACATGACTTAAGAAATCCGAGGTGCAGTAGGGGAAGCATGAAACTCAGGACAAAAGAATTTAGGTTTGAATCTTCAATGCCTCTTATCACTTTATGATCTTTGGCAAGCTACTTCATGGCTCCTAGACTGTTTTCTCGTGTGGACAAGAATACTCCTTCCCAAATCACAATGTTGTCTTTTTGTTTGTTGTTGTTTTTAATGTTTATTTATTTTTGAGATAGAAAAAGATAGAACACAAACGGGGGAGGGGCTGAGAGAGGGAGACACAGAATCCGAAGCAGTTAGGCTCTGAGCTGTCAGCACAGACCCCTACTCAGGGCTCGAACCCGCAAATCATGAGATCATGACCTGCACCAAAGTCAGACGTTTAACCCACTGAGCCATCCAGGAGCCCCTACAATGTTGTTTGAGAAACAAATGAGATACCCTCTTAAAGAATGCCTGGCAGGGGCGCCTGGGTGACTCAGTCGATTAAACGCCTGACTTTGGCTCAGGTCACGATTTCACCGTTCATAGTTTTGAGCCCTGAGTCGGGCTGTGTGCTGACAACTCAGAGCCTAGATCCTGCTTCCGATTCTATGTCTCCCTCTCTCTCTGCCCCTCCCCCACTCGTGCTGTGTCTCTGTCTCAAAAATAAACATTAAAAAAAAGAAGAATGCCTGGCAGTCATAACCGAATAAGTACGGGAGTTTTCTTTAGAAGAACATTATATTTCCCAGTCTCTTTTTGTACTCCTTTGTAGCAACTATACCTTATCTTCTTCCACATCAGGAAAAATTCTTGATATAAATACACTGTTCTTACAGACACATTCTTTTATTCTTTTTTGAAGTGTATAAAGAGACAGATTGGTTAATCTAAAATAATGACTCTGGAATTTCAAGAACTGTTTCATTCACATAAGTGAGCTAGTTGAGGCCAAAGGGACTTTCTCTGTGTTCTAATTACCAACCTGTCATAAATTACACCACATAGATCACACATAGATCACCCCCAAAGCATTGGGTGCAAACTGGTCTAACCAGTATTGCTTGCCACCTGGTATTTTTCTTTTTTAAAAAGGAATATAAATGGATAGAGGTAAAATAAGGGCTCAAATGTTCTCCCATTAATTTAAATCCCTTTAGTCTGGCCCCTATCATAGGTGAGTTCGCCACTCCTACAGATTAGCACCTTGCTAGAGCTTTGAGGAAAGTTTTAGTTGCTTGGATGAGCCACAAAGGACTGAAAGCCATCTGCTGTTTTCATTCATTCAATTCTATAAAGAGAAAAGACCTTAGAATTTACTGTCAAGGGGCAAAATAACAAACCGTTTTAGATCTTAACACTCAGTCAGGTTTAGCCCACCCAAAATCCTTCCAAAGTACTTAGGATGTGTTGTATAGCACTGATTTATAGGGTAACAATACTTAACTAGGCCATAACTAAAGCATCTATACAACAGACCCACACTCACAGAAAACTATAGCAACAGGTTTATACTTGTAAGATAATCCAGTTGATTTTATCTCCATTAAAACCTGTCTTGGTAGGGGCGCCTGGGTGGCTCAGCGCCTTACACATCTGACTCTTGATCTCAGCTCAGAGGCTCAGGTCATGATCTCATGGTTCTTTTTTTTTTTTTTTAATTTTAACATTTATTCATTTTTGAGAGACAAAGTAAGGTGAAAGGAGGGGTGGGGCAAAGAGAGAGGGAGACACAGGATCCAAAGCAGGCTTCAGTCTGTCAGCACAGAGCCTGACCTGGGGCTTGAACTCACGGACCATGAGATCGTGACCTGAGTGGAAGTCCGATGCTTAACCAATTGAGCCACCCAGGTGCCCCATGATCTCATGGTTCTTGAGATCAAGCCCTCTTCCTACCCCCACTCCTCCCACTCCCACCCTCCACCTTCGGGCTCTAATCTGACAGCTCAGAACCTGCTTGGGATTTTCTCCCTCTCTCTCTGCCCCTCCTCTGCTCACATGTGCACTCCTCTCTCTCTCTCTCCCTACAAATAAATATATAAACTTAAAAAAAAAAAAAAAAGAAAGAAAGGGAAACCTATCTTGGTGTTTAAACAACTGTATAAAAAGAATCTCTCAAATGGATCCCCACAGTAATACTTGCTTGAACAGCTGCCACTAGTGTAAGATAGAATTGATGGGCAGGAATTTGGGGACTGAAGCTAGGATGTGAACATTTCCCATCCAAGTGAATCTGTGGACCACTAGGCAGAATGACTATTTGGGGAGACAGTGTGTCTAAGTAACCACAGTGAAATGGACTCAGCAGGCATCAGCCATCACACATGTGAAAACTGTGCCATTGGCAAAGCATTTGACTCTAGGAAGCGTAAAACCCTAATAAAGTCTCTACATCAGTGTAAACACTCATACACACATACCTTATGTTGGTCTGAGTTTGCCCAAGGGAAGTTAAGGGGCCTTAGTGCAGGTAAGGAAGTCAATCAAGGTAGGTGCTTTGGGGCAAAAATACCTTCCAACTTTCTCCTGTGCTGTAATGCCAAGCTAGTCATGCAGTTCCATTTATGTTCATAGAGCCCAGAGCGAGAATGCAAAGGAAGATCCAGATCTCCTATCTTCAAAATGATCTGGAAGATAGGGTTAAATTTTGAATTCTCTGATTCCTCAAAGATCCAAGCAAGAACCTGGTCTCCAGCCTTCCCATTCCTCTTACATCACGAAAGGCCACACCTGCATGTTTGTGGTCACCTCAGCCCATATGTGCAAACCCCCTACACATCCGTGAAAAGAGCCAACTTTGGCCATTGGCCAAATCTCAGCCCAGGGGAGTACATACCGGCAGCTCAGGCCATCCGTGGGAGGACAGACCAGCCAAGAGGCCCTCACAGGCTCGGATAGTGTCTCAGAACCACTTGGACAGGGAATTCTGGGGTGTGCCCTATATGGAACATGGTCTGGAAATGCTGAAGACTTAACTCTGGGTGGCACATTTCCTTGACTGCTTTGAGAAGGGCTGAAGTGGGACCTGCTGAAGTGGGGGGTCAAGGGGAGAGGTTCCTCCAAGGTGGGAGAGGCCCTTTTTGTCCTTTTGCCTTTCTGCCTGGGTCCAAGGTCAACACTGGGTCCACTTGGAGTCAAGTCACAGTACTTCACTCATACTTTTGTGCAGCACAGGATAATGCTATAATTCTTGGTTCATCCAGAGAATTCACAGAAGCCTGTGTGGTTTCAAGCACAAGGATTTTATCTGGTCTGAAATCTGAACTGCTTTACAAAGACTCTAAGGTCCAGGGACAAACCCAGACTCAGTGACACTCCAAGGATGTTCCAGGCAAGTAATGTCCCAACAGCTGGTTGTACCAGCTCAGCCCATCCACCTTTATTCACCTAGAGTAAACATTTGACCTGAACAATTTAAACTCTGCATTTCTCAGGGTTTAAGTTATACGTCTTGCCAGAGCCTCCCCCCAATCCTTTTAACCAACTGAGAAACTAGTTACTGTAGCAATTGTTTCAGTATTCCATTTGTCACATACACATTCCTGGGGCCAAGGATTGTTTATTATTTTCTCCTTCACACCTTCAAATGCAGTGCCTTTCTTAAAATATGCTATTAGAAAGAGTTAGCTGAGTCGTTCTTAAAGAGTGGATTAAAATATATTACATTTGTCTAGTCTTCTTTTATAAGCATTGCAATTATCTTCATTTTTAATTTGACTTGTAGAGTAACTTAGAGGTTTTCAATCTGTCTCACCTCTCATGGTGGAAACAGAAACCTAGAGAGGTTAGGATACATGTGTAGAGTCACACAGCACAACCTGTGGTAGAACTGAGTCAATTCTAAAGTCCTGTATGTTTTGCTGGCCCCAGTCAGTTATAATTTTTATTGTATCACATGATTTGACTTTAGAGGGAGAGGGATTAGGGAAACTGGCCAGGGACCCTGGACAATTTGGGGGAGTAGGCCACGGGTCTTGGGTTTTACCATCTTACCATTTTCCATTTTGTCTGTGCCTCTTAAGATGTACATACGGGGTGGGGAAGAGGAAACCATCAATGGTTCTGTTCAGCCATTTGAAAAATTGAAGAAAACAAAATCATCAGCAAAAGGCTAAGAGACTAGTGCAGGAAATAACTCATTACAACTGAATGAGATTGACTATTGCTGAAATAAACACATTTTCATATTTGAATGGTCTAACACAACGGAAATTTCTTTGGTACTTGTTCCTGCCAGTCCCAGGAGAGAGTTCCTTGCTGTGGATGATGTTTAGGAAACCAGGCTCCTTCAATCACATGGGATAGTCATCTCTCCGGATCTCTGAGAGCTCTTTAGGGCTCAAAACTCACCTGCTTTCTAAACTCTCCGGGCTCCATTCCATTGGTGAGGATGTTCTGAGGCCACACCTGGATGTGTGCAAGGTGCAAGGTGGGAGGAGGCTGGGAGATGTTGCCAATGACAGGGCAGCCCTCTCTGGTGATGACACCATGCAATGGAAAGGGAGTCTGCATTTTTAGTAGACAACGGGTCACTACTGCCCCAACTAATAAACATCAACTTGAGAAAGCAGAAGGTGACAAGATTTCAAACAGAAAAGCTTCTAATTAATGACTTGCTTTGGAATTCTAAACTTTTCACTATGGACTCACACAAAGAATCAGTTAATTGATGTAGGACCTGCCATGTAGAAAAAGATATCCTTTTGTCCCAATATTCTTCTAATATAGAAGCTAAAGGAAATGCTACTTTTGTTAAGGTTTTTGTTTTTTTGTTTTTTTTTTACATGGATTCTAGAAAGCAATTAGGACCAAAGAATAATGAAATAAAGATGAAGATATTGCAGTGCCCCAAATGTTCTTCAAGATATTTAGAAAAATGGGATTCAAGAATAATAAGCTTCAGTTCTGGTAATTATTTATTTTTAATTTTTTATTTCTGAGTTTTATACATACAAAATGATCACTACTTAATCACTACTTAAAGAAATTTTTTCTAATGTCTTAACCTTGTGATTTCAGTATGACAGAACCTGACAGAGAGGAGAAAGTTTAGAGAAAGGTAATGACAGTGGATAACCTCAGATGATCCAGTAAATAGAAACATACCACAGATGGAGAAGAAGTCCGTTGTCATAAAATATCAAGATACCATTGAAGGTTTGATAAATTAGATTTTATAGAAGAAAGAGATTGAGAATGGGAATGTCATAAGAAAATGAATTAACATTTAGTCAGAAGAAAATCAGTATACACCTGTAGGTCTCCAGTACTGGTGCTCATCAGAGAGACACAGAGAAAGTTTTCAAAATACAGTCTCCTGGCCCCAACCCCTGGAAAATCTGGGTAAATAGATCTGGGGAAGAAAACTAGGTCTCTGCCTTTTTACCTAACACATTAAGTGATTCTGTTGACCTCTCTAAATAATGGTGGTTTAAGGGTAACAAGCGAGAAGGGAGAATTATTTGCTAAGGATAGGAGAGTCAGCAGAAGGTTTTTGATAGAGGGAAAGAAGCAGTGTGTAATGACAAAGAAAATAAAACTTGAAGGAAGTAGTTGGGGGGTAGCGGGCTAAGGCCAAGACTCTAGAAGACATGGAAAGGAGAGCATCTGAAGCAAAGGTGAAAGAGGCAACATTTGGAAGGGATGGTAGATGTCCCTTTAAAGGCACAAAATAAGGAACTTATGTGCAAGGTTTTCACCACAGTTTTGAGGCAAAAAAAAAAATAGTGTCTGGCAAATGGCCTTAATCTTTTGAAGAGAGTCAGTGACAATCTACCAGGAAGAATGGTGGGTCAGTTGGAGTTTGGAGCTTAAGGACCGTGGAGAAATCTGGAACAGCCACTGGGAAGACTGCCCTAAGGAGCGACATAAGCCAAAATGAAGTGAGTGAAAAATAATATTTATAAACTGTGAGTTTTATGGTAAGAAAATTCTTCTGTATTAGATGGGCTTTAAATGTTGAACTTAGATTTTAAAAGAGAAAAACAGAAGAGAATCAAAAGTGACGGGTGACTTCAAGTCTAATAGTAGGTTTAACACATAGTTGAGGAAATCTTTCTGAGCTACCAACTGTAGGCTGCTTTGCTCTTCTGTCCATTTTCATACCAACATTGGCACTGAAAGTTTCCTCTGCCTGAAATATTCTGCTCCTACCTCAGCCACCTGGGCTGCCTTCTCCCACCCCTAACTTTAGTTAGGTTCTTGCACAAATAGCACCTTATCACATTAATCTACCTGAACAAGCCATAAAAATAGGGCCAACCCTCTTACCAATTTCTCTTTCTTAAGCAGCTTTTTGTTTATAGATGTGTAACTACCTGATGCATTATACATATATTTTTTTATTCTCTGTTCTTCCACACCTCAACCAAGATATAAGCTGCAAGAAAGTAAAACTTGATCCATTTGTTCTCTTGCAACTATTGCTAGAGCTTAGCCCAGACAGTTTTACATTAGATACTCAGGGAGATTTGATCAATGTGTTGATCAATGAATTAGTGAGTGATCGTGTAGTCTGCTTTCAAGATGACTCCCAATGCGTGCACTTATACAGCAACCTCTCATAATAAATAAGGCTGACTTGAGCAACCAATAGGATATTCTGGAAATGATGGTATGAGATTCTCAAGGAGGGGGTTATAAAAGACATTATGGCTTCTATCTTGATTTCTTGAATCATTCGCTGTGATCTCTGGGGGAAGTCAGTGCCATACATTGAGGACTTAGATAGCCTTAGAGAAAGGTCCACATAGCGAGGACAAGAAACCTCCTGCCAACACCCACACCAATATGTTGTCATGTGAGTGAGCAGCCTGGCAGTGGGCCACTATGGCTCCATCAGACTTTCACATGGCCATAACCCTGGCCAATATCTTGATTGGAGCATCATGAACATCCTGAACCAGAACTACCCAGCTAAGCTACTCCCAAAGTTCTGAATCACATAATGTGTGTGAGATAATGTTAATTATTATTTAGCCAGTAAGTTTTGGGATAATGTATTACACAGCAACAGATAAATAATATAGTGCCTTAGAAACAATTTTCAAAGTATTGTCCCTCTTTCCATTTATGTTTAAAGTCAGGGACAGTTCTATTATTTATGAAGTGTACATTTTCCCCAAGAACCAAATACCCTGTGAATCAGCAGGTTAATTTTCAGAATAGATCTGAATAGATCTGGAAGTATATTTCATGCCCTATTATTGACAATATTGTTGGCCATATGAAAACCTAGCATGTTTATTTAGAGCAAAGATTTCCCTTTAGAGGCATTCCATGTTGGACATAAATGACTAGTCTCTATCCTACTGCTTTAGTTAGTCATTATTTAGGTGTTGTTTCCAGAAAATCATGACCTCAACTACCACCTTGCTCACTTGTTGGCTACAGTGCTTCTCAAATAGCATGACCTCAGTTAGAAAGCAGAGGCAGACCCTGATAATCAAGATGACATCTGAATATGGTCAACTAACCATACTCCTTGCAGTTGGGGAGCTCCTTTCTCAAAGGGGGAGCTATGCAACACATCTCTGTATCTGACAATAAATATTTTTTTTGTGAAATGGAATGAATGATATGTTTATTTAAAAATCATCATTATCGGGGCTCCTGGGTGGCTCAGTTTGTTAAGCATCCAACTTTGGCTCAGGTCATGATCTCAAGGTTCGTGAGTTTGAGCCCCACATCAGGCTATGTGCTGACAGCTCAGAGCCTGGAGTCTGCTTCAGATTATGTGTCTCCCTCTCTCTTTGCCCCATCCCCACTCATGTTCTCTCTCTCTCTCTCTCTCTCTCTCTCTGAAAACTAAATGAACATTAAATTTTTAAAATATCATTATTGTAACTTTATAGTCTTACCTAATGAATCAGAGCAAGAAGAGAGGAGTGGGTAAGTCTTTAACTATATAGCTAGCTACCTGCTAAGATAATATAAACACAGAGCATATATGAAGTTTTTAAAAAACTGAAATATAACCAAACAGAATCGGAAAACAAGAAGCCTGAGAGAGTAGAAAGAAACACCAAAGAAGTGGCCTTTGTGAGGTTTTATATAAGGATATCATATGATCTGATTTACACCGTAAGAAAATCACACCAGCTGCTTACGGAAAACAGGCAATAAAGTAACAAGAGTAAAAATAGGGAAACCAGTTAGCAAGTTAAGGGGACAGTCTAACCAAGAAATAATGGTGGCTGGAACTCTGGCGATATGGTAAAGATGAAGAGATGAACAGATTCAGGATACATTTTGGAAGTAAAGTCGGAAGACTTCTAAAGTATTAGAGCGGGTAGGTGGGGGAAAGGAGATTCCAGGATGTCTTCTTGATGTTTGGCAGATGGTTGTGCCATTTCCTAGGAAAGGGATGAATAACAGAAGATCAAATTTGGAAAGGAAAATTCTGCTTTGGGTTTGTAATGTTTGAAGTGCCTTCTTATACATCCAAATGAATACATCAGACAGACAAATGGCTTTAGGGCTCTACAGCTCATTGGAGATGTCAAGAGCTGGAGAGAAAATCAAGCCTAATCAGCAAATCAATGGTAGTTAAAGCATGGGACTTTTCCAGCATTCATGCATCCAAATGAACGGGACCTCCTTCAGATTGCTTTCTTTCCTTGAGAAGCTTCACAGTATACTTTTCTCTAGTGATGTTGCCCAATTGCAAAATATTTCAGGGTCTCAGATTCTTTATTAGTAAAAAAAAAAAAAAGAAAGAAAGAAAGAGAAAAAGGAAGAAAAGAAGTCAGTTTTCTAAGAGTTGAATGAATTTAAAAACAAACCAACAAAAAAGCAGACTGTTATTAAGTGTCTCTTACTGCAAACTTCGCACACTACTGACCTTAATAAAAGCGTTGAGTAAATTAAGGCAATGTTGTATGATACAAAGAACCCAGATTTTGGTATCAGGAAAACCTGGGTTCAAATCATGGCTCAGCCACTAATGAGCACTCTGGGTTTCATAATTTTTTTGCTCTGAGATGACTTTCTCTAGTAGAAAATAGAGATTATAGAATAAATCTTCTGTGTCTTTAATGCAGATTCAACATGACATATATAAATACCTAGTAACATAGTAAGGGCTCTCTATATATTAACTATTCTAAGACTTTTTAATGTATTGATAAACTGAAATGAAACAAGCCATCATAAAGTCATCAGAATGGATGGGTGCCTGCCTAATTACCAGACTGAAAACTGCCCTTTCATTAGAAAGATCACAGTGAGATTTACTCCTTCCATGGGAAGAAAAAGGAATGAAATATGGAAAAACCATGGGGTACTTCTGCCCACTGAGAGCCTCCCCTTAGCTCCATAAAGAAAGTGCATAATAGAGTAGGCGCTGGATAAATAATTCTCTAGGGCTCCAGGCAGTTGATAAGGAAAGTTGCTTTTGCGAAACCCATTGT
This sequence comes from Crocuta crocuta, assembly GCF_008692635.1. Lineage (NCBI taxonomy): Eukaryota > Metazoa > Chordata > Mammalia > Carnivora > Hyaenidae > Crocuta > Crocuta crocuta. The sequence goes on along the minus strand of NW_027531999.1, from coordinate 2,814,022 downwards.
GCATGAGTCTTTCTCCACATTTCCAAAGGTCACTGAAACAATTCATTCGTTCTCTCTTCTATAATCCCAATAATTCATGTAAAAGTTAAAACAAATATTACTTCATCGAGGAAATGTTCTGGCTTGACACTGATATGAGTCGAATCTCCTAGTCCTTAAACTAAGAAACACTGTTCAATTTTGTCCTTTGTTTTTAATATAATTTATCGGTAATAGAATCATGATATAATAGACACCTGGCATTTTATAGATGCAGTTTCATCTGGCCTTAAGCTGCCCTGAGTGTCTGCCATGATTTTTTACTTTGGCTGAGAAACTAATATGAAGCCCATGAGTTGTAAGGCTGGCGTGCTGTAACTGGTGAGTTTAACACAGCCAAGTTCTTGACATTTCTAGGATTGTTCACACCTATTAATAGAACACTTTGAACTTGATCTCAATCTCTCTCTCTCTCTTTCATTCTCTCCCTGTTACTTCCTCTCTCTCCCTCTTTGGAGAACACTGCTCAAGCAAACTCTAGCATAGCATCTCAATAGTGCTTGACTATTCTGTACTCAAGAGTTTACGAATTGTCTGCCCCTGGAGTTAATCAGCCTGCTGACATATTTTGTTTGGTCTCTGTGGCATTTAAAAATCCAGCCGAGGTTTAAAAACTGAGAGAAGTGATGTATTTTTTTAAAAAAGAAAGTAAAAGAAAAATTATTTATAGTTACTCCTTAAAAATTCCTATGTGTCAAGAATTAGTTGGATGTGTCCTCTTCCATTGGCTGGCTCCTTCCCACTTCCTATTACTTCCCAGGTGAAACAAGGTGAGGTGCCTTTTATTATCACAAATGAACCATTGTGTTTCTTACAGTTAAAGAATAGTCATCTGAATCGGCAATGTTTTTGAAAATGATTATTCTCCTTTTTTCATTTATGTCAACTACCTAAGTTTTACAAGCATTCAAATCTGTCTCTCCTACGACTTGTTGTGATTTATTTAGCAGTTCTTGAGAGGCAATACAGTTTTGTTTCTTAGTGGAACACGCTCTTGAAAAGAAAGCCAATTGCTAGAGCTGGTAATGGCAATTTAAAAAAAGTGAATGGTTCTTAGCCACAAATTATATAGAAGTTTAGAATGGAATTTTTAATTAAGCTCTGAAGATATCACATTACAGTGTTAAGTTGTACTTTATTACAGTCTATGAAAAATGAAGTAACCTAGTAATTTTTGCAAATTTGAGTGTTCTTTAAGTTCTTAGAACATGTCCTTAAATTCGTTTATATTCCTTTTGTTATATGAGTCCTATTCCTTGCACCTGGATTTTTAAATTCAGTGTTTGGTCACATTCAAAACAAAGTTTTTCAGTAGTCACTGAAGTTGTATGATCTGTCAGATTATACTGTGTCTGGGAAAACTTTCATCAATATAAAATCATAAAATTAACATTTTTCCTCTTATCTACCCAGGCTCATTGTTACATTGTGCTCATGCTTTGGATGCTTGCTCAAAGCACTTTATCAATTCATCAAAGGGAGTGAAATAAGCCATAAAGCATCCTGTGTAGCCATGGAGCTTTCGTAGAACAAAAACATGGGTGAATTTTTCCTGTGGGAAATGACCTGTGAAAATTCTTCACAAAGTAAGGAAGCTGTAATTTTCATCACACCTCCCAAATCACCAAAAGGACATCATCAATCAACAGTTCGCTCTGGTAAACTCTTGTTGAATTATGCTGTGGGAAACGATGTATTCCATGTCACATTATGAGCAGAAAGATGACTGAAGAAGTGATGCATTTTGCTTCCAGAATTATAGGCCCATCCAGTATCTTAGAATAAAGCCTCAAATTCATAACACAGTCTTATCAGGTCCTTCAGGCTATATTTGCCCTCGTATCTTCCAGGCAAGTCATGCCTTCCAACAATGTTGTCACATCATCACCACCACCATCACCACTGCCACTGCCATGGCCAGATAAAGGACACCATATACACACACACCTCTTTCACAAAAACACATCAAAAATCCCACTTTACCTGTTTTCAGGCTTGAGGCAAAAGTAATCCTTTTAACATTTTGGAAGTAGCCAGTCCTAAGGATACCTCTTCCCATTTAGGGAACTTCTTTCGAAGGATCGGAGACCATCCACAATCAGGAATTGACTTTGACTCTTCTGATTCTTAAAGGAAATCAGCTGCTGATAATCCTATTGACAATGGTACATATGTAAACTACTCTTTGTATCTTCTTTCTACATTCTCTTCCTGGCCTACATTGTCTGATGGGTTCTTAGCCTACAGTGAGAGTAGGAAGGATTTTATTTTTATTTTGTTTTTATTTGTTTATTTTTTATTTAAGAGAGAGAGAGAGAATCCCAAGCAGGTTCCACATTCAGCACAGTGCGTGATGCAGGGCTTGATCCCACGACCCTGGGATCATGACCTGAGCAGAAAGAAACCAAGAGTCAGACCTGTAACTCATGGAGCCACTCAGGTGCCCTATAAGGTAAAAAGGATTTTAAAGTTTGTTTGGTAGAAAGCATGCCTTTTGCTACAGAATCCAAACCTAGAACAAATCATGCATTTGCCCAAGATTCTAACCCTTCCTGGGAAACATTCCCAACACATCCTAGGGAACAGTAGCTTGGACAACTCTGACCATTTCATGCCTCCTATCCAGGCCTAGGTACATAATTTGCCAGGCCTTAATGCAAAAGGAAAATGAGAGACCTCCCCTTGTTAAAAAAGTAGGAACTGGGGCGCCTGGGTGGCTTAGTCGGTTAAGCGTTCGACTTTCGCTTAGGTCATGATCTCGCGGTTCGTGGGTTCGAGCCCCGCGTCGGGCTCTGTGCTGACTGCCAGCTCAGAGCCTGTAGCCTGTTTCAGAGTCTGTGACTCCCTCTCTCTCTGACCCTCCCCTGCTCACGCTGTCTCTCTCTCTCTCTCTCTCTCCTAAAAATAAAAAAAAAAAACATTATAAAAAAAAAGGTAGGAACAAAGTACAATTAAAAGAACAAAAATATAAAGATTTTCTTCAAAAATATTAATATTTATAAACATAATAAGGATAATAGTGATATATGAGAACCAGCATAAACTTATAAACTGCAAAAAAATCATTTTGGTATCATAATTATATACAATAAAATAATAATATTTTATATCTTGATCTTAAAAGTTTTCTGGCTTGTACACTGCCAAAATTTATTAGGTCGTTTAATTTTTACTTTTAGTAACTTCATTTTCATTGATATAATGGAAAATGATTGTAGTTACTCTTGGAGAATAGAATGTCACCAATGATTTGATAATTTTTCATTTTGAGAAAGATGTTTCTGCTGATGCCACAACTACTAGAGCTGTTAAGAATAATTCACGGATTGTGACAGCTTAGGGATAAATTTCGGATACATTATTCCAAATATGAATTTTAGCACATGTAGAGCTAATGATTCATGTGGAGCGGTTTTCCAACAAGATTTAATTCTTCTCACAAGTCCGTTTTGTGAAAGCCTGAATTTAATCGTAAACTTAATGTATACAAAGGCATTTTAATGTTTCATATGACATTTCTTGTAACTCATGGGGTTTGTACAAGAAACCAAAAGCGGCTGCGTGATTATATACTGTTCAAAGTGCCTCTTTATGCATTCTATCACTGTTTTCTTCAATTAAAAGATTTTTTTGATGTCTTCCTCCTAATAACTGTTTCATCTGAAGTTTTCCATGAAAAGTGTTGCTTTCCAACAACTCTGATGATCTCTAAATTTAATTTCTATTTCGAAGTCTGTGGCACGACATTTTCTTCCAACACTGCAGAAGCTTTCAAAACCGGAGAACCTAAAATCTGAACAATGCCTGCAACTCCCTGATAGGCTTTATTGGGCAATCGTGTGTACGCTTTTTGCACTATTTAGTGAGTAGTTCATTGCTGGAGTGCCCGCAGAGCCTGTCTCAGCCACAGGAAAGACATTGGGCGTGAGAATGACAGTTGGGCCACCCACGAGGGTCCCCTTTCTGCCCCCAGGCACAACTCTGCTCTCTCCTTGGAGCTGCGGCCACTCATTGCTGCTGCTTCCAAGGCTGATGCATTGAAGGACGTCATCAGTGTGAACCTAAGTCCCCTTTGGGGCCCCAGAGTGCCCCGGGCTACCCCAGTGGATGCGCACGCCGGGGAGCCGGATCCAGTCCTGTGGGCGCACACTGGCCTCTCCGTTCCTGTGCGGGCGCTGCGGCTCAGTGTAAGGATGCTCGGCGTGTGCCGCGCATGCTCCAAGGTCCTTTGGTATAGCTAAGTTTGAAGACAGGGAACACGAAAAATTCCAGGATGGTACCCGCACAGCCTTAAACCAGCCTCAAGGCTCCTGATGAGTGCTGCGCCCTGCAGAAATGCACCGGTCCCTCACCCCTGCAGCCGTCCCTGCTAGTACCATATGAGTTATACCTACATCACTCGTGCCTCAGTCCATCACTCGTGCCTCAGTCTATCAGCAATTCCCAAACCATGTTCCTCAGGAGAGGTGTTCTGTGAAAAACAGGGAAATGGAAATGCTATATTCTGTGTCCCAGCCCTGGAAACTCAGAGTTCACATAAGCAAAGTACAGGCGCTGGAATCTTGAATTAAAGACACATAATTTCATTTATTCCATCCTTTCTGATACTTATCTGGCGCTGGAATCCAACTTACATAAAAACACCTTTGAATGTCTTGGGAAACATTAATAGCCCATAGAATAAAATTTTTAAAATAATGTGTAGGGCTGTAGTCCAGACTCCATTCAAAAATCCCTAAAGGCTTTGTTTTTAGGCTCTAACTAAAAATAGGCATTCTATTTCAGTTACTATCTTTCATAAAGACAAATCAAAGTCTATCGAGGCTTAATACAACATATAAAAGAATATAAAATATATTTTGTTTGGCAATAATAAAGCTGTAATTATTTTTAAATAATGCTTTATTCTAAAAGTCATATAGCAGATCTTGCTCTTCTAATTAAAAATTATATGATACCAGGTTATTCTTCTTTAGAGGAGTTGTTTTTAATCTCATACAAGTGATTTTTGCTAAACACACTTATAGAAAACAACTAAAAATGCATTCATAAGTGGCAAGTCCAATGAACCTATTCCTGAGGTCAAGAAAACATTCAAGCTCACAATTTCATTAGAAAATTTTAAAAATGTAAATAAGATTGTATCATCATCTTCACTTAAAATCTTTAATGGCTTCTTACTTCTTCTAGGAAAAAGTCCAAACTCCTGAAGATGGTCTACAAGGCTCTACATATTTTATTAAATTTATTTATTTTAATAAATTATTTAGAGAGAGAACAGATGAGGGGCAGAGACAGAATCTCAAGCAGGCTCCACCCTGTACTCACAGAGCCAGAAGCAGGGCTCCATGTCATAATTTGTGAGATTATGACCTGAGCTGAATTCAAGAGTCAGACACTTAACCAACTGAGCCACACAGGCACCCGAAGGCTCTGCACGTTTTAAAAATACCTACTTCCCTTTTTCATTTTATATCAACGCTCTCCTCATTTGTATCATCCATACTTGCTTTCATTCATCCATCCCACAGATAGAAAAATATAAGGAAGAAATAAGGACCCTGCCCCCAAATGAATATAGATCTGGGATACAATGTCNGGGGGGCACTGTTAGTTAGGATGCTCAGGACTTGGTCTCTGAAGAGGAGACTTTGAACAGGCACTTAAGTGAAAGAACAAGCTGTGTGCAGACTCAGGGAAAAAGCATGAAAGGAAGAGCTTGGGGTGCGAACTGCACCTTGTCAGGAACAAGATAACAGATGCGGACAGATGAAGGAAGGGGAGAGTGGGACAAGATGCTAAGAGAAAGGTAGGTGGGGAACCAGATTGGGTAGGACAGCATAGGGTGGTTGGAATTCAAATGTCACCAGGAAGCCCTTGCAGGGGCTTGAGCAGGGGAGCCCCAGGATCTGACCCAACTGGAAAGCTCCACTGGGGCTCCAGCGGGCAGGGTAGACCGAGGTAGTGCAAGGGGAGAAGCAGAGAGAAAGTTGGAGAGCTCTTGTATGAGTGAGACGTGGTAGTGATTCTTCTGTGGGAGAGCCATTGAAAAACAGCTATATTCAGGGCTATTTTATATGCACATCCAACAGGAATTACTAAGGGAATGAATGTGGATGGGAGAGCAAAGCAAGAGTCAATTGTCCAGGGTTTTACAGTCTGAGCAAGAAAGAAAATGGCAACGTTAAAATGGCAACACTCGGAAAAGTGCAGGTTTTAGGCAAAAAGTAGAAAGCTCTGTTTTGTCCCTGGTAGGTTTGAGCTCTCTGTCAGATATCCAGGGGAAAGATGGCAAATTGACAATTAGATGGATGAGGATGGCTTTCCTGGGGAATCCTAAATCTGGGGTCCTAAATCTGAGAGTTATCTGCTCAGACAAGATTAGGCTTCTCTGTTATGTGATCTCCTAATGCCTTGAAACTTCATTATAGTTGGATCACAATTATTGGAAAACAAGTGTTTATAAGACTAAGAATTGTTTTGCTCGAGTCTCAGTTCAGTTACAGCAGGGAAGTCTATCTTATTCACTTTAAAATTACCAGCACCTAGTACAGGGTGCTGTATGAGCAAGCACTCAACAAATGTTTGTGGAATTAATCGATAGATTGATTGATTGGTTCCAGATAGGCCTATTTCTCCATTACCACTTCATTGCTCCTCTGCCTCCTCTTGTTTCTCCAACACACGAAGACATAAGTACTTACTGCCAACCACGCCTAAAAGTGACTCTCAAATATTAAAAAATAAAATCCTATGAAGATGTAACTCATTGGGAGAAGGGAAGCCAGATGTGCCGCATTGCTTTTAGGTCCAGAACTGCGTTTAGGGCCAATTTTTTTAAATGACTGATAGGATTGTTTTTGAGAAAACAAAAGTCTCCATCGATGCCAAGAAATAATCAGAGAGACAGATTATCACGGTGTGTCTTTTGTACTATAAAAGTAAATTATGAAATTGGACCAATAACCATACAAAAACCTTCTGACCAATGAAGTACAGATTTGTGCTTTTCTGCTTCATCACAGTAAATTACAGCCAGAAAGTTCAAAGACCTATCAAGTAATGTGTAATTTACTACCTTGCCTTAGTTCATGTTGGAGGAGAAATGTTCAACTGGAAAACTAAAGCATTTTAAAGTCAAACTGGCTCTTTAAAATCTGTCTTAAAAATCTATCTTTTCCTAGAATCAAATTAGGAATGGGTCCAGAAAAAAATTAACTTGTTCTACCTAACTCATATGTAAGACTGTTTTTGGGTGAGAGTGTTTGAATAAATTTTCCCGTCATTCCACTTAACTTTCTCCCCATCCTTTACCGGAATGGGGCTCTTATTTCCTTGGAATTTCATATAAAACTCTAGGGAAATTTCAAAGTAGCATACAAAATCATGGGCATCTCACAAAGTCACGGGCCATGGTAAAGTTAAGTTTATCTCTCTCCCGTGGTGTTTGTTTCATTATAACAAATAGTTGAAACACCCTGCTGGAAGATGAGTGCTGACATTTGTCTCCTGGGGAGGACATCTCCAGAAGGACTTAACTTGGGAATCCCAAACTTCTTGTTCCCCTTTTTCTAATTCAGGGCCAATACAGTATTAGTCACCTAGAGTGATTAAAAGATGAATAATTGAAGGTGAAGTAATTGTTGCAACATGAGATACTGCAACCGTCTCAATAGAAATAACTTTTACATATCACATTGCACTGAGAGATTAAACAATAGCGCCGAAGTTACAATTGCATGGTTTCGGGTTTAACTTTTTCTAGTAACCATGTACCTGAAAGCACAGTTTACTAATGTTTACATTGCCTTCAATAGTTGACACACACTATTGAATGAATTAAAACTAGGCTGAAACCGGGCACCCACAAATGCCATGTTCACTGCTATATTTTTGAGGTCTGGCACAATGCCAAGTAGTCAGTATGTGCTCAATAAATAGCAATTATTCGCACAGAGAAAAGGAGAAAATAAAAGCCATGATTGGGGGCAATTATAAAGCCCCATAGATTTTTTTTTTAACCAAGGAACTTGGATTGTAATTCCAGTATTTGTTTGTTTTTTTGGATGAGATTTAAGAAAGTTACTTTGCTTCTCACAGCTTTTAGAAATGACCAAATTGTCTCGTAGATCTAAAATTCTATTAGATGCTACTGTCTGCAAATGTCTTGCGTTATTTTAAGGGACTAAACTTTTACAAAAGCAATGCAAATGCATTATGTCAAGTTAAATGATATTGTTGCATGGGGAAAAAAAATCAATAATCTCCTTTTTTTCTCCTCCTTGTCCTTACCTCTGATGTGACAGTGTTAATGTTTTTGTGCAAATCCTTCTACACCTGCATGTGTTATGTACTTCTCTCTGGATCACTGCCTGTCCAGCCCAAAGCTGGAACACACACTTTACCACCCTTCTCTTGGGGTAATTCCTAGTCTTCCTTCCGACATTGCCTAAATCACCTCACCTGTGCATCCATTTGATACCTGCATGACTGAATTCCCAGTCATGCCAACGTGACTAAGTTTTTTCATACACAAGTGGAAGTATTGTGGAGTATATGTCCACTCCACCCCAAGTCTTCATCCTCACCCTGCGAGCCTGACCAACTTTGGGGGTCACAATGATTCCTTCATAGATTGTCAGTGATGCTTTACAGAGCTGTTGCTTTTACATACCCAGTATCTGTGCTCTCTTATTCTGCTTACTGTCATTTTCATTTGGACAAATGTCCTTCCGTCACTTGGAGTCTTGTGATTCGGATAGACCTGACTTCTCCTTTTGGGCCCCAGGAAAGCAGTACATGACCGAAGGCTCACCCGTAAGTCTGCTCCATCTGTCTGGCAACGATAATTAGTTCACGGATAGTCAATTCACCAAAGTTGCTCCAATAAGATGCAGGCCCAAGAGTTTTGCTAGAATTCTTTGGAAGAGGTTTTCTTTTGCTGCTACTGTTATTCAGGTGGGTTAGCATCAATGTGGAGCTGCCAAGGGTTATCTTTGCTACAACACGGATAGAACCCCTCTTATGATTATCCCAACTCAGAAATGATAGTGCCAAAACAGTGGAGAAAGACAGATTCCTGGTAGGTCACTTGAGCACTTGATAAGCCTAAACCTAGTAATACTCTTTACTTTGCAGTTGACTGGGCCAATAAATTCCCACTTGTGTTTTAAGCCAGTTTGAGTAGAATGTCTGTCACTTGGTACTGGGAGCCCTGAGCTATATACTCCCCCTCCCAATCAGCCCCGTCTCTCTTTGATTTTAGCTTACTGAGGGCAGATATCACAGTCTATCTTGTTTTAACTTCTTCCCCAAAGCTTTAGGTTTCATGAGGGTAAGGATGCCTTATTTTAATTTGATGTCTCCCAATGCCTTTGCACAATACCTAATACCTAATAAATTTTGAAAGACTAGATGGACAAAACAGATTCTATGGCACCCAGAGGACTGGCTGAGGAAGGTGAAGACATAGTTCCTTTCCTTAAGGAGCTTATAAATTACTATTAATTATTCCCAGATGGAGATGTATTCATCCTAATTCATCAGCTCCGGCTATGAATTTGAGGAGCTATTAATTATGTGTTTCTATTGGATGATCCTACAAACATGTCCTTTATAAATGATACTTGCTCCATTTGCCTTTAGATTTTTCCATCACTTTATCTTTTAGGGGCTGGCTTGCCAGCTTAGCTGAATTCTCTCCAAATATCCTTCCAGTCGCATGATATTAATCTATCAGTATCAGAGAAGGGCTTCAGGGGAGAGGAGAAAAAGGAGGAGGGACGACGGGGAAAGTGAAACCACATGAAATGGGCACAGTACCAAACACATTTTTGAAGTCTCTGGTGAAACTTTTTCTGGCATCACTATATAACAATAGCACATCATTTTCATTAACTTGAACAAACAAAACCAAACGGAGATTAAAAACCAGTACAGATGTGATACGACTTTCCGCTTTAGCCTGATCTAGGCAGCCGTGTGGAGCCACTTCCCTTCACAAGGCAGGACATGGTCTGTTGGTCTGTCCCAGGACAAACTGCACACAGAACTAGGATACAGCCACAAAGGCCGACTCTGGACAGGGCCATTTGCTCTCATTCTGCTCCTCCCCACTCTGTTCGTTTCTGATGACTGATGTGATCTTGGTTCTCTCTCTATCTCCCACCTTTTTGATTCCTTTAGCTGCTGGCCTTCATGATGTTTTTTCTACCTGGAAACATTCTTGCTCCTTTAGTGCCAAGCAACAACACACACACACCCCTTCGTCTCCTATCAAACACTCCTTTAACTGAGCCTTCCAAGGCTGATCTCATTGCAAACCGTGTTTGCACACCCTGAGTAGCTTTATTGTTATCTCATGAATCATGAGCATCTGAATTCCATTTCCATGTCCTCGGGGGAAAGCCCTGTCTGGTGTGTGTTCCACACAGCCCTGCATCAAGAGATGGCACTCAATAAATAATAAATTGTGATGCTAGTAAGACCATGAATATACACATCAGAAATAATTCACAAAGAATGGATGACTGTTGGACCTAGCCTTTGGTCCGGGGACTAAATTCATCTGGTCACCGTGGACGTTGGTCTGAGAGTCTCTCTCATCCTGTACAACAGTGGCCTCCCAATTGTCAGAAGTAACATGGCTCTCTGGAGTACCAGGAACTAACAGGTAAATACAATAACAAAACAGCTACAAGGAACCTTAGAGATACTGGTTTCCTGGTGAGGACTATGAGATCCGAAGAGATTATGTTGTTCTTAAATGCCAGAAGGTCTCAATATATGGATTCTAGTCCAGGTTCAGACATTCACTGGGCAGAACCTGTGAACTTGGGGAGAGCGGCTGACCATTTAAAACCTGTCCTATGAAATAACCTGTTCTTCCTAGCTTAGAAGACTGAGAATTGAACAAGATAACGGATATGGAAAAGAAACAGAGGTAACTAGAAGCTCACATTTAGTACATGGTCAACATGTGCCATGCACTATTGGTGAAAGGTTTATATGAACCATCTAATTTAATCTTTATAAAAACCCCAAGAATATATTGTTTTATTCTCACTTTAGAGATGACAATTACCTAATCCATGTGAGCATTATTTTAAAAGAGTCAGAAAATATGAAGTATTATTATCATAAATAACAGATGGTTTTATAAATATAACTAAGAATAGTAGAAATACAAATCAATTCTTTCTTCATTTTGGAAAGGAACATCCTACCAGGACGCATTCAGAGTAAGATAAACACAGTCTGTGGAATGGAATACTATGCACGTAGGACATACTCTGCTTTCACTACCAGTGTATAGAAAGACAAAGAAAAGAATAAAAGATCTAAACATTGCAGGCAATTCATCTGCCTTGCACTCAGTGAGTTCACGCCCTTATAATGGGAGATGCGGGTCAATTACTCTCCATCAGCCTCCATGCCTGCATTCTACCGGCTCCTGATGAGGGATCTCACCACACTGTGTGACTTCAAGATTCAGAGATACATCACTTTTGAATGCATGGCCCCTAAATATAAGCCAATTCTTTCGTCTGGTGCCTATCGTCTGCTCCCACTCTAACAAGAAAGTTGGTAATTGTTTGAACTACTGAGGGATGTTGTTATTCCACAATATGGCACCTCCCTAGGGGGTCCTTGGGATATTCTGGTTATGCACAATGGTCACATTACTCACCAAAGCTAGAGTATAACCCCATAAAATAGAGGTTAAAGCCAAGCGCTGAAAGAGAGTGTGCCTGGTGGTGGCACTGATAGGGCACTCTGTACTGCTAAAAGGTCAACATCTAAAAATGTATTTTTTAATTTTTTAATTTTTTTATTCGTTTTTGAGAGACAGAGACAGAGCATGAGTGTGGGAGAAGCAGAGAGAGAGAGGGAGACACAGAATCTGAAATAGGCTCCAGGCTCTGAGCTGTCAGCACAGAGCCCAACGCGGGGCTCAAACTCACAAACTGAGATCATGATCTGAGCTCAAGTTGGATGCTTAACTGACTGAACCGCCCAGGTCCGTTTTTGAATGGGAGGATTGATTTAGCAAGAATACCCTTCTGGAATGAGTGACTGAATGGAACCAAATAAATCCCAGCTTCTACTTATTCTCACTTTTCATCACCTCCTTATATAAGAATAACCAATCATCAAACAATATTCTGTTATGTGCATATACCGTCCCAGCTAGAAACAGTCATAAATATGGCAGGCAAAGTACCTGCCTTCATTCAAGGAATTAAATTCTGAAGGAAAGAGGAAGAAATGAGATGCAATAAACAAGATCAAAATAAAATACTGTATTTTATAAATTTTGAAAAGTAATTTTTTTCTTTTCTTTCTTTTCTTATCTTTCTTTTTTCTTTCTTTCTTTCTTTCTTTCTTTCTTTCTTTCTTTCTTTCTTTCTTTCTTTCTTTCTTCCTTCCTTCCTTCCTTCCTTCCTTCCTTCCTTCCTTCCTCCCTTTCTACATTTCACTAGTTCTGAAATCTTAAAATATCTTAAAATCTTCTAGTATGTCTGGCTTTAATTGACAGAATTTCTCTTTCTTTGTGGAACATAGAATAATGATGCATCTTACAACTAACAATGACTTAAGATTCAATGAAAATGATAGGAGATGGGGAAGCCACTAACACATTGCAGATCCACTGTGACACTCAGAGTCATGTGACAAAATCATAGCTTGACTATTTCCAACACTAGAGAGCTAAGGTGTATCAAATTACCTTGATGGTGATAAAGCATATAAAGGGTAGCATGAAAGGAAGCATTTCAAATTTTTACAGAAATTTGTACCTCCGTTTAGCCTAACTTCTTTTAGCTGTTCATGTGCTTCTTTCCAGCTTGTGCTAAATTTCTCTTAATTTAACTTTTCCTTGAAGTGTCTACATTATCTCTTCCACATATGTGAAAGGTTCTCCAGCTAGAAGATTGTCTTACATTTTTGCTTTTAATCTTAAAAAATTCCCTTCCATCTTCTGGTTACTTTAAAAAATAATCTCCACCTCACTTTTCCTCTTTTCCCTCACTTCCTTTAGGAGGAGTTCTTCCTCCAGACCTTCCAGAATACCTGCCTCCCCTCCTTGCAGACTCATGTACAAATCTTCTTACCTGTCTGTCTTTTCAATCTGCTTTTAATTCTTCCCTGCTCTACACGTGTAGGTCTTTACCTGCTACCCGTGTTTTCTGAGGTCTGACACCGACCTTGCATGCAGGACTGCCCCTGTGGACTCCCTTACAGGGTCAGGTTCCTCTTTATGACTTAGGTTAAGACATGTCAGCACATGCTGGTCCTTCCCATTTTCCCTCAATGTTTAAGTCCATTTTATTTTTGGCAACTGAAGTTATGATGAGGGAAAACCTTTTTCCCCTCTCCTAATGTTTCCATGTGGAATCTTTTACTCGCAGGAATGAATGGTACTGAAGGGACATATCGAGGAGCCCTCCATCTCTCCCCACCCACCCCCCACTTCCTCCCCAAGAGAGGAAACGAGTTATCTGACTTACAATCTTGGAAGAGAGAACTGAGCATGCTCAGTTCTGCCCTTGCGTCTTTCCTCCAGATTTCCCTGCAGAGGAGACACCTCTGGTCTGTTTCTGGGGCAGCCTCTGCCCCCTCTGTGGGGAAAAGTTGCTACTGCACATGGGACCAGTTAGGTAGGCCCATGTAGGTGCTATCTCAAGCTGCTTTTGCCAATCTGGCTTCACCAATGTGCTGATATTTTGATGCCCATCTGACATCTGTACTTTACTTTTCAACTAGTTATTTTGGAAATAGGATGGGTAAGAGAAGTTTTGTGTTTTGATGCTCACACACTATCCTCCCCCCTCATAGTGCCAAGAGATAGAAGAACACAGATGACATAATCAGAAGAAGGGATTAGAAAAAAATCAGATGTGTTCCAACCAGCACCTGAAAGTGGAGTGGGCTCTCATTTCTGGAGATGTCCAACCACAGGAAAGGGAAGGGTTAGGTTAAATTTGCTATGTTGTTGTTATATACCAACAACTTTTACGTGTGTGTGTGTGTGTGTGTGTGTGTGTGTGTGTGTGAGCTTAATCTTTCCGTGGAGTTGGATGTCATTAAACTATTTTCACAATTGACAAAACCGTGGATCAAAGAGCTTGAGATTTTAGATCTCACAATGATAAGAGAAAACAAGATTGTGTTAGTTAGCTTGGGTTGTAATAACAAAAATAGCACGGATTGAGTGGCTTAAATAACAGAAATTTATTTTCTCATAGTTTGGAGGCTAGAAGTCCAAGATCAAGGTTCTAGCCAATTGGCTTTATGGTGAGAGCTATCTTCCTGTCTTACAGATGTCTGTCTTCTCACTATGTCCTCACATAATGTTTTCTCATCCAGAATTTCTAGTATCTCCTCTTATAAGTGCATTAATCCTATTGAATCGGGGTCCCATTTTTATGACCTCATTTAACCTCAGTTACTTCCCTGAAAGGTCTCATCTCCAAATACAGTCAAACGGGAGCGGGAGAGGGGTAAGTTTAGAACTTTAACATATGAATGGGGGCAGGGTGGTGGGCTGGAGAGGACACAGGCATTCAATCCATTACAAAGATTAAACCCAAATCTATCAGATTTTGAAACTGGAAGAGAGGAGATGATTTGAAGAAATACCTCAGTAGGAATTCTGGAAATTAAGAAATACAACACACTAGTTGAGAATTTTAAGATGGAAAAGGAGGGAGAAGTAGAATGATTCAGATAAACTTGAAGGTTCTGTTTTACAACAAGGAAATCCAACATCCACTGTATCTATCTCATTAAGTGAATTCACATTTCCTGGTTCCATGGGCCCAAGATGTTTGTGTCAAAAGAACTGACGATAGACAATATGAACATTTGTTGACATGATCCCCAGCTCATATTGAATTCAATCTTGCTTCCCTTGACTATCTCCTTTCTCTCCTCAGGCAAACCCTTAGAATTTGAAAACCAGTAATGCCTCTGAGTGTGCAGAGGCCTTTTGCCAGAAAAGCTTTGTTCCCCCTGCAAGAGTGAGAACAAAGTTTTCCTTGGCCAGAATATTTTCCAACACTCAATTACCATTCAAGGTAACTAGTCTCAGACTCCAAGCGTTTGAACTCAGGTGTCTTCTGTTTCTGACTTCTTCAAGTAGCCTTTCCCCGTTTTTGAAACTGAATTTTCTGGTAAGTGAATGCTCGATTCCTCTCTTTCCTATTCCCTATGAATTAAAAATCTAAGGATTTTACGTGTAAATTTCCTCATCCAAATGGTTTTGTATTTGCATTTTCAAATTAAAGCAACAATAAAGTGAAGCTATTAAGAAAGCACACTGGGAGACCCAGTTGAAAGAAATTTAAAAAGCCCACGGGAAATGTCTTTTTAACTGAGAAGGGAGTGAGCTAACAGACAAGCAGAGATTATGACATGGAACCATACAGTCATTAACAAAAAGCTGTGGTGGGAGTAAATAAAATGAGTTAGAAACTTGGGACAAGGGAGTTTCCCACAGCCTAAACAAGCCCATAACTAAGTCTCAATGTCCTCACCCCTTTCTGAACAGATATCTATGTATTTGTTAATTGTTGTTCACTGCTTTCTGGTAAAAGCTCCTGATTTATTGCAGACATCGCTAGAGCAAGCTTTATTTCAAATCTTTCCCCCTACTTCCTTGTACTTTAGGGAGTCCAGACAAATCTGGAAGCATCTGAGGAGAGTCTGATCTCTCTCTCCCCTGGACCAGATACTGACTGGCCCAGGTCTATATAAATCTATATAAACTCACAAACACCTAAGTATACTCAGGTGGAGAGGTAGGGAAAATGGGCCCAGCGTTATCTTAATGCTTAAAAGTGCAAAAGGGAGGGGCACTGAGGGTGGCTCAGTTGGTTAAGTGTCTAACTTTGGTTTAGGTCATGATCTCACAGTTTGTAGGTTCGAGTCCCGCGTCAGGCTCAGTGCTGACAGCTCAGAACCTGGAGCCTGCTTCAGATTCTGTGTTTCACTCTCTCCTTGCCTCTCCTCTGCTCACACTCGTCTCTCTCTCTCCCTCAAAATAAATAAACATTTAAAAAAAAATCTTTTAAGTGCAAAAGGGAGATGTGCCCCTGAAAATCTGTAAGACCACTATTATCTATAGAATTTATTGATATACTGGCCTTCTGGGACATTTTTCTTTTAAAAGTCTTCATTTGACTGCTATCATGCAAGAAGGTGTTCACTGATTGTCTTCAAGTCCAACTATCTGGAGCTTCTCTGGCTGGAGTAAAACGGATGGAAAAGATATGATTCACCAATTCAATCATTCAGCACATTTATATTTCCAGAAGGGACAGCATGCAAGGACACAGAT
Source organism: Crocuta crocuta (assembly GCF_008692635.1). Classification (NCBI taxonomy): domain Eukaryota; kingdom Metazoa; phylum Chordata; class Mammalia; order Carnivora; family Hyaenidae; genus Crocuta; species Crocuta crocuta. The sequence goes on along the minus strand of NW_027531999.1, from coordinate 2,797,641 downwards.
TTCTTTGAAATCACCCAAGCCTGGGTCCGAATCCCATGTCACATTGGTAGTACCATCTCTGAGCTCTGTGGGATTTGGGTTGTAGTTGTAGTAATAGCATTATCCTACATCCATTATGTCTATTTTATTATTATCTACTTTTGTGGATGAAAAAAAATAAGGCTCAAAAGAACCCACTCAGGGATGGTTTCATGGAGGGGCTTAGAGCTGAGTTGAGTCCTGACTGATGAAAAAAATAGAAAAGACTTGCCAAGAGTGTTATGAGCCAGCGCCCAAAGATAAAACCCAAGAAAAAATGTTGGAGACATCAAACCATGTTTGTTGGTGCAGAGGGCTTGTGCAGAACAGGGACTTTAGCATTTGATGTGTGTATGAATTAGTGGAGAGCTTAGTTTTAATTTTAATAAGCACTTGGTTTTGTTTTTGTATGGATGATCCAAAAACCATACTTGAAGACCAAGTAATAATAATGAAAAATCAAAATGCAAATACAGATCATGGAGGCTCTTGAATGTCAGTCAGACTAAGGAGTTTGGGCTTAATCCTGAAGATAAGGAAAAATCAGATAAATATATATTTTTTTAAAGTTTATTTATTTTTGAGAAAGGGCAGCACAGTGAGGGAGGGGCAGAGAGAGAGGGAGAGAGACAGAATCCCAAGCAGGCTCTGTGACAGAGCCTAATGCGGGGCTCGAACTCAAGAACAGTGAGATCATGACATGAGCCAAAACCCTTAACCAACTGAGTCACCCATGTGCCCTCAAGTAAATAGTTTTGAGCAGCAGAATGACATGAATCAGGTATTCAGTCTTACACAGGATAACTCTACTGTGGCACAGAGGCAGTACTGCTTGAAACTTTCTGAGCACAGAGAGATCTGAATTCAGTTAGTATTTTCTCAGACTTCTGGTCAAATCTATCTTCTCTAATTCTGTGGTTACCTTAAAGCTTACATTTAAAAAGCACCTAAAAACTGATTAAAAATGGCTAGATCTCCATACTCTGAGCATGGTAGACAGGAGACATATTTAGAGGAGTAAGTTTCAGGTAAGCTATTCCCTCATAATTTTGGATGTCTTTTTTTTCTTACTTTTATTTTTTTGTAACTTGAAGAGCTCTCTTTCAAGTATAGTCAGTAATGGTCTTTTGACCATTCTTTTTGTTCACATAGGCATAATGTGCAGAGATTGAAATTTGTGCCCAAGAAAAGCATGAGGCATGATCAGAAGTAATGAGATATTGTTTCCACAAGCCATTTACAAAACCCAGTCTCATGACTTCTGTACTTAAAAGTATCGTCTTATAAATTGTAAAGAAAAAATATATCTGGAAAACATGTTTGCTGAGCACTCAAAGAAAAATAAGATATAATACTTTAACATTTTGCTTCTTGGTTTGTAAAACTTAAATATGATGGTACTTCAATTCTGACACAATAGCCTAAAACAAATGACTTCTGATTTACTCACATCACTTAGAAATCATTCTAGCCCTAGTTAAATCGCATTAAAGCCCCACTGATCTCTTCTATATGATGCTGTTTGTTAATTTGGACCTCACTCCTCATTTCTTGATTTATTTGCTTTCTATAATAAGTCCCAGAGCGATGATGCTGGGTCGTGAGCCTTGATCTTAAATTGATGATCATCATAGGTCAAAAGTCCACAGAAGAAAGAAAGGCAACATTTGCTGATGAAATCACATGGGTTGATAAAATCCATAAAGAGCAGCTGTTCTTCTATTCCAGTTCACCAAAATTTCTTTAAGAGTCACCCCCACTTTTTTTTTTTTTATCTTATAGGATTGATGGTGGCCCAAGTTTTCTTCTTTGGTGTGTGTTTAAAACGTTTCCTGTGTGAACTGAGGTAAGATTTCAGAGAAATGAACTTAATAAGGTATTGATTACCTGGGTGAAAGCTGTGACTTCTTCAGGAAATTCTTGGTGGAAAGGAAAACCTTTGTTCCCTCATGGCTTGTTTATATGTCCTCTTATTTGCCTTTTATTATCAAGTTAAAATCTCTTTCTCTTTTTGACCTTGCTACAAACCAGTAAAAACTCTTCTATACAAGAAAGAAAAAGGGATCAAGAGTAAATCCAGACACACAAGGATTGAGCACACACGCATGAAGCCCACTTTGGTCTGATCTCTACGGACTATACTTTTCTAAATGTTTTAAAGGCCACATACTCTTTTTTTTTTTTAATGTTTTTTATTTATTTCTAGGAGAGAGAGGGAGAGAGAGACACCGTGAGCAGGGGAGGGTCAAAGAGAGAGGGAGTCACAGACTGAAACAGGCTCCAGGCTCTGAGCTGGCAGTCAGCACAGAGCCCGACGCGGGGCTCGAACCCACGAACCGCGAGATCATGACCTAAGCGAAAGTCGGACGCCCAACCGACTAAGCCACCCAGACGCCCCAAAGGCCACATACTCTTAACAATCTCACACATACATTGTGATAGATATTTGAGGATGATGGTCCTTTCACAGCTAAGAAGGTAATGGACAGAGCCTTCAACAGTAGTTTGTTCATTCCCAAATTGATGAAAGTTGTACAATTTGTAGAGATTTTTGGAACAATGCCCAAGGGGACTAGGGAGATTTCACTCCACTTAACTTTCAACTTCAACTTTTTTTACTTGCAGAATTTGATGTAGTGTCAGTAAAAATGGCATAGAATGATTGTTTTCTTTGAAAAAGGGGAATATTATGGCCCTGAAACCCACCTAATTTTAGAAATATAAGATCATTCAACCTACAGGTGTCTAGAAGAGACCAAGGGGTAGATCATATGATGCCCTATTTTTTTTTTTAATTATTTAAACGTGTGGATATTTGCACCTGGGAATGCTTTTCCCACTAATCAGCCCAAAAAGACTATGAAGTTGGTGTTACCCATTTACTAGCAGACCTGAACTGAAGTGGCATTTCACACATAATGTAACAGTCTTCCTTGATTCCAAACCTCCAAGCAGGGCTTGGATACAGGCCAGCACATCTGCTATATATCCCTGGATATATCATCACCATCTAAATAGAGATACATTTTGAAACTTGAACATTTTTAGAATAATTTTTTCTTCATTTCTTCTTTAGAGAATTTAAAATTGTTTCCTTGTCATTTTATTTTCCGATTGCCAGACTGGAACGTTCACACAATTTGATTTTTTTTTTAAACTCTTCTAAGTAAAATGTCAGGATAAACACCTATATTTTTGTACTTCGGTTCATGCACTCTGAGATGTTGGGAATTTTATAGGAAGCATTATTTTTAAAATTTCACATTAGAGTTAAAATATGCTTTAATGTCTAAAATCCTTTTGATTCTCTTCACACAACAGATATTCTTTACGTTTATGTGAATTCCAGGGACTATCTCTTCTCCCTAGTGCTCAGCTGATTAAGTATTTATGTGTGTCCCCAAAGCTTTGAAGAGGATCTTTAACCAAAATGTTTAGTTCCTTCCTAAAAATCAGTAGGAGAAAGACAGACAACTGATTTAAAAAAAGGGGCAAAAGTCTTGAATAGATAAGCTCACAAAAGAGGATTTCTGAGTGGCCAGTACCTAAATGTATGAAAAATTGCTTGCATTAGCCATAAGACAAACGTGTGAATTAAAACTACAACCAAGTATGGCTAAGACCCACAGTGCATGTATTGCAATGGTGTGGAGCACCCAGAACTCTCACATTGCTGGTGGGAGGGTAAAGAGATAAAATCACTTTAAACAAAGGTTTGGTGGTTTTCTAAAGCTGACTATTACACCTCCTATAACCCAACTACTTCCTACCTAGGCATACACCTAACAGAAGTTCCTGCTCATGCTCACCAAAAGACAGGCACTAAAATGTTCCTCACCATGCTATTTGCAGAGGTCAAGATCCAGAAACTATCCAAAGGTTTTTCAATAAATGGAATGGATAAATTGTGGTGTGGTCCTGTAATGGAATCTATCAGTGGTGGAACGAACAGTCTTCAACTATATGCCACAATATGAATGAGCCTCATGAATGACGAATACGACATGATTTCACTTGTGCAAAGTACAAAAGTTGGCCAAGTTGTCTAAGGTACTAGAAGATGAATTAGTGGTTACCCTTGAAGGGTCATGACTACAGAGAAGGCCAAGGGGAAGTTGTTTCTTGTTCTAGGTGCTGCTTCCATAAGCTATACAGCGATGATTTGTGTGCTTTTTATGACCATGTTATACTGCAATAAAAGCTTTTTTAACCAGACTGTTTTTCCCATCAAGTCTTATTCTAGGAATTTAACCTGGAAACAACAGATTAGAATAAAATTCAGATATCTACCCTGCAAGGATAGTCATTATGACATTAATTTAAATTGAAAAAAAAACCTCCAAATGTCAAATACTAGGAAATGTGTTTCAAATTGTGATACGTTAAAAAATAAAGGGACACCTGGGTGGCTCAGTCAGTTAAGCATCTGACCTCGCTCAGGTAATGATCTCACGATTTATGGGTTCCAGCCCTGCACTGGGCTCTGTGCTGATAGCTCTGAGCCTAGAGCCTTCTTAGAATTCTGTCTCTCTCTCTCTCTGCCCCTGCCCCCACTGCTCTCACTTTGTTAATCTCTCTCTCTGAAAAATAAAAATAAACACTTAAAAAATAATAAAAAAACAAAATCCTATAAGCTATTTAAAAATATATTTGAGATAAATATTTATTACAAATAAATTATTTTGACATTAATAAATGAAAAGAGTTAGGCTATATGAACTTGCTGGATATGTCCCAATTACAGACATCAGGGCCACTACCTCTCATGCTCCCAGAGCACTGTTGACATTTGTATCGTACGGGAAAGATAATCCCTGCAGCAATGAAAAGCATAACCAGCCTAATTGTGCATGACCACCCTTCCAAGCATCTATCAAAACGTATTTATTCATCTGTTGGATGAGATCACAGGCATTCTTACTTTTCTCTTTGTAAATTCTTAGTACCTTCCAAAATTTCTGTAATGAAAATGTGTTCCTTCCTTTTTAAATAAAAAAAGTTCAGAGTACAAATTCCAAAACACCCACTTCAATTGTTATACAAGAAAGCTAGAAACTACAACTCCATTATTTATGATTTTCACCAATTCTATTCACTGGTGCTTATCACTAAGAGTGAAAGAAAATTTATTTTTTACCTCTTGAAACCTATGATCAAAGTCAATCTACAATAATGCAATGGATGGATGGCTATCGAGTGGAAACACACAGGAAAGTGGACTTCAGACATAGAAGCCATGCCTAACGAATACACTGTTACAAACATCACTCCCCTTGGTAGAACCCTCCACATTCTTCAATGCTTAGTTTTAAATGTTTTCTTTCTTTAAATTTATTTCTAGGAGAGAGAGAGAGAGAGAGACAGCGTGAGCGGGGGAGGGCCAGAGAGAGAGGGAGTCACAGACCGAAACAGGCTCCAGGCTCTGAGCTGGCAGTCAGCACAGAGCCCGACGCGGGGCTCGAACCCACGAACCGCGAGATCATGACCCAAGCGAAAGTCGGACGCTTAACCAACCAAGCCACCCAGGCGCCCCTTCAATGCTTAGTTTTAGATCCAAACTCCTTTATGAAGATCTTCTGGGTCATGCCAGCCCAAATGAGGTGCCCTCCCTTCTCCAGCGTGTTCGCTTTTGGCAAATTCTACACAAGCTGCTTTCCCCATGAGATGGTAAACTTTTTGAGAGCAGGAAGGTCCAAGGTGCATTTTTACTTCTGAGTAACTTCTTCCCTCCCCACTGCACCTGCCATAATTCTCTGTATTGCAAATAAAATATTTATTAGTACTCAATAAATATGTAGTTCATTTGGTGAATCACAGTGAAGGCTTCCGTTAACCCTAACTGGTTAAGGAAGAGATCATGAACTCCATAGGAAGGAAGGAATATAAAGAGATCATCAGGATCAGTTCTCACAGCTTCTAAAATGAATGTTTGAACATAGCAGGAACAAGAATATAGACCATCCACTTAATTTAATTATTGCAGAGATAGTACAATTCTTCCCAGGGGCAAAGAGGGCCAAAGATTGTAGGAAGCTTTGAAAGGCTTCTAGGACTGTGTGGGCAGTTCCCGAATCCCCACGCCCTATGACCCCGCCCACAGGTGGAAGGGAGAGGGTCTACCCATGGAGACTGTGTTCTTGCTCTTCTCTCAGAGCCACTCCCGCCAGATGAATCATCTAGTGATAGTCCTCAAGAAAATCAAAGCTAAATTGTCAAGTGAAATATGTATTCAGGAATTAAAGTCTGTGTGAAGTTACTAGAATTAAAAATTCTGAACACTATGATTACCAGAGGCAGGAAAAAATTCCGAACCACAACTGAAGTCTCTTTGACAAGTAAATTTCAGAGGCAGAGTTTTTTTAATATATTTTTTATAGTTTATTGTCGAGTTGGTTTCCATATAACACCCAGTGCTCATCCCAACAAGTGCCCTCCTCCATGCCCATCTCCCCCCTTCCCCTCTCCCCCACCCCCCTTCAGCCCTCAGTTTGTTCTCAGCATTCAAGATCCTCTCATGGTTTGCCTGCCTCCCTCTCCCCAACTATTTTTTCCCTTCTCCCACTTCGTCCTCCGTTAACTTCCTCAGAGGAAGAGTTTTAAGAAAACAAACAAGGTCAGGTGTTCACTGGTCAGAACAATCATGTACATAGTGGAAGCATCACAAAAAGTTCCAAGGCTGAAATTGGGCTCTAGGAGAAGTGGGGAAGGGACAGAGGTAGAAAAAGAGCAGGGAGTTTGAAAAGAGGGGCAATGTGAGGGCAGGCCATCAGATCAGAAAGTTCCCAGGCCTTAAATACCAAGGTCTTCTAGCACCTTTTCTATCTGATCCAGGGTTCAGCTCACCTGCTCCATTTCTCTCAAGTTTCCTGGGTTGTTCTACAACTAAGATACCAATTTGCATGTGTTGGATAAACCCAACCGATGTGGGAAATCTAAGAGAGTAGAGAGAAAAGTTTTTATAATTTCTATAGGTCAAGGTCACCATCTTTGCACTTTTCTATGTTAGAAAAGAGAGAGAATTTCAACATGGTTTTGTTTGTGTTTCTTCACTGAAACAGCTAGTTAGAAAAGAACCTCATATGCATTTTTTTTCTTTTATGGTTGTTTCATTGATCAAAGTTTAGTTCCTCTTCCACTCAAAATAAAGCCAGCTGTCCTTAAAATCTTTATCATTTGCAGTTCTGCAAGTGACCCCCAGTGAACCAGTTAGTGAGTACAGATGGAGAACTGGAAGAGAAGGGGTGTGGGTTTATAAAAGTGTCTCCTGGGTTTTAACTAGCTTCAGGCTACAATAAAATGTTAATGAAAATATATTAGAAGAAACAGTCAGGGACAACAATGATTAACCACATGAAACACCCCTGAATTATTTAAAACAATGCCTCCCCACCCTCCATCATTACACCTGCACAGGGAGAACAGGTCAGATGGAAAAGATCTCATAGCATTGCCTGAAGGTCAAGGTTCTAGGGCAAACCACAGAGAGCAAAAAAATTCCAGAGGACAGGATGTAACATCTGCCTGAGGTCTGATCTGGGGAGGTTAGTAAACATATTCCGCTGGATCCTGTCCGCAGATCCACGTTCCAATGCCTTCTGAATAAGAAATCTTTCGAGAATGGCTAGGGCAATGCAGCCTCTGCTGAAAATGTGGTGTAGACAGTTTACTTGTTACTAAACCTAACCAAAATAATAGGAGCTAGTTCACGGTTATTCTGATTTTTTCTTCCCACAAATAAGCATTTCTATGCTTCATGCTCTATTTGCCACCATTCTGAATGCAATCTGATGCATCACATTTTGAGAAACTGATTTTGGAAAGAGTCTGATTTGAATGAAACGGAATGAAATGTTTTTGTAGTGCAGATGAGAAGAGTGAGATGCTCTTTCAAATGTTCTCATGCCCTGGTCTGTCACATCCAAGGGCCTGAAATTCCACCAAACTCTTCATAGGATAGAGTGACATTTGTTTTCCTAACCGCAGGAGGAGAAATTCTGAAGACGAAAAACTGTCCCCAGGGACACAAAGTACTGGTAAAGCAACATGGCAACATGCATAATGCAAAAAACAGGTTAAATTTAGTGATGGATGAACATCAAATGATTTCTAGCTCTGTTTCAATTTAGATACTTATTCCAAGCATGTCGAAATGATATAAACCTTGTGAGCCTACATAACTGCGCTTCAAAATCTTTTCTGGAGCAGTTTTTCCTCACAGCATCTCCCCGTGGCCCCGTGGCCCCGTGGCCCCGTGGCCCCCACCTCCTGGCTGCTTCTCCCTTCCATTTCTTTGCCTCTTTGTATAGAAGAATCTGGAACGAAAAGCCAAGGAGTACCGAAATATGAAAACAAACCTTGTAGAGTTTATAAATACGGTTCTGCTGGTAGGCTAAAGAGGGACTCTATTTTTGTTCACTTAGCCTTGCCTGCATCACCTAAACCTGATTCTCCTCACGCCACACGGGACAGGGAGCCAGCATGCCCAAAATTCGCCATGGTCTTCAAAGCGTAATTTATGGATAATGAAAAAATATGTCATCATCTTGGATATAATGGTAATTTGCCTCCAAATGTTTAAAAGTTTAATTATTCTATTTCTCTAATACTTCAATAATGTATGTAAAAGCACATATGTCCCTGTTAAGGTGATGCAAAAGACAGAACATTTGGAATCAGCAGGCCTCCCTGAGATGCCCGATTTGCCACTCAGCCTCTTTAGAGTAAAGTGTTCCCTTTAACACTTTGGAAGAATATTAACCATCTGATGCCCTTGAAGTTAAAATAACAAAGTGGAAAGGGGTGTCTGGCTAATCTCAGTGGAGCATGTGCCTTTTGATCTCAAGGTCGCGGTTCGAGCCCCCATGATGGGTGTAGAGTTTAATTTAAAAATAAATAAAAATAAATAAAATAAGAAAATAAGAAGAGTCACACCAGGAAGTTCTAAAGAAAGTAAGAAAGTTGTCAGGCCAAATTTAAATATAAAGACAGAGGGAAAGATGGAGAGGCTCTGGGATTTGTCCCAGAGTCATAGTCACTGGAAGATCTAGACAAAAACTTTGGAATTCTAGTCCTGTGCTTTCATTCAGTTCCCGAAATGAATGTTTTGAAAAGTGCCAGGAGAAATCTTTACTCAATAACACTTCACTTGCCAAAAATGCTACCTAGCAAGAACAGGATCAGAGCCAGGAGGAAAAATGGGGAATAAAATGCAAAAAACATTGCCATATACCTGAAGTTAATATAATATTGTATGTCAGCTGTACTTCAATTAGAAAAAAAGAAAAAATAATAAGATGGAGATCAGAAACAAAAAACAAATCTTTGAACAATCTAAAGCAAGGACTCTAACCTCATGCATTTTTCTTATAAGGGAATCCTTAAGCCTTCCCTAAGACTATTTACCTTTACTTTCTATAGCAGTCAGTATAAGAATATTAATATGATTTGCCAACCCGTAATCAATCAGAAAAGGAAAAAGAGACCACTAGACAAAAATGACAATAAAAGACATTTATTGTTGAAGGCATTAACTTTGATGGCAGGGGCAAAGTTGAGGCTCAGATATGTCTTATATGAATTTAGATGACATTACTGCTGGTATCTAGCGGAATCCGAGGATTTTCATTGTGCAAAAATAGGTCATGGGAAGAACATGGGCTCTACATAATTAAAGATTGGACATATGCAGCCAACCATGCAGCCAACCTCTAAAAGGAGGTCCAGAAACCAGACATGATGTATAGAAAAGAAGCAGTTGTTCTGGGGTAAAGCATAAGGGCTGATCTTAAGTCCTTCCATCCCATCCCTGAAATATTCTAAATTCAGGAGCCCTAGCAGCTCTGCTATATGAAACACCAACAGGTGGATACTAGCGAAAGAGAGAAAGTTAAAAGCCTAAGACACAGAGGCCCATGAACCTCAAGGTACTCAAAGTAGTAGTATTGGAAAGAACATCTTCCAAAGATCTATTTTATTGTCTGTCTCCTTTTGGTAGAATATTCCAGGAGAGAAGAAACTTTTATCTATTTTGTTTACTGATATAGCCCAATATCATAGAAGAGTGCCTGGAAAATAGTAGGTGTTGATGATTTTGATGGGTGATTCAGTCAACAGCCTTGTGCACAAAGTGCAGGCACTGAATAGATTCCCAGCAATCAGCACAAGAGAAAGTGAGAGCAGCTGGAGCAGAGGAATGACAGAAGCTCGGGGGGCTGTGAATTTCCCTCTGAGGGAAAGAGCTGGGATCCTGTCACTTGACAAGTGGGGGCTGTTGATTCAGCAGAATTGGACACGAATGGTGAGGATGTCCTTATTTAACATCCACTAACTCATGGGATCCAGGGAATGGTCAGGTTATGAGTGCAAATAGCTCTATCAAACAGCTCTCTATGCATCAAAAGTTCTCGAGGTTACTACATAGAAATGAAATTTTAAAGAAAATGTTCCTGATCCTACCTTGAGATATCAAAAAAAATCTGTTATGTTCATTGTGCTTTGGAAAATTCATGATATATTTTAGAACTAATTTCCTCAGAAGTATCTAAAATGTAAAAATCGTGAGGCTAGGTTCAGTTATCTGGGAATCTGTCCTCTGTAAGACGTCTCAGCCTTACTGCAAGGGAGCAGTAACAATTCAGAATCACGGGATCAGTGACCTGCCTCAGTCACACCAGGGCAGATGCCTCCTGATTTGAGATGAACAGGGGTCTGGCATCACAATAGTAAAGATCAAAGCAGTCAACTCATTTTTTTCCAACTTTGAGCACTTCACCAAAAAGCAACTTACAAATCTAGTACAAATAAATCTGTATCAGTCCAGAATAATTATCAGCTCAAACCCAGTTCAAATGGCTAATTATTTTATCTTGGTGATATTTACATAAATCTTATCAAAATCATCTCTCAGGATTCGGCTTAAGGGCTGTCACAAGAATAATAATAATTTTTTTGAAAAGTAACAACTTCATGTCAAATCCCACCTTTACCAGCCCTAGAGTGCTAAAAAGAACCTTCAGGATATTACTAGATGTTGGCTTCTATCTTTTTGGTTAACAACAGTCAATACGGGAGTCTTCCTACTCTCTCTTCCCCCTATCTCAGAGGTGTATTCCTCTGAAGGCAGACATAGCTACTGCCACATTTTGGCATGATGTAAATAAAAGTACTTGGCATGGCCTCACTGATCTACCAGCCCTAATGAGGGTTTTAATTATTGCAAATTAACAAGCTTGAGTAAGTATATTCATAGCCTAAGCCATAGGTACTTTGCGATTCAGAGTTTTCAGATTTTGAAAAGGTAATAAGGCTCATATTCTGAGTACCATATAGCATCCCCTGGGAAGTCTGAGGAAACACCCAGACATACGATCATGTCAGTGAAACATATGAATAAATAAAGATTATTAAGCGCCCACACCATTTTAAGACAGGTTTTGTGCTCAAATAAATTATGGAAAAAACAATTCTCTTTCAAGAACTCCTTGGACTTGGGAGTTGGGGCTAATGGGTGGTAAACCTGTGGTGGAACTAGTATTTGAGTGTGAGAAGGGAACAAGGAAAGAAAATTCATGTTACTTTAGTGCTCTGCGATCTAGAAAAGAAACTCTTTTTGCATTTCCAATAGTTAATAGAATCTTTTGAGGGCTGATCTTTTCTAATTGAGACCTCAGTGTCACATCTTCGAAAGGATCATTTGAAGTAGATAGCATGTGTATATGCTTCCAGTGTAGACCCTACAGTAATTTACTGCTTCCAAACTCCATCCAGTTCCTTTTAAAATGTTCACAGTTTCAGAATTCATTTCTGCTTAAGTCTGAAATAGCCGTCCACCTGGCTCCATTTATCCCCCTTTCATATTAAGGACAACGTAACCCAAAACCTTCATCTTCAACCTTTAAACATTTCACACAGACCATTTGGGAAATTTATTATCATCTTAAAAAGACTTGTCTTTTTCATTCAGCGTACCCCACTACAAAAAGCAGCTCAGTACCTGTTGGCCATCTGGTCTCTTTGTATACACCAGGCCAAAATTTCCAGATTTCCTCCTTGGAATTTGCTCTGTAGAAGACAAATCCGATTAGGTGAAAAATAATGCTGGAAGAGTTACAAGCCATTATTCTGAGCACAAATGACATTTTCTTTAATAAGTGTTCCCAGTCTAAATAAGCTTTGAACTTCGTATCTGCCTGGGTGCTGGGATATGTTTGCAATGGTCATGTAGCCAACACGGTGACACCTTTGGCTGAGACCCAGATATTTCTAATCAACAGAGCTGTAGTGTGTGAAATGGCTTCAAATGGTCCTTCCTTTACCATGTCAGAAATTTCCAGAAACCCAAGTTAGTGATTCTAGCACAGAGCAAAGAAAATTGAGCAAAGTTTATTGCATCATAACAGCCGATATGTACCAGTAATTTGAAATCTAACAGGATGTATAGCAACAAATAGGAAATGATTTACTTTTTGAGAATATATAGGATTGTATGGTAGTGAAGGGTGAAAGCTCAGGGGTCTAAGTAAGGCACTTTAGTAGTTTATTAATGATTGTCCTTTCCTCCAGGCCATGGCTACTCAACTGAAATGCATTTTATTTTTTTTTAAACATACCAGTGCTTCACTTCATCACAGAAACTCCTGGAGTACATTTCAGACATCTTCATTTTTAATAGTTCTTTAGATGATTCAACTGTGCAGTCAAATTTGATAACAGCTGCTCTGGGCCACTCATTCATTCATTCATTTATTCATTCATTTGATCAATCATTCAACAAATATATACTGAGTATCAGCTATATCCTGGGACTATTCTAAATGCTTGGGATTCAGAAGAAACATGTTCAGAGTGGCTGGAAGATAGTCATCAAAGGTCATAGCTGATGTACCCTTGGGGTAGGACAGAGTGCAAGAGCTAGGTCATGCATAACCTTGAAGGACTTTGAATATCATTCTAAGCAATTGAGAGCCATGGTGGGGGGAGGGGAGTATTAAGCAGAGACGTGACATGATCTGATTTTATATTTTTAAAATAACATTTGGCTGCCCCTTGGAAAATATCATCAAAATTTAATCAAGTCCAAGGGCAGAACAAAACAAGTTTAGTGAGCAAGACAATGGAAACTATTGCTTTTATTATTGCCTTTGTCTCAGACCTCAACAGAGTAGTATGCCTGCTGTTTTAAAAAGTCATCATTCCTCCGGGTCATGTTTGGAAGAATTACTCTGGCACCGGCCCACTTAGTGACCTCCCAATGTTTGGAGGAGACTGCATATGACTCCCTCTGCTACTAGACAGAACTCACTCTCAGAGCACAGCACACATTTCTCAGCTTGATTATGCATGACTGACTGCTTCCCAGCTTAGGCATTCACACAGTGATATGAGGGTAAAACGAATACAAGCATTGACTCGTCCCAGCTGAGACACAGATGCACCTTGTAGAAATAGCAAGTTTGCTATGGGCTGTTAAACAGGTGCTAACATCTCGAACCAGGGAGAAAGCTATGGTCTCTAACAAGGCTATGGGCTCTCTATCCTGTTTAGAAGATTATTGAAATAAGGTCTTATGTCTTTCTCATACATTAGAATGCAAGCATTTTCCCTGTGGTATGGATTTGAACATGATATAAGCCAAGGCTGATGAATTAAGGAACCCAATTTATGTTGTGTTCTCAACCAGACCACAACTGCGAGTCAGAGCATCACTCAGAGAATAGGAAAAAAGTAGAGACAACAAAACCTGGAAAACACAGCCTGTCTGCTAATACCTTTTATTTGCTGTTGAGCTGCTTTTTCTCCAGTGGAGACTGTTCTGAAGTGTGCTCCAGGCTGAAGAGTGAAATCAAGGCCAGGAGCCGGTGAAAGAGTCAAAAAGGCAAATGACACCTCATTTAGGTTTATTTTTCACCATTTAGATCCATCAATTCATAAATTTTAGCCAGCATTTGTGGTATTTTTTTTTAATTTTCTGAGAGAGACAGAGACAGCATGAGCAGGGGAGGGTCAGAAAGAGAGAGAGAGACACACAGAATCTGAAGCAGGCTTCAGACTCTGAGGTAGCTGTCAGCACAGAGCCCGACGCGGGACTCGAACCCATGAACCGTGAGATCATGACCTGAGCCGAGGTCGGACGCTTAATCGACTGAGCCACCCAGGCGCCCCTAGCCAGCATTTGTAAAACAGACCAGAAGATTTTTGTAAGCTAATGTCACTGAAATAACATGCACAAAATAATCTTATTCTGAATCAGAAATACAGTAACTGCTAAAACCCATTTCTCGAGGAGTCGGTGGGTTTACAATGCAAGTTTGGATGACACAAATTTCTGGGAAAGACAATTACTTGTCTCTTAAAGCAGAATAAAAAGAAAATGAAAATCATTTGAGATGAGGCAAACTCTACTGCCAGGTTATATCAAATTTAAGCACATTTATTCTAGAAAATTCATACATTGCCATCTACTGACAGATAATAATAACTTTAGTTAGAAATTTACTTACATTTAAAATGATAGTCCCAGTTGGTAATGTAAATGAATCAATTAGTTAACAGTGATTTCGATGGGCAATTCTAGGCACAGGGATAGAAGATGAGTAAGATCAAACTATTTCTGCACATGAAGAGTTCGTTGAGCTGAAGAGGTCCACCTTGCTCTGTGGCTTCTGTTTCATGGCCCTTGTCACTAGCCAATAAAATGCATTTATTTGTTTATTGTCATACTCCTCAGCTGTGTTCAAGGAGTAACTGATTTATGCTGTCTCACCATCTCCAGATACCCAGCTCATAGTTGCCTTTCCATAAATACCTGCTAAATAATGAGTGAATCAATAAACTCAAAATCACATAACCTGTAAAAGACAGAACCCAAACTCAATCCCAGATTCATCAGACCGCACAGCTCATGCCCTTCGGTTATATTCTTCCATCATGTGCATGACTTCTTTAATTAGGATGCCCTTAAATTGGGAACAACCTACCTTTTCCACAATACAGGTGCCCTTTTAAGTGAATGACAGAACCAATGAAATAAAGTTTTCAAATTACCTTAAATGATGCTGGCAATTGCTTATAACATAATTTTTAGAAGGGAAAAAAAAAACCCAGGATATTGTATGTATAGCATGAGAAAAATTACTGCAGAATATATGTCAAAGCGAGGACTGAAGGCAAATGCATGAAAATATTTAGACTAATTCGCTCTGGATGATGGGACCATGGTAATTTTTGCTTCCTCTTTTTTTATTTTTCTCTATTTTCCAAGTGTTTTTGTAAGAATGCATAACCACTTATAATAATTTTGACACTTAAGAGATTTTTTTCAGTGGAATATTAGAGCAAAAATGGTGTGGTAGGTAGGGAGAATTTCAGTAGCGAAGAAACAGAGGAAGAGATTTCCAGAAAATTTGCTCAGCTGGCCCTGACTCACTATGTAGCAGATGGTGAGGAGACACTCTCCAAAGGCATTTTAGAGCTTGATTATAGGAAATCTTTCAGAGCCTAAATGTTCATCAACTGATGAATGGATAAAGAAGATGTAGTTTATACATACAATGGAATACTACTTGGCAATGAGAAAGAGTGAAATCCTGCCATTTGCAGCAACGTGAATGGAACTGGAGGGCATTATGCTGAGTGAAATAAGTCAGTCAGAGGACAGATAAATGTTTTCACTCATATGTGGATCTTGAGAAGCTTAACAGAAGACCGTGGGGGAAGGGAAGGGGGAAAATAGTTACAAACAGAGAAGGAGGAAGGCAAACCATGAAAGACTCTTAAATACAGAGAACAAACTGAAGGTTGATGGGTGGGGGAGAGGGGAAAGAGGGAAAAGTGGGTGATGGGCACTGAGGGGGGCATTTGTTGGGATGAGCACTGGGTGTTGTATGTAAGTCCGTTTGACAACAAATTATACATTAAAAAAAAAGAAAGAAAGAAAATCTTTCAGGCCGAGTTTGGACTTCATCTCCATGTAATAGGAAGCCATCAAGGGTATTTAAGTTGACCGTAAGGTACTACTGAATGTTCAAAGCCTAAGTAATTGTGAGAAAAATGGCACAATCAGAAACTAATTAACCACCATGTTCATTATTCCCCCTTGCTGACATGTCTTTAACTTAAACATTCTATAATTATATCTTAAAGATTCACACAGGAACACATTTACTTGCCAAAAAGCGATTTGCTGACAAATGTTGCCACTGCAAACGTGCAGTGTCCCTTGTGCCGGTGCCCTTGAGAAGACTGATCGTCTTAGAAGTACAACAAACAGGGGCCCCTGGGTGGCTCAGTCAGTTAAGCATCTGACCTCAGCTCAGGTCATGATCTCACGGTTCGTGGCTTCGAGCCCCGCGTCGGGCTCTGTGCTGACAGCTCGGAGCCTGGAGCCTGCTTCAGATTCTGTGTCTCCCTCTCTCTCTGATCCTCCCCCACTCATGCTGTCTCTCTCTCTCAGAAACAAATAAAACCTTAAAAAATTGTTTTAAAAAAAGAAGTACAACAAACAAAAGATTGTTTTTCAAGTTAGGGGTTTATTCAAGAATTAGTTTTCTCCATTTCTATTTACTCCTTGTGAAATAAACTTATAATAGGGACCTGGGATACATATAGGAATATACCTATTGTTGAATATTGAGTATTTCTTGTGAAAATTTTGTTTGATAAATTTTTAATGCTGGCATTTTTCACTTTTTTTCCACTTTTAATTTTGGCATGAATTTTTTGTTTTTCCAGCACTATATCTAGAAGCCAATTAGCCAGGAGCATAATAAGATGGTAATAGACATGCTTCTGTTATTAGAGAGTCTTACAAAATCATTGAACTAACTAATCAAATTTTTCCTCCTCTTCTTTTTTTTTTTTTTTTTGCAGAGATAAACATGCATAGGAACTTTAAAATCCAAGCATATAATAATTCACTTTTCTAAGCAAGGATTCAGAAGCCTCACATAGTTCTAAGTTTTTTCACTCTGAAAAGGAAATACGTATAAGCACCAACCTATGTATTTACATGTCACCTTTTTGGGAGGCCAAAGGTGTTTGAATTCTTTTGGCTTCAAGTGAAAGAAATGCAGCTCAAACTGGCTGAAGGGGGGAAAAAAAAAACCCATTTTGTATAATTAAAAAGTCAGAGGGTGTTTGACTTACAGTCTACAAAACTTAACAACTCGCGACAAAAAATCGCACCTTTTATCCAATGGCTCCTTCAGGAACCCTAGAGTTGTCTTTCACAGGATTGGCTTGGGTGTCGTGCCTCTCTCTGAATCTAATCACTGAGACCGAGCATCTAATGCTCTAATTGCACGGAGGGAATCCTCTCTTGGCAGCCAGGTAGAAGATGCATTCTAGGTAGAGAAAATAACAAGAAAGAAGGACAAAGACTTACAATCAAAGGAAGGTAGAGTTTCTGGGAAACAACAAAGGACAGTATTCAGGAAAAATATTTGGAAAGGAAGCAAATGTCAAGAGAGGAGGCAGCAGAGTTTGGGGGTGGGGGGGACTACTAAATAATGAAGGACCTAGAATGTCCTACTCAGGAGTTGGAGTTTATCCTGAAACCAGGAGGGTAGCAACTGAAGAATTTAAAGCGAGAAAGTATGACCTTATTTGCATCATTAGGTAGCTCATTCTGAAAGCCAGATGAAAGATGGATTGGAAGGAGGAAAATTTTACATATTTTTTAACCTATATTAAAATACTTATCCTAGTAAATTATAAGCCAACTGGTATAGCCACTGTAGAAAGCAGTATGGAGTTTCCTCAAAAAATATGAAACAGAGGGGTATGTGGGTGGCTCAGTAGGTTGGGTGTCCAACTTCAGCTCAGGTCATGATCTCATATTTGTGAGTTCGGGCCCTGTGTCAGGCTCTGTGCTGACAGCTTAGAGTCTGGAGTCTGCTTTGGAATCTGTATCTCCCTCTCTCTCTCTCTGCCCTTACCATGTTCGTGCTCTGCCTTTCTCTCTCTAAAAAATAAATAAAAATTTAAAAATTTAAAAATAAATAAATCAATAAATAAGAAATAGAACTATCATGTGATCCAGCAATCCCACTTGTAGGCTAATACNNNNGGCTAATACCCCAAAGAAGTGAAAACATTAACTCAGAAAAATATTTTCAGTCCCAGGTATTTTTAATAATAATGTTATTTTTTATAAATTTTTACTATGGCATATTATTTTAAAATAATAAGGTATTTTTATAAGTAATAGCAACATTATTTATAGTTAATCAAAACATGCGAACAATTTAAGTGTCCCTTGATGCATAAATGGATAAAGAAATTGTGATATAGAGATACAGTGGAATATTGTTCAACCATCAAAAATAAGGAAATTCTACCATTTGTGATGATATGAATGGCCCTTGACGGCATTATGTTAAGCAAAATAAGTCAGGCAGAGAAAGACAAATACTATTTGCTCTCACTTGTATATGGAATCCTAAAAAAAAAAAATCATAACAAAAGAGATCAGTCTTGTGGTTACCAGATACTTACTAGAAACACGAGATAGGAGGAGAAGGAATAGGAAGAAGATGGTCAAAAGGTTAAACCTTCAGTTAAAAATAACAAATACGAGGGATGTAATGTACAACATATAGCTAACACTGCTATGCGATACAGAGAAAAAGTTTTTGAAAGAGTAATAGATTCTATGTTTGACTCACAAGGAGAAATTTTTTTCCTTCCTTTTATTGTATCCATGTAAGATAATAAATGTTAACTAAACCTATTATGGCAGACTTTTCACAATATATGTAAATTACATCATGTTGGATACCTTCAAATTATACAGTGACGCATGTTGTTATTTCTCAATAAAACTGGAAAAAGTTGTAAGCCAATGTTCATGAGCTTTCTCTATTTTCTCTACTGTCAGCTCCTCTAGGATAAGGCCAACTTTTTATTCATCTTTACAGCCCTAATCTGTCACTATACATCCTTGATGAAACTCATTAAAATAAAAGAAAATGATTTTTTGATGAAACAACCATAAGTTTTTCATATAAATCAGACCTGAAGGGAGAAGATATTACTGCAAATCTTATGCTTCTGAAAAAAAAAGCCTTAAAAATATCAATCTTTTTTTTCAAGTTTATTTTGAGGGGCGCCTGGGTGGCTCAGTCAGTTAAGCGTCCGACTTAAGCCCAGGTCATGATCTCATGGTTTGTGGGTTCGGGCCCTGCGTCGGGCTCTGTGCTGACAGCTAGCTCAGAGCCTGGAGCCTGTTTCAGATTCTGTATCTCCCTCTCTCTGACCCTCCCCTACTCATGCTCTCTCTCTCTCTCTCTCTCTCTCTCTCAGAAATAAGTAAAACACTTTAAAAAATAAATAAACTTTAAAGTTGCTTATTTATTTTGAGAGAGAGACAGAGTGAGCAAGAGAGGGGCAGAGAAAGAGGGAAAGGGAAAATCCCAAGCAGGCTCCGCACTGTCAGGTCAGAGCCTGTTGTGGGTCTCGAACTCACAAACCATGAGATGGTGACCTGAGCCAAAGCTGAGAGTTGGAGGCTTAACCGACTAAACTACCCAGGCACTCCAACTTTTTAAAATTTTTTAAAAAGGGTGACTGCAGGCTGGATTTGACCTGCAAGCTGTAGTTAGTTGCCTATGCTGGCTCTACTGTAAAACTGGAGAAACTGAATTTGCTCACATCAACATCCTCAGCAAGTGTATTGAGTGCCTTTTGTATGGTTCTAGCCTAACATCTTTCCTTTCCCAGATTTTGTTCAGATTATATGTCTATTAAGTGATATCACAGCATTATCATCTGTCTTTGCAAAACTAAGTTAAATGTATACTCCACTATATCCTTTAAAGCACTTTAAACTATGTTTATTGAAAATAAATAAATAAAAATATTTATTGTTGTGGTCACAAGAAGAGCAACCATCGAACTTAGCCTGACTCTTTTTTATACTTTAATTATGCTTTAGAATAATAATCAAGCAAGATGTCCATTAGTTTATAGCTGGCTGCCCAGCAAGTATACTTTCACTTACATTTACTGACTATATTTATTAGTCATCAACATATGATTTGATTTATGAGTCACTCAGTAGGAGACTAACATGCTATTAAGGAATGTAGGCATATCCTCTTTCCCGCCAAATACCTTCCTATATTCTAGCATGACGCCAAAAATACTAGACATTCATTTGTTTGGGTCCCAACCAAGTATTCATTCCATTTTGTAGGACTTTCAGCTTTATGTTCTAACACCTTAAAAGATAAAGAAAAAAAGTAGCAATCAATGAAAAGCAAAATATACACATACAGTTGAAACACCAGATGTTGGCTTCTAGTTTGTGGCTACAGGGAAAGAAGAGGGTTGGAGGAGCAGTGGAGAGGGGGGCGCTGGGGAAGGAGTTCAGAAAGACAAGGTAGAAGAGAGCAAAAGAAACGTATTTCCAATTTTACAATTATGTCCCAGATATTGCCCCTAGTCCTGAATTTCCTTTGTGAGTCAGAGCACAATGTTTCCATTCTTAAAAATACTAGCTTTCCTTCTCATCTGACACTACCCATTGATAAAATTGTTAGGAAATAAATGGAATTATTCTTATTTCCTGAGGCTTTTATCCCCTTTCAAAGGGTTAAGTTCCTAGAGGATGGTAATAAATGAACCATGGTAGAGCAGTTTGTGGAAATTTTTACTTGACCTGTAACTTAGTTTTATAAGTAATTCTAAGCAGTTCTGAAATGACTATGCTTGAAAGGTAATTGCTGACTGTGGTAGCACATAAATTCAGCAAGAATATAATCTCCAAAAAAAAGACTTTCATTTAAAATTGTGGTTTCTAAGTATCATTGTTCATCCACTTGGATAATAATAAAACTTTGTATTTTAGGAAATATACATTTTATATACTTAAAAGAAGGAGGAAAAAAATACTTTGGTGTTCCCGGATTGTTTTTTGTTTTCTGTTTTTACAAGGGAACATAGGGGACATAGAGAGGAGGTAGGGCTGGCGAAGACACAGTCAATGTAAATAAAAAAAAAAAAACCATAAGAAAGAAAGACATAAGTTCTGCAATCCCAGAATGTGCTTTGATGTATGGTAGCAAAACGAAAGAATAAAAAACACAATATGCTCTAGTGACTGAGGGCTTTCTCTTTCTTTGTTTACCAATAATGTGGTCTTCCTAATGTCTCCCTTTATTCTCATATCCCAAAAGACTTACTGAATTTATTGAATACCAACGATTTGTTACGTACTATGCAAGATGTTTTAAGTCCCGAGACAAATAAGAAACAATCCATGACCTCTCTTCAGTTTTTTACTATTATAAATAAGGTTACTATGAGGATTCTCGAATATGGATTTTGGTGCACAAAATCATTTTTATCTGTTAGGTATATGCTCCGAAGTGAAATATTTGTGTAATAGAAAATTCTTATGTTTAGCTTTTCTCAGGACTGTCAGTTTTCAAAATGATTGTTCCAATTTTTACTTCACATCAATGTAAGAGGGGTTCACATCCTCACCATTGCTTCTTAATGTCAGTCTTTGATTTTAGCAATCCTATTGGGTAAATTGTGATATCTTACTATAATGACCACTTAAACTTCTTTGATAATTAATGATGCATATATTTATGGGACATTTTGATGGTCTTTCCTGTGGATTGCTTCTTCAAGTCTTTATTTTAAAATTCAATTATTTATCTTTGTAATAATTTGAGGGTCTTCTTATATATCTAGATGTCCTTTGAATTGGAGTCTTATCGAAGACTTTCCCCATTCCCAGAACTGGAGGACTTGACAATGTCTGGCTGGTGAAATTTTCTACATTTCTCTAAGCAATCTCTCATTCTGTCCTATTCATAGTTACATTGTTTTGTTCCATCATTTATGCATATTTTGAATATTTTTGCTCAGTCTCTGATTTATCTTTTCCCCCTTTTAATGGTTTTTTTTATAAACAGAAGTTTATAATTTACTTAAGTATATTTTATCAATTTTTTAAGGTTAATGGCTCTTGTGACTGTTTAAGAAATCTTTGCCTATCTCAAGGCTGTTGGAATAGCCCATTGTCGTCTAAAAGTTTGCTATCTTTCACATTTAGGTCTATGGTCCATCTTGAATTAATTTTATATATGGTTTGAAATAGTGGTTAAAGTCAATTTTTTATCACATGGAAATATAGTTGCTCCAATAACATTTATTCCAAACATTACATGTGCCCACTTTTTATTAGTTACTGTCTTCCAACTCCAAACCCACCTAGCGGTGTGCTGTTTTGTGATGCTGGGGCTGAGATTTGCAAAGCACGTTTCTGCTTTGCCAGCTGGCTTGCTGTTAAGCTGTGCCAATAGAAGTTGCTAGAAAGAGGCATCAAACCTGGAGGAGAAGGAAAACCTACTGTTTCTTTCCCGAGGGTTTCTGGGGCTGGTGGTCTCTGTGAGTGGCACCCCCACCAATATTTCATTCCTATGGTGGCAGAAGAACGTTTTGCCCTTGAGCAGCAACAACATTCCCTTCCCAGAGGCCTGAGACCCATCGCACCTGGGAGGGAGGAGGAAATTCCTCCTCCAGCCCTCCCTCCAGAACCCGCACCAGCTGAGAACAGCCCTCCTCAGAGCTGAGAATCTGCCCCACAGGCCCCTTCTCTAACTCCTCAAGCTTTTCCCTTTGATCCCTCAACTACAGGGATGGTGGCTGCGGTTTGCTTTCTGCAGTTATTACACTCAGATTCTTTGTTTGCCCTTTCAGTAGTTAATAACATCATACTCTGTGAGCAATGCTTTATATTATATTCTCTTTGTTCAAATTACTAGTGTGGTTTCTATCTGCTTCCACAACCTCGACAGATGCGTCATCTCTTCACTCACTGAATTGTGGGGGAATGTCACCGCAAATCAGGTGACTTCATGTAAATGGGTATGCTCTTGGCTTCTCTTCTGTGTCATGAGCTTGTGTGTCCCTGTGCTAGTACCACACTGTATTAATTACTGTATTATTGTGGTAAGGCCTAATATCTCACAGTCATGCCGTTTTGTTTTTCTACATGCGTCATCTTGGCTCTTCTAGACACTGCATTTCCACAAAAGTTAGGACCAACTCATCGATTTCCACTTAAAAAATGCTCAGATTTTTATTGAGATTGTATCTATAGATCAGCTTGGAAAGAGTGGACATTTTACAACGTTGATTTTTTTTTTCATGGTAAACAAAGAGATATGTTCATGAACATGATATCTCCTACTTTGTATTTAAGACTTGCTTAATTCCTCACAACATTGTTTTGTAAAAACTTTATAACACTTCATAAAAAACTTTCACCATAGTGTTTTTGCATGTTTTTCATTAGGTTTAATCCTTTATATTTAATGGTTTTTGATACTATTGTAAAAGGTATAGTTTTCCATTTCATTTTCCAGTTGCTTGTTTTTAGTATATAGAAAAATAATTTTTCACTATCCAGCAACCTTGCTAAACTTACTTATTAGTTCTAATAATTCATAAGTTGTATTTCTTTTTCTGTAGTTTTGATTAGTTGCGATTCCCAAGGAATTTTTCCTTTTAAACTGAGCTGTTAAGTTTATCAGCATAAAGTTGTCCATAGTATCTCTTATTATCCTTTTAATGTCTGAAGGATCAGTAATAGTATCCTCTTTTTCATTCTTCATATTGAAATTTTTTGCTTCTTATTTTATCTTGGTCAATACTGCTAGGGGTTTATCGATTTTATTGATTTTATTAATCTTTTCAAAGAACCAACTTCTCCTTTTGTTGATTTTGTTGATTAAACATTTGGTTTTTATTTTGTTGCTTTTTTCTTTTATCTTTAACTTTTGTTTGTTTGTTTTGGGCCTTTTTGCTTTCTACATTTTGAATTTAATTTGCTGTCTTTTTATAGCTTCTTGAAAATGCAAGACCTCTCAAAGCATTGCTTCAGCTTCACCCCTGCAATTCTAATATGTCATATTTTTATTTTCATTTATCAAAACCCTTTCAAATATCATCTCTCTTTTTAAAGCAAAATATGGGCATTGTTGCTCAAAATAGGAGTATATTGCTTAATTTCCAGACATTCAGGAATTTTCTGAGACCTTTGCTGCTGTTACTTCTAGTTGAATTTCACTGTGGTCAGAGAACTTCCAGCCTGATTTCAGTCTTTTAAAATGTATTAATATTTACCGTGTATCATATGGTTTATTTTGGCAAATGTTGCATGTGTGCTGGAAAAGAATGTGTATCCTGTAGCTGTTAGGTGCGATTTTCTACAAATGTCAATTAAAGCAAGATAAGTCATAACGTCATTTGAGTTTTCTATAAACTTCTTTATAATTTTTCTGGAATACTAAAAAAGTTTTCTTAAGGGGCGCCTGGGTTGCTCAGTTGGTTAAGCGTCCGACTTCAGCTCAGGTCACGATCTCGTGGTTCATGAGTTCGAGCCCCACATTGGACTCTGTGCTGACAGCTCAGAGCCTGGAGCCTGCTTTGGATTGTGTGTGTGTGTCTCTCTCTCTAACCCTCCCCTACTGTGCTCTCTCTAAATAATAAATAATAAAGATTAAAAATTTTTTTAAAAAGAAAAAGATTTATTAAAAGGATGCAATTCTAAATGTGGGTTTGTCCATTTCTTTTCGAAGTCCTGCTGAATTGTTCATACCATACCTACTGTGCGTAGGTACAAACACATTTTGAATCATTCTGCCTTGTTGGTGCATTTTATTGAAAGATATAAAACAGATTTAAAGAGAAAGAAAGATGAAAAGATTTAATATCATAAAGATAGCAAGTCTTTGCAAAATAGTCTATAAGCTAACTGCAAGACCAATCAATAGCTTAACAATTTTCTCTTGTTGTAATTGTCAAGTTCATTCTATAAATCACACAGAAAAATTAAAACCTAAAAATAGACAAAACAATGTTAATGAAAGCATTTTAAAATGGAGGATTCACATTTTACTATTCTTACAATTGCAAACATACAGAAATTAAATCAGAATGAGACTTTACCAAGTTACATAACAAAATTAAGTGAATAAAAAAGAATGCTTAGGAACATATCTACATATTTATTTATGTATAAGACCTTTGCGTGTAACAGAGGTAGATCACAAATCAATGGAGAAAGAACAGCTTAATTATCGAATGGTGCTGGTACAACTGGCTATTCATTTGGGAGGGAAAAATGTGTATGTCTACTTTCTACACACAAAAAATAAATTACAGGTAGATTAAAGACCTAACTGATTTCTGTTTTGGGCACATTTACAGAATAGATACTTAAATTATTAAATGTCTAAGCAAATATGTAAATATTAAAAATCTTTTTGAATATTTTGCTAACCTGGCAACAAAGCAAAACAAAATAATAAGCAAGCAGAGTCCAAAACTGACAGAATGCTAGAATTCTGTGATGTGGTGTGTACCACAGCAAGCTTCCATCATAGGGAATTTGGCTAAGTCCTGGAGACCTTGAGCTTCTATTTTGATGGCTGCATGGGGCAAAGACCAAGGCTGAGCCATGGGTTTAGCTAGTATGGAACACCTAGCAAAGCATCTCTGCATAAAACTGGTTACCCCAAAGGCTTTTTACCCTGTGTCACAATGAAGAGGAAATAACCCTATTATACAGTAGGTTTACACCTATGGGAAACCTTCCATGGAGTGGAAGTAAAAACCAAAAATCTCCCCTGAGGATTTGTAACAAGTCATCACTCACAGTGGCTTATGGTCTGAATTTCAGAACCAAGATGGTCTGAAAAACATCAAATCACTCAGACTGGTGTTATCTCCAGGCCACCAGCAGAAGCAAACACAAACCATCTTGGAGACGTTCAACTGCACTTGAGTTCTCAAAAAAACTCAAACAAAATGAAATTCCAAGGTAAATGATCACCCAAGAGTCAAAATGCTCAATCAGTATTGGTTTTGGTATGACAATTAATGAGATGATTATTTTGGAAAGCAGTTTGTTGGTTTGGAGCTGTGTGTTCCCATGTGTCCCTGCAGCGGGCAGAGTCCCTAGAGAAACTGCAGTAGAAAGGTGCAAGGAGAAATGAATATGCACGTGGGATGCTGAGTACAGCCTGCTGGTAATTCAAAAGCAGTAGGAATGAATGAGCTGTTTCTCCGTAGATGAATAAACTGGGGTCATGGAACGCAACATCTTCTAGAATGGATTCACTCCCTTTGAACAAGTCTCGGTATGACAATGTTCAATTTTTTTTTTTTAAGTCAATTGCCAAAAGACGTGGGCAGGAGACCATTCATCTAATATTTTAAAACTCAAGTTACATGGTTATTTAAAGCATAAAAAAAATACATGAGAATTTTAAACATTAACCTCTGGGAAGGAAGGAGGAGAAAGGTTATATGAGGCAGAGGAAAAGAAGACTTAAGCTGTGTCTGGAAGATTTACATCTTTTTTTGTATGAGACAGACCTGGATCGAATAATGCATTTTGGTCATAGGAAGCTGTTTTGTTCTTTTTTTGTCTGTATGTTTTAAATGTTTCAAATTATAAAATTTGAAACAAAACAAAAAGGATGGGAAATCAAAGCCAAACCCATGTTGATAAAAGATTTCCATAATTAGTTGTCTTGCTCAATTTTACTCAAAGCCTATAGTTAATGCCAAATAATTCTTTAAAAATAAGTCTCAGGGGCGCCTGGGTGGCTTAGTCGGTTAAGCGTCCGACTTTCGCTTAGGTCATGATCTCGCGGTTCGTGGGTTCGAGCCCCGCGTCGGGCTCTGTGCTGACTGCCAGCTCAGAGCCTGGAGCCTGTTTCAGTCTGTGACTCCCTCTCTCTCTGGCCCTCCCCTGCTCACGCTGTCTCTCTATCTCCTAGAAATAAATAAAAACATTAAAAAAAATCTATTAAAAAAAAATAAGTCTCAATGAAGAATCTTACTTGGGTGTGATTTGAAGCCGAAAACCTGAAATCTACTATGGAATAAATATCTCATTTACAACCATATTGCATTCAACTTTGTATCTGTTTATAAGCTAGTAGTATTATACTTTTTAAAAAATATCTTCCCCAGATTTCGATATCCCACAGCCTTCTCCTCCCTGGGGAAGGTAGAAAGATTCATCTGATGGTAAGTTGGGGTCAGCTATAAACTGGGCCTGCTTGGCTTAGTTCTTCCTTTTTCCCCTTTGGAAACTGGCATATCTCTCAAGTAGCTCACTCCATAACAGGATTTTATAGCTTGGGGAGCATTATCTCAAATCCAACAGTTGGTGTATGTGCTTTGAACACTGAAAAATAAAATTAGGAGTAGAACAGTAGGCTAAAATAACATGTCAAGAGGATTCTCACAGGGCTTGGATTCGTGGGCCCTGGACTTGAATGTGTGGGGAGGGATGTCCCCTTGGTGGTCTCATAAAGTCTCACATAGGGTCTGGTGTGCCAAGTGGGTTCAGCTGCTTCAGCCTGACCTTGGCAGGTGATTGCTGCTTCTGGCCATTTGTCCACAGCAATTAGCTGTTCTGTGGAGGAAGGACTGTACACATGGGGAGCTTCACACAAATCATTGAACCACACAGGCCTCAGCAGAGGCATTGGGGTGGTAAGACCTGGGATGCAGTTCAGGAAAGGTATGTGTGTGCCTGTAGACCATCCTAAGCCAGGTGGTGGAGGCTTTACAATGCAGGCTGCCGCACCTTACTCCACAGGCACACCTGAAGCAAAGGTTCAAGTCTAAAGAAAAAACCATTCCACACTAGACAATGGAAAAAGGAACAATGTTGGCTGCTTTCAATGCAAGACTGCTGAGTTTTATATATGCTTCAGAACCCAGGGGAGATACTGACTGTAAATTGTTAGAGCCAGTCTCTAGAAAGGCAGCATGGGATTGGCTGCCTCAAATTCCACTCTGAAGTTGGGGCCAGGACGGAACCTGTGGAATGCCCAATGTTGAATTTATAGAGTTGTTACACAGGCTCAAGAGTGGAAATGTTAAATACTTGGTGTGTTTCAGGGTGACCCTCTTGTAGGTGGCATGCAGGGACTCTGAGGGAACATAGCTGAGAGAATTTGTGGAATTCAACAGCACAAGAGAAAAAGCCACTGGAGATCAAGAACCAAGTCTCACTGGACTCCTCTAAGGGTGTGGCTCTCAGCTGCAGCTGCACATTATAATAACCAGTTGATTCAAAACTCTCTAAAATAAATAATAAATAAATAAATAAATAAAATTCTCTAGAAATGGGACCCAGGCATTGGTATTGAGATACTGAATTGGAGTGTCTAACCTTAAGGCTGACAAATCGCTGGGATCTACTAAATAAATTTTGCCCAATTTCTTCTCATACATGATATGGTCTTTCATTTTCCTAGGATAAGTTACCTAAGGAATTTCATTTCTTTAATTATTTTTTAAATGTTTATTTTCTTAATTTTGAGAGGGAGACAGCATGAACAGGGTGGTGGCAGACAGAGGGAGAGAGGGAGGGAGAGAGAGAGAGAGAGAGAGAGAGAGAGAGAACATCAGGTAGGCTTGGTTTGGTCAGTGCAGAGCCCGAGGTGGGGATCAGTCTCATGAACCGTGAGATCATGACCTGAGCTGAAATCAAGAGTTGGATGCTTTACTGACTGAGCCACCCAGGTGCCCTGTTACCAAAGAAATTTTAATTATATTATCAACATTTTTTTTTCACAACAGATAATTCAATGTTGCAATTTAATCCAGTCATCTCAGAAAGCTTGTATGAATAGCCATTTTCTTTGGAGGCTTAGTGGCCTCATAATCCCAATACCATTCCTTTTATCCCTGCTCCCCTGAAGTGAAAAACTGAAGTTTCTCAGTTCTATCACCAGACACATATTACTACAATTTAACCGTAAAGATATAGGATAACTACATATGAGAATAATCTGAGTAGCAGGGAAAATAGAATTTCTGCTCAAATATATGCTGCCCAAGATATTTTTAGGCTTTTTATGGCTGGATGCTTCCCAGGAAAGAAAGTTGTTTCTTCCATCAGAAAACTTGCTCTTTCTATCTAAGGATTTTTAGATCTTTAGATCTTTGGAAAGTGCTTTCCAAAGTCCAGCACTTTAAACCACTGAGGGATAATTAACGAGGATGAAAAAGGCATTGAGAGTTTAGCCAGCATCATACAGAGCCAGGCCCGCAGCCTGACTTACAACCCCTGGCTCCAGGTTTCAGACCCACGAGACTGCTTTTCCCAAGTCAACGAGTACTCACCACATCCTAGTGCTCATTATACACATTTGATTCTCATTTTGTTTCCTAGTACTTATTGGGCTTAGTTTTCTTGCCTCACATGTTTCTATATTAAGCATTTTTGGGATTATTAAAAAAAAAGAAGGCCAATTGCCAGTTATTATGACTTCTAGTTATGAACATATTAATGATTTCTTGCTTGTTTATGACATTCCTATTTCCATCTCAAAATTTGCCATGAACCCTAACCTGTTTTCCAAAATCATAATTTCTGCAGAGAACAACATGTTCTATTGGAATCACTTGAAATAGTGTCACAGATTACTCTTGGAGACAGCACATTCCAGGTGCAATGTCGTGTTCGCCTTGGTTAGTTATTGCTCTTGGCTTTGCCACAGTTGATGCTCAGACTGTATTAAATAGACATGACTTATTTGGGTCTCACCTTGCCAGCAACGCCAAATGAGCTGTCTCTTCACTCGGCTTGATGCACGCTGTTGAACATCAAGGTGATTCCCGGATTACGTACCTTTTCATTTGCTGTCTGTCATTCCATGCGGCTCAGTTCCTGGCCCATTATCCCTTCCTTGTCTTTTTGGTTTCACTGTTCAACGTGATTGCTGGATAGCAGTCTTGGAAGGAGATTCTGAGAAGATTTATTCTTCTGTGGAGGAGCTGGTGTCAAAATCTATTTCAAAATTCAGATCTTTGAAGACAAAGTCTCTGGTGGTCTTAAACTTTCTTTGAAGTGAGAAGAAGCTTCATAATCAAAACCAAAACTTGATAAGTGAATTTTTAAATACTAATGCTAAGTCTATTTATTCTGATAATAATGATGGTATTATAGCTGCTAACACCTACTGAGTACTAACTGCACCGTATGTTCAAAATATTTTGCATGTATTGTTCCATTTAGTTTTATAGCAGCCCTGTAAAGAAACCCAGACAAATCTGATTATAGATTCTGTAGTTCTTAATCACCACCCATAGATGGAGAAAATCAACAAAGTCCTCTCATTAAAAAGGACAGGGTATTCTAATCTGCAGATATTTCTTGAAGTTAATTGGTTGTAAGTCACTTGTCAACTTTCATTTATGGCATTGGCAATTTTAATGTCTTTAAAAATGCAAGCACTGTTTCTTATTCTTTCATTCAATAAATATTCATTGAACAAGTATCTGTGAGACCATGCTAGGTGTGGTTAGGATATAAAGTTTAAAAGGCACATTTTTTTCCCTGAAATTGTTCCCAACCAGATTAAAGAGGTAGCCATGGAAACAAAGCCTTGAAATATAGTGTGATAAAGTTTATGATGGATGTGTACACAAAATATAAGGGTGAGACCAATCCATTTGGATTTATGGCCATATGTCAATATACTCTGATATTCAAATATTACCTTTGGTACTTTAGCTACTCTGGAAAAAAATCTAAAACTCTGTTTCTTAGACAAATCAGCTTTTTCCCCCAAGAGATGTACTGTAGTGTTGTGTTGTAAGAATGTAAGCTGTGGAGCCAGGGTGGCTGGGATTGAAGCCTGGTTCCATTAATTTTTAACAACTTACCTAACCTCTCTGTGGCTCAGTTTCCTTATTTGTTAAATAAGGATAATAATTTTAATAATAGGATCATTTTGAGAATTGGATGAGTTAACATATATGAGTTCCTTACAGCGACACCTGATATGTAATAAGCACTATATATACTAGCTATTGCTTTTCTATTTTTAATAAAAATATTGATATTCAGTGAAAGAGCTGTATTAAATAAGGATGGATACTTTACTTCAAATGGGCCAGGTGATACTAATGACAACATATACTTGTTTAGCCTCTAATATATTCTAGCTTCCATGCCAGGGTCTGGGTAACAGATTCAATTCGAGATCTCAGGAATGGGGTGCCTGGGTGCCTCGGTTGGTTGAGCATCAGACACTTGATTTTGGCTCAGGCGATGATCTCAGGGTTATAGGATCAAGCCTCACATCAGGCTCTGCACTGAGCATGGAGCCTGCACAAGATTCTCTCTCTCCCTCTACTCCTCTCCCCTGCTCATGCTCTCTCTCTCTAAATTAAAAAAAAATTTTTTTAATTAAAAAAGAAAGCTCAGGAATACTTAAGAAGCTTGTAATAAGATGGAGGCAACAGAAAACTAGCCACAATATATTAGAATAAGTGATATTTAAATATAATGTACTATGGAAAAATGCATATGAATGGAAAAATTAATTCAGTCC
This sequence comes from Crocuta crocuta, assembly GCF_008692635.1. Lineage (NCBI taxonomy): Eukaryota > Metazoa > Chordata > Mammalia > Carnivora > Hyaenidae > Crocuta > Crocuta crocuta. The sequence goes on along the minus strand of NW_027531999.1, from coordinate 2,766,241 downwards.
CCATGGACCCATAAAAGCTTTATTCAGAAGATCAAATTCGAGCCAGACTTTGAAGGAATCCAACCATGTAAGTATCAGGGCCATTCCGGACATAAGGAACAACATGGCAAAGATATAAAGGGATAAAAGAAAAATAGAAAGTTGAAGGTTTGTGAGGTGCTTGTGGAAGAGTGTCTGGAGATGAGCAGGGAAAAATGGAATTAGTTCTTAAAAAAGGCTTTGTAGTCAATTCTAAACCTGGGAGAGAGTAATGTAACATGGTAACATCTGCATTTTAGAAATTTCATTCCTGTGGCACCATGGGGAATAGATTTAAAGAGAAAACAAAGGCAGCAAAAGACATCAAAAGGTTATTATAATGATCCCGAAGAAAAATGCAGATGTCTCATGCCTGGCCTTGGACTAAGGATGAGGAAGAGAGAAGATACAGTAGTGGGATCAATAAGATGGAGTGACCAATTAGATATAACAGATAAAGAAGAGATGTTAAAGATAACTCTGAGATATCTGGCTTAGATGACAAAGTATTGTTTAAGGCTGATAACCAAAATCAAAAAGGCAGAAGAAAAAGCAGATTTGTCTAAACCATTTCTATTTGGCAGCTAAAAACTTCAACTCAGGGCTCAGGAGAACAGTCTTGATGAGGGCCATGGATCCTGGGAGTCTGCTGGGAATTTGGAAATAGTTATGATCAGCAAGGAAGAGAAAGTGGAAGGACAAGAAGACTAAGACTAGAAACCTGAGAAACTGCCAAGTGAAAAGGGTGTCCCGAAGAAAGACCATAAATAATAGAAAATAGGACAGATTTAGAAAGAGTAGCTAAAGCACTGAGTGTCTGACTGAGGGTTAGACGGATGACGACAGTGTTGGAAACAGAAGGATAAAGAGAGGGGGAAACAGCAGCCAGTTGGATTGTGGAAGCTACAAGACAAGATTTCAAGAAAGTTGTGGTGACCTGGAGACAAAGAGGTCAAGAAGAGTAGAAGTCCATACTCTCAATTCACTGAAATGAATAGAAAGAAATGTAAGCAAATTTATGTTAGCGTCCACTGTGGGGAGGAATAGAAAAGGACATATAGTGTATAGAGGTAGACACTCTAAGCATGTTTCTGGAGGCTTCAATGCCAAGATATTATGGGGATATTGGAGGAGCCAATCCGATTATTGCTCACCAGGTCCCAGAATTGTACACAGAGCACCATGATAAAGACCTCATCTCAGTTCTCATGGCTACTTTAGGGACAAATCCATACTTGAAGTAGAGGACAAGACACTATTCCATTATTTTGGTCCAAGACTGGCCAGGAGACTGGAACATTTATATGTCTACTCTAGATACGCTATGATGCCATTCCTTCTGTGAGGGCTTGCTGCCTCCCCCCGTGCTTAGCCACGTCTTAACTTGGGTTCACACATACACAAACACCCATGTGCACAGTCACACACAGTCACACTCACACTCACTCATTTCTCCTCTCATTCCCTCTTGCCTACAGTGTGGGTCTGGGAGATATCTGTTCCAAGATGGTGAGGGGTCAACAGTGCCACAAGCTCTCCCACTTGCCCCTCCCAAATATTTGTCCACACTCCAAATACATACAGTGTCCCCAGGTGGGACATACAAACTTGACTGCTTACAATAACTGACAGGTTACTTGGATGAATGAAGCAGGCCCGTGGTGGCGACGCTGAACTGGAGCTCAAGCAGCCCATCTCAAGGAGCAGGCATGGTAGTGTTCTAGCTAATCCCTCCTTTCGAAATTGCAGATCCAGCTGTGCCAGATGTTCCTGAGTTTTATGTTAAGTGTCCCAATTGTTAACTGCTAGGCTCTATTAAAAATGTTTTAAACACTGTGAAGCAATACAAAACACATCTGAAGGCAAATAGGCCCAGAACTCATGAATTTAAGACATCTGCCTTCAAATTTGAAGCTTTTGAATGCAACAGCTAGAAGCACAGCAGACTCTGTCTGCTTTCCACTTTATCACTTCCTCCCTGAGAGTCCTAGGTACCCGAACAGTGTGGACGTTTAGGGGCGGTGGTGAGACAGAGAAGAGAGAAAGGCCAAGCTAAAAGAATATAGTTTAATATGTATAAGATATTATACAACAGCACAGATAAAGAAGAATTCAAGCCAAAAGGGGGCAGAAAACTAACATTTATTGTATGCTTTTGATATAACCAATAACGTGCATATATTATCTCACTTCATCTTCATAATGGTCCTAATAAGGATGAACCATTTTCCCCAATTTATAGATGAGAAACAGAGCTTCACAGGGATAGTTTGCCTGTGGTTCCACAATGAAGGAGCTGGGATTTAAATCCAGATTTTTTTATACTGCAAAGGTCATGTTCCTATTCAAACTGCTTTCCAAGTGGCTGAAGGCTCACGTAATGACAAATGTGGATGTTGCTAATAGAAAAATAAATGTGTTTAGCACCATCTGTTTTTCTCTAGTCCAATGCCCAATACCATCTTCCTTGGGGGAAAATATACGTCTGGGGAGCTGGCCCCTGTCACAACTCCAATGCCATTGGTTACTATTTCCTTCTGTCCAAGCAAGCTCTTCCTCCAAATCTCTTTGTTCTTTCAGACTAAGGAACCATCTAATCAAGAATGTCAGTTAAAATGTTTTTTCTTTACATAAGTCCCTGGGGCTATGCTGAACTTTAGCATAATTTTGGTTACTTACAAAACTAACAGAAGTAAACCCTAATTGCAGAATGTGTAAAAAACTTGCGTCTCTACATTGCAGGCCCATGGAAGATATCACTTCTGGTCAACATTCCACTGGAGGTTTTAGTCAATGAGATAGAGTGAAAAAAAGGAATAAAAATGTGTAAGTATTGGAAGAAAGAAAGCTGTATTATGAGCCAATAACACAGTGACATACATTGAAAATCCTTAAATAAAATAATCTGCAGGTAAATTATTAAAGTTAATTAATAAGTTTAGCAAGGTTACTGGATTCACGACCAACACACAAAAATTGTATTTCTATATAATTTCTTTTAAAAATGCTCTATAAATTTTCTGTTAGAAGTCTTGCAATTATTTGTTAGAATCATTTCCTATTTGACATTTCATGACACTTTCATAAATGATCTTTTTAAAAAATTTGTAATAATGAAATTTTTGTCATTGGTATGTAGAATTACAGTTTCATGTGTGTTGACCTTAAACCCAACAACTTTGCTAAACTTACATATGAGTTTAAGAGAAATTCTAAAACATTATCAAGAGAAATTAAGGAGATTCTAAATAAATGGATAGCTATACCAAGGATATGAGACTTAATATTGTTAAGATGTCAATTTTCCCCATACTAAACTATAAATTCAAAACAATCTCAATAAAAATTCTAGTAGGACTCTGTTTGTGTGTGTGTGCACGCACGTGTGCATGTGTATAGGTGTGTAAATTGGCAAGCTGATTCTAAAATGTCTAGAGAAAAGCAAGGGCAAAGAATAACCACGAAATTTAAGAAGAACAACAAAGTAAGAGAGCTTATTCTATTTCATATCAAGCATTATAAAATTCAACAGTATGGTATCGATCTAAGGACAGAACAGAATGAAAAGTCCAGAAACAGACTTTGAGATGATTTGGAACAATATCCTACTTTGCCAGCTCACTGTGTTTGTCTAGTACTGAGCTTGCTCTAAAGGGAAAGTGTTTGAGAAAGGCTTGCATTATCACCCAAGACAGCCATTCCTTCTGGGATACAGAGGTAGTTATACTTTTTCAACTGTGCACAGTTCAAATTATGTGACTCTCGGTCAATTAAGATTACAAACATCAGACAGTGTCTCTTAAATCAATATGATAAAACCCTACTCTAATGCTCTAAGTTGGGTCCAGTAAATTCAGTCGTTTAAAACATGTCCATTGTGAGATTAATTAAAAATGGGATCAGCCTACTACTGTGGAAAATGAGAAACACTCACTAATTATGTGTGTTCTTTGTGTGTTTGCTAGGTGTGTTAAAGAGGAGTTTCAGGGCAACGTGGGTGGCTCAATTGGTTAAATAGATGACTTCAGCTTGGGTCATGATCTCATGGTTTGTGAGTTCGAGCCTCATATTGGTCTTTCTGCTGTCAGTGCAAAGTCTGCTTTGGATCCTCAGCCCTGCCCCCTGCCCCTCCCCTATGCATGTGTTCTCTTTCTCTCTCTCTCTCAAAAATAAATAAACACTTTAAAAAATGAGCTTCCCTACAGTAGGTGAAAGAAACAAAGTATTTTAGTTGAGTTCACTGTCCTCCAACAAGATCAGGGTATATCGGTAAGGTAAACAAAGAAACAAAGGATGTTGAGTAGACTACTAGCTGTTTCTACTTCCGGAAGGACTGAGAAACATCACGTAGGATTGTGGCAAAAGGGAAGCAGAAAAATGGACAGATCTGAGAAGCATTTGCCAAAATTTAATACAATTATGTATATCTAGATTAGTGTAACAGGACAGTCTTAAGCATAATGAACAAAATTCCTACATTTCTCTTACTTGGAAGAAACATTTCTATCTACATTACCAATTATCGTTTTGATGACGGTTACCTTTTATTTCATTCTTTTATGACTGTTAAGTAATTTCGTATGTCTTTGAATATTGTGGTTTGTTCTGGAAGTCAGGAAGGTAAAGTATGAGCTTATTCTTAAAATGAATTTTAATATACTTGAATAAAAGCTTTCCTCATAATCAGCTTCAGTACCAAAGAACAATAATAAAACCTTGATTAACTATCACAAGTAGATATATAACTTCTTCTAGATAAAATTTCTTAATTGCAATTGAGGAAACTTCAAGTTGAGTGATTTGCAAAAATCACAAAGCCAGCAGCCTATCAGAGCCTGGTGTAGGATGACTCCTGACCCACTCCAGTTCACTTTCCATAGTAACATACCTTACTGTCATTTGGAAAGAGGCTATTTTATTATTCAGATACAACCCTCTAAAGCAGGGTTTCTCAATCAATCACAGCAGTGACTGATATGGGCAGTTTGGACTGATAATTCTTTGTTGTGAGGCACATCACTGTGCATTGTAAGATATTTAGCAGCATCCCTGGCCTCTGCCCACTAGATGCCAGTAACATTCCCCTTCCACCCCAGTTGTGACAACCCAGACTATCTCCAGACATTGCTAATTAGTCTCCAAAGGACAAATGGCCCCCAGATAAGAGCAGCTGTTCTCAAGTCCCCTCTATCCTTAAAAATCTAAAATTTTCATCAAAACAGAAAGAATCCAGGAAACTGTGTATAATTTCTCATGAAAATTTTAAATGTCAATTATACTTTTCACAATTGTACTACCTTTAAAGTTCAGGCCCTTGTGCTTGCTCCTAAAAAATGTCCAGTTGCTGTAACAACAGATTCTCAGTCTGCTCACTTGCCATTCTCAGCTTTGCTTTGTATGAGAGGAAACTACATGTCCCAGGCTCCCTTGTTCTCAAGCTAATAGATGAGTTCAGCCAATGGGAGATCCTGGCAAAAAGTTGGAGTGGGCCAGAGGGAAGAAGACAGGTCACTTCTCTCTTTCTCTGCTGGCAATAGTTGCTGAGTCCTCCGTGGCTCCTACTCCTGAGAGCCAGCTCTGTGGCCCTGACCACAGTTCCATCTTCTTCCAGGTGGCCCTGGATCCTGGGAATACCATCTCTGTCCCTCCAGTTCTAGGGTGGTATAACTTCCCACTGCTGCTAACCTCTGGTTTATCTTGCCATTCCAATTGGCTTCTTATTTCATCCTTCACTTGTGTAAGCAGTTGGTATGGACTGAATTCTGTCCCTCCTCAAATTCATATGTTTGGGCTCTAACCCTCAGGGTGGTTATATTTGGAGTAAAGAAGGAATTAAGATTAAATTCAGTCATAAGGGTGAAGGTCTGATCCCATAGCATTAGTGTCCTTATGAAAGAAAACAATGGAGAGCTAGTGTCTCTTGCTCCTTTTCTCTGTCTCTGTCTCTCTGTCTCTCTCTCCCTCTCTCCCCAACACTTGAGGACACAGCAAGAAGATGGCTGTCTGCAGGCTAGGAAGAGAGCTCTCACCAAAAACTGAATGTACTGGGACTCTGATCTTGGACTTCCAACCTCCAGAACTGTGAGAAAATTAATGTTTGTTGTTTAAGCCACTGAGTCTGTAGTATTTTGTTATGACAGCCCTAGCTGACTAATACAGCCATTCCCTGCATTGCATTTCCAATGTTTGAAGTAACTAAGAGAATGTTTGCTTTCCTGCATATTCTGACTGACATGATTCTTTATAGCATTGATACCATAAAATACTTGCCATAAAATATCCTAGCATGTGCCTGACATTATGCAAAAGGCACTTCCATATCCATTTCCTTATCTATTCTCCCAACAATAATGTAAGGTAGGACCAAATGACATGCCTTAAGGAGCGCAAGTTTTGAGTCACATGGATGAAATTAGAACTCCACCCCTTGGTGGCTGCATGACCTAAGAAAAGTTAGTTCATCTCGTTCATCTCCAGGCTCCTTATCTGTAAAATGGACTTAATAATAGCACTAACCTAAGAAGGTTGTTCTCGATTAAATGAGCTACTCTGTGCAAAGTGCTTAACTTATTTTTAGGTATATAGTATGCTCTGAATCATCTAAGTATTCTTTTTAACTACAGTTTATTGAGCACCTATTATGTGTCAAGCACTGTGATAGGTACAGGGGACGTAAAGACAAATAAAAACAATGAATGCCCTCAAAAAGTTTCACTATACTAACAGAGACAAATACATGAACAATGATTAAAATAAAATGTGGCAAGCATATTAATAGATATATAGGAAAGCCAAATGCAACGTGGCCCATTTGGGAGGCAACTCTTTGGAAAGTTTGGAAGGTGGCTGTCAAGGTTTGGACCCCAGGTTCTTTCAATTATTAATGCTTTTAATCTAGACAAGTTACCTAACTTCAATAAACCTCTATTTTCTCACCTGAAAAATGAGGATAATAGTATCTAGCTCATAAGGGTGTGGTGAGAAGAAACAAGGTAATAAAAGTACAATTTCTCTGGTATAGTTCCCAGATGATGACAAGTGAGCAGAAAAGGATTGTTAATTATCTTTATCAGCAATAGGGAGCGTAGAATCCGATTGCCTAACCCTCACCCCACTAAGTCTCCCACTCCTTTCCCACTCGATCCATTTGATAATTACTGCCTTTCTTTCCCTTCCTCCGCCTCAAAAGAGGAGATTAAATCTACCCTACTTTCTTAGTATGAGAATAGATTAGCAGAGCCACTTTAGAAAATTTCTTGGATGGGGCACCTGGGTGGCTCAGTTAGTTAAGCGTCCGACTCTTGGTTTCTGCTCAGATCAAGATCTCACGGTTTGTGAGTTTGAGTCCCACATCAGGCTCTGTGCTGACAGTGCAGAGCTTTCTTGGGATTCTCTCTCTCCCTCTCTCTGCCCTTCCCCAGATCACTATCTCTGTCTCTCTCTCTCAAAAATAAATAAATTAAATTAAAAATTAAAACAAGAAAATTTCTTGGACAGAATCTATTACATCTAAATATATGAATACAAAGCAATTCCACTGCTGCATATGTATCCAGAAATCAGTACCTGTAAGTGCCAAGAGATGTATAAGAACATTTATAGCAGCTTTATTTATATAAGCACCAAACTGGAAACAAACCCAATGCCCATCAACGGGAGAATGAGTAAATACATTGTGATATATTCATACACCATGGAATATTACAGAGCAATGAGTAAACTAGAGTTACATACAACCATTAGAGATGAATCTCACAAACAAAATGTCGAGCAAAAGAAGCCAGAGTGTATACTTTACTATTGTATTTATAGAAAGTTCAAGAATGGGCAAAATGAAGCTATGGTCACAGAAATCAGAAGAGTGGCTCCCTTTGGGGAAGTATTTGCTGAGAGCACTGGTAGACTGGTAAATGTTTAACAACCAGCTCTCGAAAGAAAAAAATTCTGATTTTACAGCATTTGCCAAGGCTTATGGCAGAATACTCCCACCATGGTGGATTTCAAGTTACCAGTGTGATGTCACTGAGCACATGTCACGTGGACAGTCTGTCCTGGAAAGCGGATGTGAGCCAGCCTAGTATACCACTGGAGGATGCATGAAGGGACATTCTGGTGTGCTGAAAACGTTCTGTATCTTGATGTGGATAGTGCTTACATGGGTGGGGTCAAGATTTGTTCTTTATTATGTGCATATTATACCTCAATAAAAAGCAAACTGTAAAAATGTCTGTAAGAACGTGAGAGATAAAAGCAGCTATATCTATGTCCCAGAGGAAGGTCCAAAGAGGTACCAGAGATTCAAAGGCAGCCTTTGGAGCTTCTTGCCCCACCTCCCCAACCCCGCCCCAATAGATAGGAGAAAAAAGAGAGACACTCTTAATAAACATGAGCACAAATAGAAAAGAGATGCTGACTCTTTTCCCTGGGCCACACTTTTTTCAACTTGAGACTCAATTCAATCTTATCACCAATGGTTGATACCACACACAAAAGAGAGTGTTGCTTCTGAAAAGCCCACATTCACTGCTTTAATGAACTATGGCCCTGTCTGTCACTTAGCAATGAAGATTATTTCACTGGGTGGTTTCCGAAGAATGTTTTAAGTACAGTACCACCTGAACACAATGATCAGACATGAAAATACACCAGCATAAACAGTGTTACTTTTATTTTAAGTAAAAATCACATTCATATCATTTTCTATGGTTGCTCAAGTCTTAAATATGTTCAATATGTCTGGAATATATCTGTGATCTAGCTAAATGAGACATTTTAATAAGACAGCTGCTCCTAACATGTACAGCACTCGTATATTTAAAGTTACAAAATGAAAGCAAAATTTTAAAGGGGTTTGATGGATGATACCTCAACACATCCACAGATTCATTTGTTCCCAATCTGGCAGTACAGGACCATAGAGAACACCAGACCAAGTATCTATAAAAATAAAATAACAAGATTAACATGGAATTTAAAATGATGGCGACGTTATAAATAAAAAGAACATTAAATGTGAAAAGATTCTGGCTACTGACGGTTCTAATCTTATTTATCTAAGTCATCTCTCTTCTTGGGATATTGGAGCCTCCAGTGGGACAAAAGAGCATTGAGAATACTTTCTGAGTACTGTTGTGTTTTAATCAGGGTTTCTACATGGCCAATATGCTTCTAACTGGCCCTATTTGAAGGTGCAGTATTAGCTGCCACCAGCCATTCTACCCTTCTAGAAAACACACCCTCCTGTGGGGCATCTACCCCGGAGCTCTGGAGGACTCAGGCTTCTAAGGGCTAAATTCACCTACCAGTTTCATGAAAGGGTTATATGATCATCTGGTTTAGATCATCTGCAGAAAATCAAGGGATCTAGAATTTCTCTTGCCATATTTTTAGGCATCACCAAGAGGAATGAAGAGAGTAACTTTTTTTTCTTAAAAAGCTTCTAAATCTATGGGGAATAGCTTAATTCAGGAATTTCCTTTGAAGTGAAACAACACAGCTGAAAATCTGGGACATTTTCCATCTCATTAAATGGCTCTCCCAAGAATGAGGGACCCCAAAACTTGCCCTAATTGGCCCTGCAGTTACTGCCTTGTATGCTGTGGCTTTGATGTAGAAATGACAGAAGGGTGGAAAGTTTCCTCCCCACCAGAGGCAGTAGGATCGTGAGGTGCCACTTATGCCGAGTCATCTACAATGTTCCTACTGTACTGAGGCATCCTGCTTACTAAATCTTTCTTGGAAATGAATTTCAGATGAGAACTGATGGCCAATACCTTCTTAAAAACAAAACAGTAGACACCCATTCTCTGCAAAAAAAATATATATGGTTTTCATCCAGAATGTTCTAAAAGTCATTCCTTTAGATTAACCTGGAAATGCACTGAAATTTAGTCTTTTTGCCTTTGTCCCAAGCTCTGAGTCTGGGACACAAGTATCAGGACAGAGTAAAGCAAATGGTCAAAATGTTGGGATAACTGCAAATCTGTGTCGTCATTTGCTGTCACATCCTTGAAATGGAAGCCCACCATTCATCGGCAGACAAGACACTTAATATCACACTTTCTTGCTTTGAAAAGGATAATTTTTCATTGTTCATAAAAATGGAAATAATTAAAAGAGATTCGTCATATGGTAATGCATGCTGAGACTCAAGATAAACCTGCTAAGTCGTGTGCATGAATCCCCACATTGCGAAGCAGTCTAAAAACTGTTGCACAGTTTTCCTTTCCTTCTTTCAACTGCTCTGTTTCTAGGACCTCCTGCCAAGCTAACTTGTATCTTACAAAGTGATGACTGTCATTATCAATGGGTTCTTTTCCTAATTAAAATGAGAGTGAAAGTGCTCTCAAGTTTCCTGCTTCTAAGTTGCTGTAGTCAAATAAGGAGAGACATGATAATCTGGTTATTTAACTGAGATTTCCGATGCCTATAGATAAAATTTTCTTACAAAATAAAGCATCCTGCATAGATCCCTAGCATGCTATCCGAGAAAAATTCCTCAGGTGTTTGGTCTTAACAGAGCCTTGAAAATAACCATCGGCCACCATCCACTACAGCCTGTGCCTAAACAGATTAACAGCAAAAGTCTAAATGCCAGAGGGCAGTTTTTTCATATGATATATTTCTATGGAAATTGAATGTAATTTCTGTAGGAAGACATTTGTTTCTTTTTTCTTCTTAAAAAGAGGTCTTACGTGGAGGCCTGTGCAGGTCCCAACCTGTCTGTTGTTTGAAGTTGCTATCTACCTCATAAGGCAAAGTAAGAGGGTTTGTCTTCTGGGAAGACAAAGTTGTCCTCTCCTCTGAAGAAGCCCCCTATATAGTTGGCTTTGGCATCTTCTGTGAATAAGGAGCCAGGGACTGAGACCTCATGAGTCCAGGCTTTCAGCTGAGGTAGAGAATACAGTGCTTATAACTTCCAGGACTCATTGGTGTTAACCCAGTCTGGACTTCATGATAGTAATAGGAGTGGGTTTCTTCACAATAAAAAAGTAATAATACAGTTTCTTTTAAAGTTATTAGAGTGATTTTTTTTTTCTGTCTATGTATTTCTGTGTTTTCTTGAATTTGAGTTTGGGAACCAGAATGGAGATAGGCCTCAGTGCTGGGCAACTAGTATTAACACGTGGAAGACAGACTAGTGTACATTTTTTTGGATACAGTTTTAGACTAAAATTTTTCAGATCTCCTTTTTGAATAAAAAGAGAGGTGATATAAAAATGGATTATTTTTCTCTTGAAATCCTGGAGGGAGGGCAGATTTTAGGTTGAGGGAGTGAACAACAAGAAATGTCAAACAGTTCTTTGAATCAACTATTTGCCATTTCTACATATAGCCTAGAAATCACACTTAATTTAACTCGAATTAACTAAGAACAAATGGTTATAATTTATGATATTACTATATAAATTCCATACCTATAAATTATTCCATGGAAATTTTCTGGTAAGGTCATTCCCTATACATCTCTTTAGAAAGACCAGTAAAATATCTAAATATGTAACACAAACACATAGAATACACCAATTTCATAAAATGCTATTCCTCTTGTACTGTTATTCCTCTTGTAATCTCATTTGCCATTAGATGTATTTAAATTCTTGGCAATGCCTTTGGCTATGATATGAGAGACCTCAATCTTCCCAGTTGATTACGCCCTTATTTTCTCTGGCTTTGCTTTTGAGAAGATTTTAAAAGCATCAGTGGATTGTAGCCAGTTATAGTCAATTGTCTGAATTCAAGTCTAACATGGATTTGACACTTAGATTGACAATTACATTGAATACCTCATTTAAAACCTGATCTTTCAATCGTTCATTTAAAGTCTAGTCCACCAACACATATTTGTGTGTGTTTTACACTTATAAATGTATGAGTGCATATGTGTGTGATTCCTTACTCACCTCTACAACCATTAGGGAAAGCAGAGGAACAAAGGACATTTTACAAAAGGCAGAATCAAGAGAAATAGACCTAGTATATAGCACCATTTGGCTTCCACCATATATTAGACCAAAAAAAAAAAAAAAAGACAACCATATATATCTACCAACAGAGAATGTGTGATATTTAGACCTATTCATTTGGACTACAAGGAAGCAATACTCAACAGCCCAACTTACTGCTTATAGTTCCCACCCTTTCCTTAATGGTTGGTGGGAAACTCTACCAGTAACCCAAAGATCACTTAGAATACTAAGTTGCTTCAATCCCTGCTAAAATTCCTCTCTATTGGAGGGGAGCCTGGGTGGCTCAGTCAGTGAAGCTTCCAACTTTGTCTCAGGTCCTGATCTTAAGGTTCACGAGTTCAGGCCCTGAGTCAGGCTCTGTCAGAACAGCTCGGAGCCTGGAGCCTGCTTCAAATTCTGTCTCCCTCTCTCTCTGCCCCTCCCCCCCACACTCTCTCCTTTTCTCTCTCTCAAAAGTAAATAAACATGGAAAAGAAATGAAAATTCCTCTATGTTGGCAAAGTGGCACAAGCAAAAGGTAGAAAGCTACCAGAAATCCCAAGGAGGACACTGTACTGCATTCCATGAGAGTGAAGTATAAGTCACTATCTGACCTAACCAGCCCTCAGAGGCAGTAACTAGGAAGACACATCACATATCATTAGAATTTTTGCCAATGTCCTGATGAGACCAAGAGTGAATTGACTCATTTGATATCTAAATTATTCAAAAAACGCTTCTCTGAAATAGTTTAAATTCATCTTTTTAACAAAGAACTTTAGGCCATATAGAAAGCATCCCCAGGTTCTTTAAAAAGTCATCAAGATAAAAATCCTACACAGGATTTTTTTTTTCAACATCAATAATCACATTGTTAAGAGTAAATATATCAACCTTACATTTCTTTTAAAACTTCTTCAAGTGAGTCCATAGTCCTTAAGATAACTGTCTCTAGTTTTTAAAAATTGTTAGATTTCTCTTGTTTGTCCTTATCTAGTGCTAAGAACTGTATGGAAATTAATTCAATTTTTGTTTCCCCGTGGAGAGATCATTTGTAAATAATGGTCTCAGCCCTACTCAACTGATAAGTTTATAATCCTCTCCCCAGACCAAAGACTGCTAGAAAAAGGTGCTAGCCCTTAGGCCTTGGTACCCAGTGTTTTTCTCAAATACCTAGTTTAAATTTGGCTCACTAAAAAGATTTGTTGGAAGAATTAATGAATAAACAAGAGAATGAATGAAGAGTCAACGATGCAAGATTATACTGTACCTCAATTACTGCCAGTCCAAACGCGATTCCAATAACTATGAGAATATGTTTTGCAACTACTTCTTTGATCAAAGAAATACATGGCTGTTAAAAAACACAACATAAACAGTTACCTTTACTTTGACTTCACTTTAATTAAGATTTTCTTCATTGGTTTGACTTTTTATGTTGATAACAAGGAACACACTCAACCAAATGGAATTGGATTATACCACTGTGCCACTCCTGACACTCCACGCTCCTCCTCCTCAAAAGGTTGTTAATTGTGGCTTGTTCATACGTTAGAAAGCACTGAGAAGTAAAATTTTGCTTCAACTATCTCATTGCTAAATCTGGGGATCTTTAGGCATAAATAATTTTATCCTAACTTCCAATTTATCATTTTAGAGCTATTATCACTTTGGCTGTGTATTTTTTAGGCTTGTAATCTGTAGCAAAGAGTTCCCTGGTTGGGGGTTCAGCTAACAAATTTTCATTTTTAAAAAAAGGTTTTTTTTAAAAAAAATCCCTTAACAATATATATCAGGGTTATTTTTACCTTAGAAAGGAAAAAAAAGATTATGTCCACTATTTTGTTTTTACAAAGGTAAAAAAGAGAAATTAGAAAGCTGCTTATCTGCCACATTTATTGAATTTATTCAAACTAGCATGCAATTTCAAGCTTATAACATTTCAGACCAAACCTAAAAATCCCAACAATTTTAAATTATATGGATAATTTTCAAACTGGAAAAATACTACACAACGCAATAGTGGTACTATCCGTATTGCCAGAAGCTATATCACTATCCCTATGATAGTTGTATATGCACAAAGGGCTAGCAAAATATTGCCATGGTTAATAAAATAAAAGTTCTTCATAAAACTGAATCAAACATTCTTTTCCCTCTCATTCTTGAGTGTAATTGGTTTCTCCATTCACATCTGAGCCAAAGTGGTAAACTTTAGAGTAAATTATTATGTCATTTAGAGTTAACTATGAGATTAATGATCTTATCTACTGAGTCACATTCATTATATCTGAGGAGCTTTCTCCCCCTTTCCCCTGCAGATAAGCAGGTTATCTTGGCAAAAGAGAGAGGGGGGAAAATATGAATTATGATCATTTCGGATTTCTCATTTTTCCAGACATTTTGCAAACTACGCAAGGCAGATGGAAGTATTTTATGAATTTATGACCCTCCTTTTGGGAAACTGGTGCAGCTATCAGCCTATCTTCAGCTGAATTATGTGTGAATTTGAAGGGAATGTCTATAACTTTCTAGGATAATGCTAGGGCTTTTCAAAATCTATCCTGAGGAAAAACATCTTTGATTTGAATCTTAAACAGATAACAACTGCAACTGAATTTACTAATTTCCTCATTATTCTAAGTGGGAACTGCATTGATTTAAACCATATTTATTTCCCCTCTTCCTTGCAGATACTGCATCACTAAATTAGGAATAGAAAAAGGAAAAGCAAAACTGTTTAGTGATACAACTTTGACAATAAAATATATATATATGGTAGCTCTGTAGTTTGGTAGATAACTTCTCCACATGAATTATTTTATTATTGAATAATAATGAAAAATTATTGAATATATTTTATTACCAATTATTGCTATTGGTAATAGCAACTTCCCTTTAGAACTGAGTCTCCTTATTTTGATGAGATTAGTAAAAGGGATGTGATAGTCAGGGAGAGAGAAATTTCCCCAGAGATACTTTCTATTTCCTAATATATAACTAACCTTAGTAGTCATTACTAAGCCAATGGCAAAATGAAAATCATCTTCAGGTATTACAGAAATTAACTCATTGGATTATAATAGCTTTAACACATCTCTCTACCAACTAGATTATAATCCCCTAGATGGTCCAGAAGTATGTGCGATTTTAGAGAAGTTCTCTCTGAGACGTAATGGGTACTGAAGAATAACAGCAAATACATGAAACATCAATATCAATTATCATTTTTACATGTGTTTTATGTAAAACCTTATGGTAAGGGACAGATATCATATCCTCTAGGATAGTTTGAACCCTGAAGACTGAGTTAAATAGAGTCCCATAATACCTCATGCCTGCCCAATCTAAGAGTTACTAATAATTCATTGGATTGAAGTTGCCTAATTATCTCTCTCTTTTCACTATTTGAAGATTAGTTCCATGAATGCAGACATTGTGCCTGTCAGGAATGGATTTCCAATGGCCAGTAAAAGGCCTGGCTCATAGGAGGGAGTCAATAATATTTGATGAATTAAGCAGTAATAAGAAATATGACATCCATATATTGATGTCTACAAGTGACATAAATATGACATCTACAGCACAGAAAAGATAAACCCAGCTTTAGCTGGTCCGAGGGTTGTGGGTTATCGTTAAGCTGATAAACCCAGCTTTTTCAATATACTTTCAATGTCTGAGGCAACTTCTCAATTAGAGCAATAATTAGGCAAATTGGTTGATACACTTAGCAGCCAGAGCCAAAGTCCGAAAGGCCAAGTCTTTACACCTACACAATTACTTGAGAAAAGGAACTTTTCATAAGAAAAAGAGGTCTTTACTTTGAAAGCTAAAGTGAAAATAGAGACTTCTAGGATTTATGTTAAAAGAGAAAAAATAGAGAAGAATAATGATTAAGGTCGCCAAAGAGAGGGCACGAGAAACTTTCATCAGTTAGCTTGTACTTTCGTCCTCCTTGCCGTGCGATATTTCTTTGACCTATTACAGTTGACTTTCACTGATATCGGACTCAGAAAAAAATGAAATATTTTCACTTTTTTATATCTGCTTTTATCTTTAAATAGGATTTAGTTTTTAGTTGGGAAATTCCTGGGACATTTTATATAATGATTCCCATTGTAATTCTGCAATTTAATTTTTCTGTAGAGACTTTTATTGTGGAAAAAAAATAACAGAACCACTTACTGTATCAAATTTGATTTGTTCTCACCTGTTTGTAAACATATTTGCCATCATACAATGTGCAAGCAGAATCTTGCGAACTTAGACATTCACATGACTTGAAATTCTGTTGAAAATTATTACCCCAGTCAGCAGCTCCATTGACCAAACCACAGCATTTAAACTGTTGGATAAAAAGTAGATACAAAAAGCAATCACTAAAGAAAATGAAAATGTTGTCAATACACTGAACTGTATTCTTCTGAAACTATTAATAAGATGTTTCTTATACTAAAATATCATATAAATCACTTCGCCAACTTCTCTGAATGTAGAAGCAAAAATATAGGGATCTTCTACTTTGATCTTAATATTAATGAAGGAAAAATAGGGTTGCAGATGCACAAGTCTCCAGAAGTTGGAGAAAACATGAAAAACTCACCTAGTTTTAAGTGACAAAAGAGAGGGACAGAATCAAATCTATGTATCCTAGATTTTGGAAAGAAGCTTCCAAAGAGTTCATGAGAGAGTCAAGGTCTCTTTAAAGAACTTCTGCTCAAAAGAGATGAGAGGTTTTAAAAAATGACACTTCCATCTCCTGATCTTTGATCATTTTTGGAGGAGAGGAGGAAAAGAACGAGAGGCCTCTCAAAAGCCAAAGAGGCTTTAGTGGGCCTCCCATAAGGCTGACTTTAACATGAACATCTGCAAAATGGGGGAGGGGTACAAACGAAGGATGAAACTCTTAAGATAATGTCAAGGAAGGTTAAGGCCCAGAATATACTGAAACACTTGGAGAATTTGTGGTCATGTTTTGGGAAGAAAAACAAGGAAACCAAAAGCCTAATGACCTAGGGTATACAGCACATAATATTATTAGATGAGAGAGAAAAGTAACTGTCCCTCATCTTGTCCTATTTGCTCTATTGGAGAGACAACTCTTCATGAAGAAATGTAGGGGAAAAAATTGCTGAAGAAACCAGAACCAAGTGTACACTGTTTTCTAGGCTCAGATGCATTGTAACGTCAGGATATTGAGAAAACTTTCACTTCCTCACCGTGTGACCCACATTACTTAACCTCTCTGTGCTATAGTTTCTTCATCTGTAAAAATGCAGGTAATACTAGTTGTTCACAATAGTATGTAAGTGGTAGATTTGTTGTAAAGATAAAAATGGGAAAATTCATGCAAAGATTTGAAGTGCTTAACTCAGTGCCTAACTTGTAGGAAGTACTCAGTATATGTTAGGTATTATTGTTGTTTATATTTTGCAGTGGTTGTTGTTTCCATGATGCTCCCAAATGAACATGATCTGTTCAACACTAATATAAGTAAGTTAGATAAATATTTGGAAAGCACCTTTTCAGCTCTGTAGTTGATACAGAGCTGAGAGTGATGACTAACACATTGGAGAATGGAATCAAGTTCCAAAGTTAGTTCAAACAAGGGACTCAAACCAACAAGTTCAACAGAGGCAGATATAAGGTCTTGCACTTTGCAAAGCTCAAAGACTTAATTGCACAAATATATGACGCAGCAGCCATTCATATGACAAAGAGCTAAAGATTTCAGTTGGTCCCAAGGTCAATCAATATTAGCAAAGAGGGCAATCCTGAAATAGCCTCCTTTCTTGTTTACACAATAGACATGACTAATTGCTCATGCTTTCTGATTAAATAATCTAGAATACTATTACTTGATATAGAGATCAATATCAAAAAAGAAAAAGTATCATTGTATGCACTCATAGATCAGTCCATATTTTGAATACAATATACCTCAGAATTCCTCAAGGAGGCCTAGAAACAGAAGACAGGGTAGGAGGTAGAAAGTCTAAACTTGGTATGATATCTGATCACCAGATCAGATCTGAGAGAAGTTGAGGAAGAAGTTGGTCAGAACTTGTTGAAAGTGTTATAACAGCTGGATGAACAAGGCACTGTGCAGTGAATAATACAACAACCTCTAGACAAATAGTCATCACCAAGAATCCAAGAGGGGCACGTTCCATTAGTACGTTAGAGAATTCACGTGAGAATTCTCTGAAATTCAAAGAGAAAACCACTTAGTGTCTACAATTTCTGTCCACGTGTGGTGGGGCCCCAGGTCATCCAACCAGAGTTTGGTGTAGGACTCTTTTTCCAAAAGAGCATTGTTGAAAAGGAACAGCCCTGGTAGACAGAAGAAAGAGAAAGGAAGAGAGGGAAAGGGAGAAAGAGAGAAAGAGAGAGAGAGAGAGAGAGAAAGAAAGAAAGAAAGAAAGAAAGAAAGAAAGAAAGAAAGAAAGAAAGAAAGAAAGAAAGAAAGAAAAAGAAGAGAGAAAGGAAGGGAGGGAGGGGAGGGAAGAAGGAAGAAGGAAGGAAGGAAGGAAGGAAGGAAGGAGAAGAAGGAGGGGGAGGAGGGGAAGAAGAAGGAAAAGAAGAAGGAGAGAGAGGAAGAGGAGGAGGAGGAGGAGGAGGAAGGGTTGGGGGAGAAGAGAACAAAGGAAGGGAGAAAGAAAAAGAGAGAAGAGGAGAGAAAGAGGGAGGGAGGAAGATTCAGGAAGTGGATCATCAGGAGCAGAAGATAATACAGGATGCTTTCCCCCTCGCATGTGGTTCAGCTTTGCAAAAGCAAGCCTGGCACCTCCCACCACCTGTCACTCACACTTCAACCCTGCCCATCCAAAGAAAGAAGGAAAGAAAGAAACTCAAAATGGACATTAAAAAAGCACGATAGTTCTGTGAAGCAGGAAGCTTCAGGCATAGGATTAGTGTCCAAGAACAGAAGTAATTCAGGACTGTGCTACAACAAACAGCACATTTAGAATCCCATGGTTGGCAATGAGACCTTGGATATCAGAAACAACATGCAGCAAAGGTGATTCAGGACCCAATCCAGAGACCCGGTGGTTACCAATAGTACATTTTGTCTTAGGCCAACCACCAGGGAGGATCAAGGATGCTCAGTCCCACCCAGGAAAAGAACTGAGTTGCTGAAATTCTTCCTGTTTTAAACCTGGGTTGGTGTGCACTCTAGAGTAGGATGCGGGAGGGGAGAGGATCAAGAAACGTGGCTACNTGTGGGGGGGAGGGGGATGGGCATGGAGGAGGGCACTTGTGGGGATGAGCACTGGGTGTTATGTGGAAACTAATTTGGTAATAAACTATTTGTAAAAAAAAATTTAAAAATTAAAAAAAAGAAAAAGAAAAAAAAGAAATGCGCTACAGGGAAACTGGGAAAAGCATAACACAGAGGAAGTGAATCAGGGACTGACTCCTATCACATTTCAGCTCTTGGAAGTGATGCTTTCAGCAGAATTTTTACAAGCTGGAGTCTATTCAAACAGGAAGTGGGGAATGCTCTGGGAAAAAAAAAAGTCAGCTGATAAATAGTTCAAGAAACTAAGGATGTTTCAACTTGAAAAGCAAAGCTTTTTAGATGTCATAGAATAACTATTGTCAAAGAAGATATTGCAATGTGCTGAATCATCAGTAGATTTTCTCTTCCCTCTAAAACTCCAGAAGAACTGGATGATGTAAATCCCAAAGAAGTAAATTTTGTTTCAAATTAAGAAAGAACATGCTAATCATCAGACGTGGACATAAACGGGATGGGATGGCAAAAATCTATGCAGTTTCAATTCTTCAATATTTAATGAGAGACTAGATCAATATAAATATAAAATATTCCAATCAATGGATCACGTTAAATGAATCATGTCAAGTCACATGCCTAAACGTCTAGCTCTCCTCTAAGATTCTGTGAGCATTTCTATATGTGAAATGAATGTTCCATGTAGCTACTATGATTGGCATTCTGAACAAAGAAGGTGTGATTAGGGGTTTTGCAGAGTAAATAATTTTTTAGTCACAGCTTAAAGCACATGTCGTATTTGGAAAGAAAGAGAAAAGTAATAAGTACTTTCTAAGATAGCGTGAGCCTGAGTCAGGAAGGCAGAATTGTGTAAGGGACCCTGAATAGACAAACCTCACTGGACCAGACTGTTTCAATAACCAAATAAAGGAGGGGCTGGTATGCCAATTAAAAAAATTAACTAGTCACATAGCTGAGTTCAAATTCCAATCCCATTACTTGTTAGCTGTCAGACCTCTCTAAGCCCTAACCTACTTATCTGTAAAATAGGAATAATAAAGATAATATTATCCATCTCGAAGAGTTGTCATAAGAATGAAATAAGCTACTGAAGCTAAAGTCTAATAACAATAAATAGCAATAAATGGTAGCTACAATTATTTTATGACAGAAAGGGCAGACACGGAGGCAGACATGGAGGCAGAGAGAGAGAGAGAGAGAGGGAGAGAGAGACTCTCCAGATGCTCCAAACATACTATCCTACTAAATGATAAATATGAAAACAACTATTGATTTGGCCCAACTGAGGCTTAATCGGTCATAAACATTTCCTCTTCATCTCTGTCCTTCTAAACTGCTTCAAAACCTCGTAAGAAACTGGAAACAGAGTTAGAAATATTCTTGGATTTTTCTTATTGCAGAGTGATGGGATAAGCAGTCAAAATCTGCGAAATGGAGACATGCTGTAACGTTGAAGAATATCGTTAAATTAGGAAAACATGAAACCTATGCCCAACTCCCCAGATGACGTACAAATTCTAATTACCTCTTCTTGAAATTCAGCCAGGGCTTTCTGGAATGCTTTGGCATCATTATCTGCTGCGCTCAAAAGCTTTATATTTTCATAGAGCGTCTCATTCAGCACGCGCTCGGACTGAAAATTGAAAAGCGTTGTTAAATTATTCATGCCAGAAAGCAGTATTTTGATTTTTCAGACTATTCCAAGATAATCAAATGTCATGTGTACGCACCTCGGATTTGAAAGTAGCTCCTAAGATACCTGCTGCCACCTGCAGTAGCAGGATCAAAAGCAAGCCTATGAAGAACTGGAAAAAAGAAAGAAGGAAATGGAACACGTATTATCTCTAGGGCATTCAGTAGCATCTTGGGACACTTGGGCAAGGTGCCTCCTTCTCCAGCCGGGGTCATATTACAGTTGGAATAATAACCGCGCTCTTCATCTATTCTACCCTTTGCCTCAAAAAGCCCATTTTGGGGCCGTTAGTGGTCAGAAATGTCTGCTTCAGACACGAATCAAGCCAAGTGTTTAAAACAAAAACATAGGGGTAGGATCATAGACATCCGTGTGATGCTGAGTGGAGGGAAGTTTGAAAACTTAAATGCAATTGCTTGTGTATTACCTTTCTCCTGATCTTTCCTCATCAAACACAAACTTTAAAGCAAATTCCAGAAGTGACTTCAAAACAAGTTTGCTACCCCTGGCAGAATCACCCGGGGTCTTGTGATACATGTAGACTCCTAAAACCTGTCTCACATGTTCTGAATCATAACTTTAAGGAATGCAGCCCACAAAGTAGGTTTTCTCCTTTTAAAACAAGCTCCTCGAGTAATTAAATTCCCCAAACTACAAATAAGACCTTATGGATCAAAAAACAACTGCTAGGGATACTATTAATGTCCTGCTAAAGCTCTGTCTCTACCTTCCCTCCTAATAAACAAACAGTTAAAAAAATATCTTTTCAGGGACAGACACAATACTTATTTTGTTAGAGAAACAAGCTTAAATGAGCTCTGCAAACTCTAATGTTACATTTTATCTAACAACTACCTCTTGGTCTTTATCTAATATTTTTCTACACCCGTTTATTATCCTATTGTACATGCTAAAAGTCAATATCTGTGGGTTATCCCAACCCAATCCATCCTTGTTGAAGCCTTCTAAGTGACAAATCTGATTACCACATTCCCTTATAATTTTGTTAGCATGGGATATGATTTGGCGTCGTCCACATGCAGACCCATCTCCCATCATTTACTGAGAGCAGCCTCTGTCTGCCACGCTCCAGCAATACCCAAGGCCTTGTAATTCCCTAAATGTGCCCGCATTGTACTGCCAGGCTCTCTTCCTGGAAAGCCCATCACACCCTCACCCACACAGCCACATTATTCCCTTCTGCTTCTAGCTTGAAAATTCTCTCCTCTCCTCTTGCCCTCTTCTCCTCGGACCATTCACACTTGTAGCTACTAATTTGGGTGTCAGTCTTCCCTAATGGTTTCTAATTGTCTTTAAGTCTATGTATCTCTTAGCACAGTATCTGGCACACAGCACGTACTCAGTAAGAGTGAATGAATGAATGAATGAATGAATAAATAAATGGATGAATGAAATGGATGACATTTCTCAGAGTACCTCTAAGTGAAAAATATTAGTCTCTATATAACACTCTAAACAAAAGTTAAAGTTTTGCCAATCTTGGCAAGTCCTTTTGACAGACAACAGGGATGGGAAATAATGCTCACAAGTCTGAAGGTCAGGTATTTAGATCTGTCTGGAGAACTCACCAAAAGAAGCATGCAGCGACTTTCTCTCATGGCACCACAGCATCCCAGGAAACCCAGAATCATGATGATAGAACCCACAGCAATCAAGATATTCACAGCAACATAGGGGTTAGTGCTAGAATCCCCAGAGCTGAGAATCTGAAAATAAAAAAGAGATTAATGACAAAAAAATCCCTTTCTTTGGTGTTTGTTTTTCAACAAATATCCATCGGGTACTTAGTATGTGCCTGCCCCCATTCTAGGACCTTGAGATACCTCGGTAATCTAAACAAGCAAAACCCCCTGCCTTTGAGGAGCTTACACTCTATCAAGGTGTTACTTACCTGAATAACATTTCCAACTTATATTTTTCTAAGATGATCTATTGAATGTGGTATGGAAGAAATATAATAGGCTTCTAAAATACCAATTATTTTTAAAAGCTTAGGACAAGAACTTTCACCCATGATGTGATCTTTGGTTTGCCTATTTTGTGTTTTACATGTAAGAGTAGCATTGTAAAGCATGCATTTTTATACCAATTTAATTATCTAAATTAAAAAGACAAATTCCTCAAACTACTGACAGACATGACAATATGAATGAATTTCAAAAAACATTATGATGAGCTAAATAAGCCACATTCAAAGGAGTGATTACTATATGATTTCATTTATATGACATCCAAGAATAGGTAACTCAGATATCACAGCAGTGCTTGACTTTGAGCAAGGAAGGAAGGAAAGAGGAAACTGACCGCAAAGGGATATGTGTGAACATTTATAGGTTTATAAAAATGCTTTGCATATTGACTACAATAGTGATTACACAGGTCTATACATTGCCAAAACAAACAAAAACATTTTTTTTTTAAATTTCTGAGATAAAGACAGCGTGAACAAGGGAGAGTCAGAGAGAGAGGGAGACACAGAATCTGAAACAGGGTCCAGGCTCTGAGCTAGCTGTCAGCACAGAGCCCTACGTGGGGCTCGAACCCGCAAACTGTGAGATCACAACCTGAGCGGAAGTCGGACGCTTAACCAACTGAGCCACTCAGGCACCCCCAAACAAAAATATTTAAACTAAGAAAACAGGGTCGCTGTGGTGGCTCAGTCAGTTAAGCGTCTGACCCTTGCTTTTGGGTTAGATCATCATGTTAAAATTCATGAGTTCGAGCTCACTTTGGGCTCCGCAGTTGGTAGCACAGAGCCTGCTTAGGATTCTCTCCATCCCTCTCTCTGCTCCTCCCCCACTGGTGTGCGTTCCCTCTCTCTCTCTCTCTCTCAAAATAAACTTTTTTATAAAAGCTTTAAAAAAACCAAGAAAATAAGTATAGTTCTTGATATTCCATATAATTCTATCTCCTTGTTCCCAGAAAGTATAGTTGGTAGAGTCTTCCAGAAACTCTTTATTTGCCTGTTAAGTAATGGGATATTGAGGAAAACATCCTAGAGCTCTTTATGTTGGCTTGAGCTACCCATCCTGTGTAATTCAGTTCTTCTCTCCAGCAACACACACACTCTTCTTCATCACCTTAATCATACCTAGCACAATCTACCACTTGTTCTCCAGATATATCACAATCGAAAAGTGAAGATTTGTGCCTGTGTTATACATGAGTGCTACATGTAGCCCATCGTCTTGTATGATCTCTATCTACCGGGCTATTTCTAGGAGGAGTACTAATTATTAGACTAACTCAGAGACTCTGCCTCCTAGAATCTGTTGCCCAGGATGTAAGTCAACTCCCTTAACAGGAAATACAAAACAAAAACAACAACAAAAAACTACTGATAATGATATGTACATTTTTAAAGACTTTAAAAATCAACTCATAGCTTAGAGGAAAGCTTCATTCAATAATCAGTAGAAAGGAATGTGCTGAAATTGCAAAAGCATTCAAACTAAGATTTGTGATCTAGTCAGGGTCCTTGTATACAACTAAGTTATTAACCCTGGAATAGTCAACTAACCCTGCTGGGCCCCAATTTCCCATTTATAAAGGAAATTGGGTCAGCCTCTGTGGTACTTAAGTTCTCCTTTGTCTCTAAGAATCTATGCTTACAGACAACGTTTCAGCTTACATACTTAGAAAGCTTGGTTCTGTCCCAAAGATTTTTTTTTTTTTTTTTTAGTTTTTTGTTGTTATTGTTGTTCGTTTGATTTTTGTTTGCTTGCTTGTTCTTATTGGGGCTAAGAAATCAGTTTTGCTAATAAACGTGTATGACATCTGGGTGAAGATAGATAATGTCAAAAAAAAAGAGTAAGAAAGAAAGAAAAAGGAAAAGAAAAACCCACATGAAGAAATCCACTCTACCCCTTCACCATCAAATCACCATCACTAGAATGTCGTAGCCTCTGCAGGAAAAACTTAAGGCTTCTGAGAGGGATAACTTGCTATCTGAGTTATCAGAACTCTGCTTAGATAGGTCAGATATAGAAATCACAGGTCAAGTATCTACAAGTGAGATGGATTATGCAACCAGCCTTTATCCAGCAGTTAATGAAGCACTTCTCTAAGACTGGTCTGGGCCAAGTGACCCCTGCCAGGTACTGGCCAGACAGCAATGTGTTGGATGCCTGGGGGTCACTGTTTCAAGTCCAGGGAATAAGCAGCTATTCTTTTTGGGGCAAGAAATGGAAATCTGAGTTCAGCTGTTTGTTCCAGGAGACACAGCAGAGTGTCTTGGATGAACAGTGTCTGTGTGTTTTAGGACAAGGGGAAAATTTCCAATGGCTGAAACTTTGGATTCTAATGGCTGAACCTTGATCCTTGGATCTCCTGGGACAAGAATGGCTTTCCATAGGCTTTTTTTCCCGAGGGAAAGTAAAGTGTCCTCATGAGAGAGACGTTTGTAGCACTAAGAGTTATGCTAGAAGTTGTACACAAACACCTCCCTTACGTTCTTCCTTTCTGTGTTTATGCTCATGCTTTTCCTTCTAAAACTGTCGCCTCTGTTTTTCCACTGCTAAATTCAGTTCTTTGCACTCTTGATTCTTCGTCACTGATTTCAGATAAAGGTAAATCAAGCCAGTTTCACAGAAGTCAAGCTGGTTATGTTGTCCTGGCAGATACGGACTTTCATTCAGGGTTGGAGGCTGACAGATCACAGAGTAAACATGTAACTGAAGACGCTGTTTGGCTCTAGTAATCCATTCGTGTCCCCGGACGTGGAGTCTCACCCTCTCAAGGACAGCAATTTTTCTCTTGATACATTCAATGTGTGGAATTTATTAACAGACTAAACACCAAATTTGTTTAGCAGAAGCACTTGGGGGAAAGAAAATGTTCCTACATCAACCAGAAATAAAATAAAATAAATAAAATACAGGCTGCACACATATCTTAAAAAGGCCAAAGCACCCTCTCAATAGGTGGCTGTTTAATCTCTGCTTAATTATGAGTTTGAAAGTCAGACATCCACTTCTAGATAGCAGAGATTCAGGGCATCTTCAAATACCCTTCTAGAGTAACCCATCACCCAAGGCCACCAGGAAGCCACAGTTAACGTTTACCAGTATAAAACAATACATGAAGTCAGGATGGACTAGGGTATTGCCAACTAGTTGCTACACCTGTCCTCCACCCAATTTCTTCACCATGAGTAGGCACAGAATGAGGAAGCAGCTAACTGTCACTGATTCCTTGGGTTCTCTAAGGGAAGAAAGCAAATTTTGAAAAGAGAAAACAGAGAACAAAAGACGGGAGGAGGGGAGGGAGGATGGAGGGAGGGGCAGAAAAGTCACCCAGTTTAGAAAAGGAATCAGAACAGATGTTAATTTGTTTTCAATCTTTCTTACATCAAGGCTGTCTCCAAAGGCATTCAGCTTCATTATGCTTTAATACATTTTTACTGAAAACATATTACTTTAATTGCTGGCTTAATATATTTTAATAATTACCAAATAAGAATCAAAATTTCTCTTACAGCAAAAAAAAAAAAAAAAAAAAAATTTCTCTTACAGCAAGAAACTTTATTTGGGCAAATAAATACCTTGAAAAGGTGCTGGCAGTAGAAGATGTGATCCTGAAAAGTGGCAAGAGCCCAGACAACAAAGAATAAGGGGACTACCGTGCAGACGGTCAAGAACAATAATTTAGGAATTTGGAAGGGAGTGGAGAGTCCTTGAGAAGAAGGGAGAGAGCAAACCGGGAGCAAGAAAGCCAGGAAATGATGCCAGGTATTAAGTTGGGTAAAAGCAAGAGAACAGCCCTATGCACCTTCCGCCTTACTCCCACACACTCTCTTTCCACCTTCACAATTGGGTGTGTGGTATGGAGCAGAAAGAGCACACACCTAATCAAAAGACGGGAGCCAGAGTCAACTCTATGAACTAAACTTCCTCCAGACCTGTGGAGATCTCGGTAAGCGCTCTGCCACAGGGCGTGGAATGGTGCATGGTGAAGGAAAGGGGCTCATGCCAGTCTTATGTAGAGAGCAAGAAGTTGGACACCCCCAGCCAACTGCTGAGTTACACTAGTGTGACCAGCCTCTTACTGTTATAGGGAGTTACCCTCAATGCCAGTCGATGCAGGTAATTACCAACCATCCTTGCACCTTGTTGCCTTGAAAACACAGATTCAGATTCTTCTTCTCCAAGAGAACTTCTCCCCTCCTTTACTTTTGGACCAACCTCCCACCTTGGAATCAGCCAAATGATTGTCAATACCTCATATTGCAAAAATTGTTTTTGGTGAGGATGAATGGTAGTCTGTACAGCTACACTTCAGGCTGGCCTTATGCAAATAATGAAGGAGCCTGATTTCCATTTTGGTCCCTTCAACCTCCATTTTGATAGCAAGCTCCCTATCTTTGGAATCACACCTCTCCATTCTCCAAAAGGATTGATACATGCCTAGCACAGGGCCAGGCACACAGTGAGTGACTTTGATTAACTGAATTGAATTAAATGATAAAATCACAAAGCAGCACAAATGACTACATGAGGCAATTAAGGAAAATGCTACAGAAATATTTATATTATTGTTGTCATTACTGTCATCATTATAAAATAAATTAAACTACTCTGGAAACAGGGAAGGTTGTATCTCTTTATTTACCTCTTGACCATCTTTGCTTACTCGTACCCAAATCGCTATTGCCAGGATCAAGATGCCACAGAGCTGTAGAAAGAAAAAAAAAATGTTAGCAGACTACCAAGGCAAACTGGAACTCTGATTGAACACATCCCCAGCCTTCCGGTTAAAATGGTTTATCTCTAATTACATATTACCACCTAAAAGAAAATCCGGCATATTCACATGCAGGTAATTGCTAAAACGTTCTGCTGTAATTGGTAAGTTTGATAAGAATAATTCTGTTTCTTGTCCATGATCCATTCATGGGTCTACAGACCAGAAGTCATCACCATCACAGGCGAGGGGAAAAATGATTTTTCATGTTTCAATTCAAACTCTGTTTTTGGTAGATTGTAATATATGAACGATAAGTCACAATAGCTCAAAGGCAAAATAGCCTTACTGGAGCCCTGGGTTTGTCTCTGAGAAGTTGTCTTGGACCAAAAAGGAAGAAGATAACCAATTATCAAACATTCCTTCAAGATTCCAGAAGCAATAAATCGGGATAGATGGGGAACCATAGTACCTCTGACAAAGTCTGCAGGTAAGCAACAGGGTTTACAACACTTTTTGTACCCAAATAAACTCTTTTAAAAATAAGCGTTTTTTGCGTTGTAAAGCTTACCCAGAGAGGAAGAACAATGAGCGACAGTACTTAAACTCTTAAATGCATTTAATGACTTTACCAGATTATTTAATTTGGACCAAAGCCAACACATAAAATGTGAAACACATTTTGCTTTTGGGTAAAGAAAACCCTTGTCTTTCAAAGTTTGGTTTGTTTTTTTTTGTTTTGTTTTTTTTTTTTTTGGTTTCAGATATATATGTTGCAGCCTCAAAAAAAAAAAAATCAAAGATCTATTATTAAATAGAGATGTTGAGAACAAGCTTGGTAACAGCGGACACAGCAGGCCTTGCAAGATTTTCTTGACTACTCCGGCCGTGTGGTGCTCTGACAGAAATGCCTGACTCCTCTGAAGCCCGGTGACCTTGTAGTATCACTGCTTTTGTGCCCGGTTGAGCCATATGCCTCGAATGTTAAAACAGCAGTTTCACTTTTGAAAAACAATGTTCTTAATGCTTATTCGCTTTTGAAGGACAGAGAAACCGCACGAGCAGGAGGAGGGGCAGAGAGAGAAGGAGACACAGAATCTGAAGCAGGCTCCCAGCTGTCAGATGTGGGGCTTGAACTCTCAAGCTGTAGAGATCATGACCTGAGCTGAAGTCAGCCACCTAACCAAGTGAGCCACCCAGGCGCCCCCAGCAGTTTCACTTTTAACGGCTTCTCATGAAGTCTGCCGTGGAAATAGAATCAAAGGCTCTGTTTGGGAATAGGGCATACCGTGAGCAGCTGAATAAGCACAGAATATCTGTGTTCCCTAAGAGATCTCGAAAAACATCATCTGGGTTCAAACACTCCCTTTCAGGTCAAGAAGCTGGAATCCTGCAAGATAACAGTCGCATCCTGAAAACCCAGCACCGCTCCCCATCCAATCCTGCCCTACCACATGCTTCAACTCTTACAAAATAATGACTGTGGTGGAAAACCAAAGCTCTTTCTCAAATCACCGAATAACCTATACAATTTAATGGTCTTGTAGGCACACCCTTGCACAGGCTATAAAATACAAACCGTTGAAAAGACAGCCTTAGAGCCTGAAAACCCTCATTTTTTCTCCCCCTTTCCAAATCCTAATTTCCCTTGCAGATGCAGATAAATGATCATTTCAGCAGTTCTGCATTAATAAGTAAGTCTATAAAAATTTATGTTGATTGATAATGAGACCCTCAGAGGTTTTCAGTAATTTAAAGCAGTTGGATTTTTGTTATTCAATTTGTTCATTGATATTTTCTTTCTTTTCTTCTCAAGTAGATTTACATTAATTGCCTTAATAGTTGCTCTGGCTTTTAGCTTAACTGAAAATAGTATTAATTTTCCATGTAAGTATTCTGATTATTATCCTTGTGTGATATTTATTTATGAGACTATCAATGAGAAAATTGTAGGAGCTCCTAGTGACTAAGACTGTGGTTTTTTAAACTCTTAACTTTTTTGCTTGTTTCTGTGTGACTTTTTAGTTTACTCTTTCAATGCTTTTAGATATCAAATTACTGAGAAATCTTACAAAATCAACTCTATTTTCTCCTCAGATGATAACTTTTAATCTTTTTCCATCACCAAAAGTCATCCGTAACATTCACTTTAAAAGAAGGTGTATCAAAACGAGACACTAATTAGCACATCTGTTGAAATGGCCAAAATCTGAAATGCTGGTAAAAATGTGGAGCGACAGGAACTGTCACATGCAATGCTGGTGGAAATGCAAAAAGTTAACAACCACCCTTGAAGACGGCTGGGCAGTCTCTTACCAAACCAAACACACTTACTCTATGATCCAGCAAGCATGCTCCTTGGTATTTATCCACACAAAAACCTGCACAAGGATGTTTAGAGCAGCTTTTTCCCATTGCTACTACTTGGAAGCAGCCAAGATGTTTTCCAGTAGGGGAACAAGTGAATAAATAATCTGTGGTACCTCCAGACAAGGAAGCATAGTCTGAATAGACTAAAAAACTAGAAGCTATCATACCATGAAAAGACATGGAAGAAGCTTACATGCATATTACTAAATAAAAGAAACCAATCTGAAAAGGCTACATACTGCATGATTTGGACTTTGTGACTATCTGAAAAAGGCACAACTATAGAGACAGTTAAAAGATTGGGATTTGCTGGGGGTGGGGTGCAGAATGCAGAGGTAGAGCACAGATTATTTTTAAGGCAATAAAAATACTCTATAAAATATTATAATTATGGATACATACCAATGTCATTATACATTTATCCAAACCCGTAGAGTGTATAAAACCAAGAGAGAACCCTAGTGAAAACTATGATCTTTGGGCGGTTATGATGTGTCCGTGGCCGTTCATCAATTCTAACACATGCGCTGCTCTGGTGAGTGATATTGATAACAGGGTTGGCTGTGCATGTGTGAGGGTAGGGTATATGGGAAATTATTGTACCTTCCTCTCCATCTGGCTGTAACCTAAAACTGCTCTAAAAAATTAAGGATTTTTTAATGTTTGTTTTTATTTTTTTAAGAGAAAGGGCACAAGCAGGATAGAGGCGAAGAAAGAAGGAGACACAGAATCTGAAGCAGGCTCCTTGCTTGGAGCGGTCAGTACAGGGCCCAACTCAGGGCTCAAACTCATGAACTGAACGGTCAGATCATGACCTGAGCTGAAGTTGGACGGTTAACCAACTGAGCCACCCAGGCGCCCCCCCAAATTAAGTATTTTTAAAAAGAAAAAGAAAGAACATTCAATTATTTCAGAAGTCAAGAACAGTTCGCCCAATTTCAATCTTTACAATTAGATAAATTTTCTTAAAAGGCTTAAAGTCGGACAAACTATCATTTCCATCCCTAGCTATCTTTTCTTCAAACTTCCTCTTAAAAACGAAAGAAACGAATATTTAGAACATGCCATTCTCATCTTACTGAAAAAATTTATGTGTAAAAATTAGTCTTCATAATATAAAAGTATTAAATTTTATAATGACCGCCTTTAAAAGTAAATTGATTTTCTATCAAGAATAATCATTCAAGGGGCGCCTGGGTAGCTCAGGTCATGATCTCACAGTTTGTGACTTTGAGCCCTGTGTCCAGCTCTATACTGTCGGTGCGGAAGCTGTTTGGGATTCTCTCTCTCCCTCTCTCCCTGCTCCTCCCCCACTCGCTCTCCTCTCAAAAAATAAATAAACTTTAAAAAAACAAAGNACTTTGGGCATAAGCACTGAGTGTTATGTGGAAACTAATTTGACAATAAACTATTTGTAAAAAAAACAAAAAAAAAGAATAATCATTCTAAAGTCATGATTGACTTTAACGTATTTTATCCTAATTGTCACAGCACTGGCTCCCACAATGGTTGGTTCTTTGAGCCTTTTTCCAGTCTGGCTTTGGGTGTTTGTCCCCAGCCTTCTTATGCTGTTTAAATAATTGAGGGTATAAATTAAGAAATAAGTATCTAGCTCTGTCCTACTTTCTGTTGATCATGTTGTAAAGGAAATGAGATGATATTTTGGGCCTCCGAGCCAGCTGACCGTGGACGCAGCTGAACAGGCCTACTTCTCTCCAGAGCCCACCTTCTGGCTTCTTTTTGAAGGAAGATCATTGTGGTTGCCACTGAGCTCTCATAAAACCTCTTTCTTTTTATGGAATTAGGATGCATTTTGTCTGAGCCAGCATTCTAAAGAATTAGGTAATAATTCTGATGTTTGCTTATGAGCATGCTATGGACTGAATTATATCCCCCCCAAATTTACATATTAAAGCCCTACCCTGCCGTTTGACTGTATTTTGAGGTAGGGCTTTTAGGAGGTTAATTGATGTTTAATGGGGTCCTAATCTGAGATGGCAGGTGACCTCACAACAAGAGGAAGAGATCTCTTTGTCTCTATCTCTGTGTCTCTCGCTTTCTCTCGGCACAGATGCATGGAGGGAAAACCATGCGAGGACACAGCAAGAAGGCAATCCTCTGAAAGCCAGGAAGAGAGCTCTCACCAGAAATCAAACTGGCTGGCACCTTGATCTTGGACGTCTAGCTCCCAGAACTGCGAGAAAATAAATTTCTGTTGTTTAACCCACCAAGTCCGTGGTATTTTGTTATGGCAACCCAAGCAGACTGAGACAGGGAAGAAACTGAAAACTACAGAATGCCAAGAGGAAAAATGGAAGCACCATCCAGGGCAAAGGTAAATGGCACAGAAAAAGCTGATTTGTCCTCTTCTCTGATACTGTGTCCGCCAACCATCCCTACTCCCTCCCTCTCAATTCTATCTTTTTTTAAAGTTTATTTATTTATTTTGAGGATGGGGAGGGCAGAGAGAGAAAAAATCCCAAGCAGCTAACAGCACAGAGCCTAATGCAGGGCTTGATCTCACCAGCCGTGAGATCATGACCTGAGCCAAAATTAAGAGGCACACTCTCAGCCAACTCAGCCACCCAGGCACCCCTCAATTCTATCTTTTGATTTTATCACACTGTATGTGAAGAGTGTTGAACGTGGAAGGAAGTGCATAGCACCATGCTAGGAGGAAGTGTGGATTGTGAGCTATATCCTTATTGGTCCAGAAAGGCCACTTTTTAGATAAGCATAGGGGAAAGCTTCCTAAAACTTTAGGAAAGAATAAGAACATATCCAGAGGCGCCTGGGTGGCTCAGTCCGTTCAGTGTCTGACCTAGGCTCAGGTCATGATCTTGCGATTTGTGAGTTCGAGCCCCGCTTTGGGCTCTGTGCTGACACCTCTGAGCCCTGGAGCCTGCTTCAGATTCTGTGTCTCCCTCTCTCCCTGCCCCTCCCACACTCAAACACTCAAACTCCGTGTCTCTCTCTCTCTTTCTCTCTCTCTCAAAAATAAACATAAAAAGAATTAAGAAGAATAAGAACATATCCAAATGGATAACATGAAAACTACAAGATTTGTTTTTATAGTAACCCGGTAATTTATTGTAATCCGGCAACACTAGACGCCACGAATACAGGTGGTGAGTATCCCAACAGCCCTAACGTTTAGGACAGCACTAACATTTTAGGAAAGTTGTTCATTTTCACCCAAGTTTCTTCTTCTCTTAAACATTTATTGAAAAGCCTAGTTTCATGCATTATGGTAAATAAGGCAGAGTGTGCAACGGTTGCTTATGAGAATTTTTTTATATTAAATTTTTGGTTTCCCATATATTGTGTCCTCTTCTTCAGGAATACAAGTTGTGCTGGTTTTCCATTTTCTGTTCTATCATCTTCTTCCACCTCATTTATCTCTTTTTGATTTTCCTCCGGGAGAGCTTCTCAATTTGGGATTCTATATCACTGTCTCCACTTCATGTAGTTTCTGGAGTGGATTTTAATTCTATCATTGCGTATCGGGTTTACATGAAGTATTTCTTTATTGCATCCATTTTCCTTTTCTTCCCATTCTATGCTTTTCCAGTTAAGTTTTTCGTTTCTCATGGCCTCTATCCTCTGCTTCACAGGGAAGTATTATTTTCTGGCATTGCACTGTGGAGACTGATTTGAAGATCCTTCTTCCACGATGCTGGAGTGTTTCAGGGATGTGCACTTGTCCTCTAAGATTTCAGAGGGACGTTCCCTGTCATTTGTTCTGCGGTCCTTTATTTTGGGACTTGGGCTAGATTTTCCTTTATTCATCCTTGAATAAGATGAGACCTCGCCTGCTGTATTACTCATTGAGAGTAGGGTCTGCCCTTTGCCTCACTCTTTAACGAGGTGGGTCATGGTAATTCTCAGACTTCCTGTTGGAAGAGAGGTCGCTGTGCATTCTCTCTGCAGGCAGGGCCTAATGCAGCTCTGATTTACTGACACCGCCTCCTGCCACTCACACACTGCTTTTCTGATGCTCTAACCAGGGGAGTTAATTAAAATCTTCAATTCTTAGCAGGCTCTGCCTTCATGGTCTTTCTATCTTCAGCACCAGATGTCTGATATTTATTGTAACAATGAGTATTAAATGCACAGCCAAGTGTCTCTACAGTCGCCTTCATGGGTATCTTCTAAACCTAGGAAGTAAGCCAAACGCCAAGTACAACCGCTGCAAATTCTAATCTCAAATAGCTCTAAATGTAGGGGAAAGAAATCAACCACGTTTCTTTCTGACATAAATAGGGTCTGAGCAAACGTGCTTCAGGTTATCTTCGCTGCTTGAAAGCGTACAATCGCTAAAATTTACCTAACTTCAAAATAGGTAAAGAGAGATGAATGTTCAGCATTTGATTAGCATCCGAATGTTTCTGAATCATAAAACTGATGCAAATCCAGGGATGTTTTTATCACTTTGTGTCAAAAGTACAACTGCCACGGCAGCAACACCTGCAGACGTGAACAGACATCTGCAGGGCCCCGGGGACAAACGGTCCGCAGACCAGGGCTCTCTACGTTGAAGTCAAAGTAATAGACTATCTGGATTTCACAGTAATAGGCATATATAAAATGTTTTCTATCTTCAACCTTGACACGTGTGCCCACTTAATGACCTGGAGGACAAGGTTCGATTTAGAATTCTCTGACTCCTCAGAGTCTGCAACCAGCAGGGGGTGGCGGGGGGAGGGTCAGCCCCGCCCGGGCCTTCATCCCGCTTATGCCCTGTAGTCTGAGGGTCAGGACAGGAAGGAGTGCAGATTCCTCCGCCCGCAAGCCAGCTCCGTTACCATCTGCTCCTGTTCTGCCAAACAGCTCCCCCTTGATCACTTCAGGAGGAGGGCCTGTGCAGACCCTGGAAACAGGTTTGGAGCCATTTGGGCAGGGAGATTTGGGGTCGCAAAACCCCAAAGTGGAGGCCAGGCTCAGAGTGAAAATAGTTCTCTAGCCCCACACGTCCCTTGCCCCCTGCGGTGAGAAGAAGACCAGAATAGGGCTAAAATTATATATAAGTTTTAAAAGCCAATTACGTATAAAATGTTACCATACCAGATTCTAATACTTAAAATGAAAAAGCAATATAATGGTTGGAATTGAGGAAAATTGCATTAGTTGAACTATTATTGCATGAGAGTCCTTGGTTACAGGCTTTCAGAAAGTATCTAATTTAATCTTCACAATTAACTCTGCGGGATAAAATGATCATCTTCATTTTACTGATACAGAGACTGGGGCACAGAAAAGTCAAGGGACATGTTCCAGGCCAGCGACCAATGTAGAGTGAATTCAGGATTTGAATCTCAAGTCTGCTTACAAAAATATGCTTTCTTTCCCTTCCTCTAATTTGTAATTGAAGAATTTCTGCCCTCATCATAATTCGTCCCATCTTATTTCCTTCTCTGTTTCAAAATCTGACATTGGAATTGATTTATCACTACACAGAGTATTTCTTATTTTTGTCTCATAAAAATGTCTATATGACGTTGGTCGAAATGTCTGTTTCTTGAACATTTCTTTTGCATTATTCTAAGTTCTTTCCTATGCAATTAACTCAATTAATGACTTTCCTAGCAAGTCCATGAAGTAGATGCTACTACTATCGCCAGTTTTAAAGATGGAGAACTCTAAAGCACAGAGAAATTAACTGATTTCCCCTAGGTCACACAGCTAGTGATGAAGGAGCTGAGTGAGGTTCAGTCTGAACTCTCAACCAATGGGTTTCCCTATCTTCTGTCATTGTTATAATTCCACACTGACGCAGTGTCAGGAAACCACTGTTATTTACAAAGTTCACACATTCCAGCCATAGTCAAGTCTTTATCTTGAGAGATTTCAACAACTGACAGAATGTAATATAATTGGGTCTGATTTTTTGTTTGTTTCTTTTTTGAGAGAGAGCACATGAGTGGGGGAGAGAGGCATGGGGGAGAGAGGCATGGGGAGGGGAGAGGGAGAAAGAGAGAGAGAGAGAGAATATAAGCAGGCTCCACACTCAGCATGGAGTCCAACATCGGGCTCGATCCCACGACCCTGAGATCAACCTGAGCTAAATTCAAGAGCCAGAAGCTCAACTGACTGAGCTACCCAGGGACCCCTGGGCCTGATTTTTTAAGGTTCCCCTATCTCAGTTATGTCTGCCTTAACTCTCTTCATTGCTCTCAGCACAGCCAGCCAAGAGAGCCAGGCACCACATAAAATACAATGAGGAATATCAAAATTCTGGTTCCTGGACTCTCTCCAAGTTCTGACTTCCTTATGCTCTCTTCAAACTGCTTCAGGCACTGGCTTCCTGCAGTTCCTGATACATTTGGCTTTTACAACCCAGCTCCTCCTTCTCACCTTACCTCGTTCGGGATTGGTAATGTGACTTCACTGCTTTCCTGCATGCATGGCTGGCCTCTCTACAGCTCGCTGCTTCTGGCAGCGCTTCTGCTGCATCCCTGGGCCAAAGGCCGTGTCCGGTGCTGACCTGGACAACTACCACACCCACGCATCTACCACACTCGTGCATCTACCACACTCTTCAGCCTGATTTATCTGAGAGGAGTGCAAGAAAATGTGGGCAGCTCATCTGTTTGCACACAAGCCTTGGAGAAATAGACTTTGTACTTGGAATGTATCCATTCTCTAAGGCACCTTCAATTCACTGTAACTTGCATCAAATGCTAGCATCAGTGATTAAGAATGATTTCTGCTTCCATGGGCTTCTTCTTTAATTGCTAATTCTGACAAATGGAAATTGCTGCATATTTATGTGGCATATCTCAAGTTCTCTCACAAAAGAAACTGGTATGTTTAGCTTACATGACCATATGCATATCTCAGAGATAGTTCAACATCTGGCCCTACTTTGCAAAGGCTTAGTTTTGTAAGTTACACCAGAAAGAATGCATTTGAAAACATAAAGCTATGGATATCTATAAGAAAACCACATCAGTAGGACCGTTAAAATTTTTGCTTAAGTAAACATTAGGAATGTGACAAATTGCTAATTTCCTGTGAAGAGTCATAAAATTCCAACTGAGAACTCTGGGCTGGGGTATAGAGGAGAGAATCAAAATAGCAGTGATTCCCTAACCTCAGAGACTCCTGCTGTCTAGATTTTGAACAAAAATATTGATGTCACCTGTTGGCTGAGAAGTTATCATTGGTCTTTACCACCATTGTTCTCACTCAAAGACTTCAGTTCAAGGTATGTCATATAAAGATTGTAGGTCATACCAACATGCTGAGGGAAAGAACATGGCCTTTTACCCCAGGAAAATAGAAATATCTAACTGAAATATAATGCATCAGAAAGACTTTGTCTTCATTATCACAAAACAAAGAGATAATAGCAACCATAAAGCAATCAGAGGTCCCCAAGAAAGCAGTGACAATATCTGGGTACAGCATGATACAGATCTCTAATCTTACATGTATGTAATCCTGAACCTATGGCCTGTCCCTTTTCTAATCTGCCTTTTTCATTTCAGTTTAATTTTTTTTTTAATGTTTTTTTTATTTATTTCTAGGAGAGAGAGAGAGACAGCGTGAGCAGGGGAGGGTCAGAGAGAGAGGGAGTCACAGACTGAAACAGGCTCCAGGCTCTGAGCTGGCAGTCAGCATAGAGCCCGACGCGGGGCTCGAACCCACGAACCGCAAGATCATGACCCAAGCGAAAGTCGGATGCTTAACTGACTAAGCCACCCAGGCGCCCCTCATTTCAGTTTAAAATTCAGATCTATTTCAAATTTCTGATTAGCTATTTAATGAAACACTGACCTCTGATGTATTCCTAATAGCCATTGGTATTTTGTATGCTGTTTTTATGCAACAAATATATTTTGATGATTTCATAATTTGAAGATTGCTACCAGCTCAGGTACTTTAGAACATCTTATAAAAATAGGAGCCCTGCATTTATTAGCATATTTGTATTTTGGTTGTTTAAATGGCCCGTGTACATTGGGTACCATAAAAAGACAATGGTCATAGTTTTTTACAAACAAATATGAGGACTTCTTGGAGGAAAATACCGATTCCAGGTCTAGCGCAGGAACTAAGGAAGTAAGCCTGGAACGTCTAGTCATACCAAATGGGGAAGAAGTTATGTTATTGAGATCATGTCAAAAGGTCTCAGGAGTCAACCTGAAGGTGCTCCCCAATGGTCAAAGATAAAATAAATTGCACATCAACAAAGAGAAGAATAGTGATGGAGTTTAAATCTACTATATCATAAGGCTGCTTACAGAAATACTTGCTTATTACTGTTGTATGACCCTGGAAAATTAACTCATCATTTTGTTAAGTGAAGAGTAGGAAGCCTTTATGCTGCTTCCCCCCACCCAGGCTTTTTTTTTTTTTTTAAATAAAAACTGGATACTACTAGTAACTAATCAGTAAATGATTTCTGATTTCTCTTTATTGAAAATAGTCCAGCTAATAAATGAAGAAAAGGTGAGAGACGTAGAATATCACCAGTTTGGAACTCCTAATAGACTGATTCTTGGGTTCTTCCGCATCAGTGGCAACTAGCATCACAAAATGTGACATGGTCAGAGAGCCCGTGCCTCCCGAGCAAAGAACAAAATGTCACTTAGAAAGTAGTTGCGCTCCTCCCCAGATAGCAACCTGAATCTTTTCAAAGTGA
The DNA here is from genome assembly GCF_008692635.1 of Crocuta crocuta. NCBI lineage: Eukaryota > Metazoa > Chordata > Mammalia > Carnivora > Hyaenidae > Crocuta > Crocuta crocuta. Next base: position 2,727,605 of record NW_027531999.1, on the reverse strand, counting down.
CAAAGGCAATCACTAGACTGGAAATAATACAGAGGACAGGGGAACCTGATAAAATATACCATGAGTATGTAAATAGCAAACTCCAGACCCTCCAGACCACGGGCAATGTGACAAGACGAACAACCACACCAATACATACAATTTCAAGGTGGAAAGAAAAGAGAGGAAGACGGAAGGAGAACCGAAAGATGAAAGTGGACATAAAGGATATATCGACCAATCGCAATGTCTGAACCTTATTTAGATTCTGATTCAAAGAAGAATATGTATGAAGCACTTAAAAATCTAAACCCTAGGTGGATATTTGATGATCGATTAAGAAATTCCTATTAAATTTTTATCATTGTGGTTGTATTTTTTAAAGAACTATTTCTCTTTTAGAGATATATCTTAAAATATTTATAGGTGAAATAGCTAGGATTCGCTCAATTTACATAGGGTGGAGGAAGTGGGTGAGAGCAAAGAGAAGGACTGCCTTGAGGGCCTGGCTTTTGGGGTTGGGTGATGGATTGATTATCCTTTTCTAGTCTGTGAATAGCTCAAAATTCTCCATAACAAAAAGCTACAAACAAAGCCAATCAAAGTACGGAAGCATTCCTTTTTTTTTTTATTCTACTCTCAAGGTTTGACCAATTTTAAATATTTCAAGGGAAAAAATTATGCCCTACTAACTTTAAAAAACTGGTATATGTTCATGACCTACATTTAATATTCTCAAAAGCAGACCATTTTTCTAGGGGAAAGAGGAAGTAAAAGGACAAATCTTTATATTTTATTTATTCATATTCTCATTTACTTACTTCACCAATATTTCATCTGTACTCATTAGGGCAACTGACATTGAATGAAAGTAATTGTGGACAATAAGACTTATTCCTGTAGTTGAGTTTAATTAGGTACATCATTATTTTAATTGTACAGAAATTTACCAACAGAGATACCAGCTGCCTATTTACTAAATGTAACCATGTAAAAAACAAAACCAGAATTCTCTCCTGGTTATACTGCATAAGCCATTTTTAAATTCAGTATACAAAATGACTTTTTGATTTAAGGACTTTGGGATATTTTCAAAGATTTACTTCTGAACAATCATTAATTGTACCATATATATACCACAAGTGATCATGGCAATTTTCCAACATCCCTGCCTGCCTTTTACCTTTTGCCTTCCGTATCTTATTTTTCCATTTTCTAACATTTGATGCTACTTACCAACTTCTTTGCTGTCTTATGTCAATAAGCTTTCAAAAAAAACTCATAAGAACCTGCTAAAATACCTACCCTGTTAATTAAAAGGTGGGGTGATGACACATCAAAATCAAAATACTAACTTTCCGTGGTTGATACAAACGTAGTAACTAAGTTTAATTTTTCCATGATTAAACAATTTTATTGTTTCCTTCTCAAGTTATTTTATGACTCACTGTTTCTTCTTTGGGTCTCTGAAAATGATCCCTTCCTCATGTCTATCATCTGACAACCCACCATTCACCTGTTTCAGACCCAGATGTAAAGATTAGAATTCAGGGGCTGGGCTCTGGTGGAATCAGACCAGATTTTTCCCACAAGGTCCTTAAAACTAGGGAGGCCTGCCTGATACACAACTAAGAATAGTTGTCCTTTAATTAAGGGGTATTTTTTCCCTCTGTGATTGTTTTGCAACAATATCAAAACATTATGAAATGTTTATCCTCACAGATCCTGAAGTCTACTTTCTTGAGTCACTGGCTCATTTTCAATTACTGAAATAACCAAAGAAAGAACAAACAAATCCAAACAAGCAAATGGAAAATACATTTTCCTCCTCCTCCTATTTCTCTAGTGCAGAGTCTGTTCTCATTTAAGATATTTGTATCAAAATCCCCTTGCTTGCATAAAATTGATAATAAAAAAAAAAGAAAACACTTACCCAGAACAAGAAGTTGAAGATAAACATAGAATATTTTATACAGCCACTCACACCTGCCATGTCGGAGAAGAATCAGGAATCCAGATGCTGTGCCTGTATCTGTTGGTTAGAGGATTGTCCCGCAATATGCTCTGGAAGAATGTGTCTGCAGAGATTGCTGTGCCCACGGCTTCTGAGCAGAAATAGAAAGCAAAGGAGGGGGACAGGGGAATAATCCGGTTATTAGAGTGGATAAAAAATTAACCCACACATTTAAATATCACAAGGGCTATCTCTAGGCGAGTGTGCTCTTTTGCTTGTCATGGCTCCTGGGGCACTGGGCCAGGATATTTATGATCCTTTCTCCCAAACTGCCTCCTCTAAAGTAAACAGATATCAAGTTAAGGAGTGGCTCTGGGTCGGAGAGAGAGTGGCACAGCTGATACTAGGTTGTTGGATTTCAGAAACCACAACTTGACTTCCCTGCTCTCTATTTCCACTTCAGGGAAGTGAGATCAGTTTTGCTTCGAGATAAAGGGGCATTGTGTCTCAATTCGTTTTTGCATTGCGTTTTCTCAACAATGCACAATCTCTTCCGGGTGCAATCAAATGCATTGAGAAATCTGCAAAAATCTGAAGGCTTACATGTAGTCACCTTTTATCCTTAACCCCAGAAGAGTGGGAACAACCATTACAGGTACCACCTTGCAAAGCCTCTAAACTTGTTTCAAAACAAGTCCACCGAGCTGCTGTGAATGACTCATAGATAGAGGAAGTGAGGAAGAAGAGATTGCCCTGCCTATCATAAGACCATTCAGTTTTTATCTTTATTTCTTACAGTGTAAAAGGAATAAAAAGCTTAGGAGTCATTCTCTGACTACCCCCATTGTGTTCATTTTATAATGTGTAGCTATTCTGATAGCTCAGTTTATTGTGAAGGCAGGCACTGTACTTTCCTTCCTATGATAAGTTACACCTGGCAACAGTTCCTCTCCACCAACCCAGTTTTTGGATTCCTGGTCCTCTCAGACAAAAAAAAAAATTCAAAATGAGAAGGTGGTTATAGTTCAGTGACCACAGATTGTGCAATTTCTTTCTAGTGCTAATAGAAGGCAGCTGTTGCAGGTAAAGGCAAAATGCTCTGACCTAATCAGGGAGGTGTGGACCGCTTTTGTATAAACAATTTGGGTCATGCTAGTTTTCACATCCTGAATCTAAAAGGGAGTTCTTTTCCTCCTAAAGAACCCCATACTTCAAAATGTTGTCGGGGGAAAATACCCCTTTAAGTATTTAAGTTCTGTACAATAAGCAAGTGTGGGCTTGTAAAAAAAATAGATTCGTTAAGAGAATGTTTTTCTACTTTTCACTGACATACAAAGGTGCTTTTGAGATCATTCCACTCCTTGACTATAAACACAATGTATTTTTAATGTATTAGCACCAATAATGCTTAGTACTAAGGCCAAATTTAGGAGTAGCTCAAAAATAATGGCTTAATATTTAAAGAATTATTAAAACTGTTGGTGTTCTATGCTGTTTCTTCTAGAAAATAGAAATAATTTCACAAACTTCTGAGATAATAGTGTGTATAGGATTACCTATAGCTGAAAGAGAGAGACAGAGAGTGAGCAGGGGAGGGGCAGAGAGAGAGGGAGACACAGAATCCAAAGCAGGCTCCAGACTCTGAGCTGTCAGCACAGAGCCGATGCAGGGCTCAAACTCATGGACTGCAAGATCATGACCTGAGCTGAAGTCGCATGTTTAACTGACTGAGCCACCCAGGCGCCTCAGAAGAATTTTTGACTGAGCTGAAAAACTGAATGGATTTGAATTCTAGAAATGATTATCATTTAGAGGTAAAATCAAAAGAAATATACAGATAAAAATGCTATTTTGTTGACAAGAGTGTATTGAGTACTTACCAAATTTCAATTTGGAATAGACTTTTCAAAATCTCCTTCTAAAGAATATAATCCTTAGTTAAATCACTGTGGAACCCTGAAACATAAACATCAATGGATGCTCTTTGTAAAAGAATCCCCCGTCCAATTAGAAATCTGTATGAAAGAGTTCACACTTCTGAATTCCTATCCCGGTAAATGTTATGATCACACAACACTTGCCCAAGCTAAATATTGTGGAGTCCCTTTGTATTCCTTTCTTTCTTACCTGATATCCAGTCATTTCCCAAAGTCCGCTGAGCTGCTCAGTTTCCTTCAAATCTGGTTCCTCCATCTTTCCTTTAGCTACTGTCATTATTCAACCTGTCATCATCTCATACTTGGGCCATTCCACTAGAATCTTAAATTAGTTTCCCTCCCAGTCTCTTCCCCTTCTTATCTGCCTTAACACTTCAGAATTTTTTCTCTTTCTCTTCCCATAATTCTTTTCATAAATACTTCTTGACTATGTAATTCTCCTGGTTCAAAACCATTCTAGGGGCTCCTGGGTGGTTCAGTTAGTTGAGCGTCCGACTTCGGCTCAGGTCACGGATCTCACAATGTGGGTTTGAGCCCCATGTCAGGCTCTGTGCTGACAGCTCAGAGCCTGGAACCTGCTTCTCTGTGTGTCTCTCTCTGCCCCTCCCCCACTCACGCTGTGTGTGTGTGTGTGTGTGTGTGTGTGTGTGTGCGCGTGTGTCAAAAACAAATAAACATTAAAAAATACATTCTAAGGATGGCTTCCTGTAACTTACAGAAAAAAATTCAGATTTCTTAGAATGGCATTTATAGCACAGTGCAAACTGGCCTCTACCCGCCTCCCAGAACTTTCTCCTGTTCCTCCCTCCCTGGGCAGCCTCTACTCTTAGGCTCCATAGTCACAAAATTACTTCATAGGACTGGAATGTATCTTGGGATTTTACCCTTCTGTGCCATGTCATAGAGTTCTAGGGGACTACGAACAAGTTATCTCTCGCCCCTCCCAAAAAATCAATTATCAACTAAAGGAAAACAATTTGTTTCAGGACTTGTCAGAACCCTAACTTGCTGATAATCCAGCAGGTGACAAAATACATAGCAATTCCCAAATGAATGTGATCCCAGAAAAATATTTTTGAATGACATATCTTGAACCAATGTTACAACACTGACTTAATTGAAATGCGGATCTAGACAAACCTCCACATTTCACACGAAGGAAAGTGAAGCCCAGGGAGACTGAGTAGCCCAAGGTCACAAAACCGGCTAGTGAGGGCTCATTAGCTCTTGACATGAGGTCTCAGGGTGATCACATCACTATTCTGTCCACTTCCATCAACTATCTCTTAGTTACATACAACGATTATAAGTCAGTTACCACCTTAGATCTTGAGAAGTTGTTCTATAGCAGATATTTAACAGTGGGAAGTGTGGGGAAGGGAGGGGTTGGAGAAAGTCAATAATAAATCTTAGACCCAACAAAATGCGAGGCCAAGAAGGAAAGGAATGGAGAGTAGGATATCACAAGAAACAACAAGTGAAGGAAAGAACGGAACAAAAGTCTAATAAATCTAAATAAAGTTTTCCTAATCCTGCCATTGTGCCAATTACTATGACTCATAGTTACAGGGTAACCAACAGGAGATGATGATTCAAATCCAGTTAATCATGAAAATTCTCCACAAGGCAGTCATAGTAAACTAGGTCTTGATAGCAGTGTGCGGACCCTGGCAGGAAAAAGAGAGAAAGAGTTCCCTTGTGTTCAGAGTAGAGAAAATAGCATGAATCGGACCATCAGACACCCTATATAAAATACAGCATTTTCTCTTGGTCATCAAGGTAATCAGGCCTACATTTGGGATATGGACCAGAAAGCAGACATAGATAGGAGGTTCATACTTTCACCATGATACCATGTTTCCCTCTGTAAGAAACACCCAATAACCCATTCACCAAGTGTCTTGAATACATACTATGTTCGAGGCACAATACCGTAGGTGCTGGAGATAGAGCCGTTTACAAAACAAGATAAAAACTTTGGCCCTCATGGAGATTTTATATAGTATATATACAAATATATTGGGTAACTAGATTTTAGAAACAAAAATAGAAGGAGGAAGTTATCTTCCCACTATGGTGTGAGTTTAAACAGATGCTCTTTATTATTATTTCAAGATGAATTAGATAGTATGTTCAGATAACCTGCCATTTAGTCATTCATTTGACATATTCACTGAACATCTACTATATTCTGAGCCCTGGCGATATGGCACTGAACAGACAGAAAATGCTCCTGATCTCTTGGAGTTTGCATTCCAGAAAGAAAGATAACTTCTTCTTTGTGTTTTTGTTTCCAAAATCTAGTTACCCAATATATTTGTCATTGGAGTAGGAACTGAAAAACCAAGTCATATGTTTTAGAGAAAAGCTTATTTTCTATTTTATGTTGTATATTCTCCCATTATCACCGGCATTATATACTATATGTTTTAATAGCATTGTGAATGTTACTTTCCTCAAAGCCTAATAGCACAAGTGAGAAAAATGACGTTGGAAGTTTCTCTTCCTTAGGACTACTTAGGTGTGAGTGTGTAACTGCATGAAGACATGAGGTCATGCATTCCAAATAATTAGAGTGAAGAGAAAGTTCTGATACTCTTTAGCAGTTCTCATTTTGAAAAAAAACAAAAAAAAAACTTTTCTTACTTTTGGAAAATGAAGGTTGCTCACTTGCAGGTTTTATGATCCTTTCACAGGAACAGAGGCTTGGCGCTTGTCCCCTAGGCCAGTTCCAACATTCCCTAGACCAACATTTTTTCTTCTGTTTTCATTTGAACATAATACTCTATGCTTCCTATCCTGTGTGCCTATGGAGCCTAGCTCATAAAAACCTCTTGCATATTCCCACTCGGGCTGGGAAGCATCCGGTATGAGAATGATCTGTCTCCTTCCATTGCTGGCCATTTTGAAACAACAATGTCTATTTGTAGTTTTAACTCCAGCTCAGAAGTAAATGACTTAGAATTGTCTTTGTAAAGTAGCGAAACGGTGTTCATGAACAATGGATACCCAATATTCTTCCTCTTTTATAGATATTTTTACTCTAAAGTTGTCATGATTTGTACCTAGACATAAAGTCACAAACCATATCGGTTACACAAGGAAAAATATGAAAACATTCATAGGAAAACAGACTTTAGAACACCAGAATCCATTTTCAAGTGTTTATTAGGGAAGATTGAGGTGAAATAGTACGGTGATTACAAATGCAGTGTTTGACCATGATGGATTAGAGATGCCCATGAATTCTTATTAGACCTCGCTACAGTGTTTATACTCTTTTCACGCTTGTGGCAAGATGAGAAAGGGGCCAGTTCCTGGTTGGGGTCCAGGGCCAGGTCCTTGGCTTGGCAGCCCCCCAAAGCTGAGCTTTGCCAACCTTTCCTGAAGTGATCTGCTACTTAGGATAGATTCACTTTAAATGATCTCTCAGGAGCCAGAACATCAATTTCTTCATTTATGATGAGACATGTACCCATTAAGCCGCCCAGCATAAGACACTGGCTGATCGGAAAATCCTCTCCCTGTCAGAAAGCAGCACAGAAGCCAGAGCACACACACATGGTTTCTTGGAGGGGAAATTCAGTAACGGAGTCTGTGGATACATGGCTAAGATTTGATAGGCTGATGAGTCTAGCACCATCTCAAGGGCCCAACAGCCAAACCCACCAAATGACACCCTGAGCGGAGGCAGTAGCCTCTCCATGAATACAGCTGTGACAAACCCCAGACTCCTTCTCCTCCAGATTGCCTTCTCTGTACTCTGTTCAGTCCATGCCCTCTCTGTGATCACAGTCTACCCCCAGGCAAGCGGACGTGAACACTGGGTATCCACTTACCCGACTGTAATTACAGTTCAGTCCTGCTTCCGAGATCACATTTTAATTGCATTTTAGATATTTCTAAAATTCTTCACTTAAAAACAACTGCTCTCTTAGTCCAGTCCTATAAATTTTACTAGTTGGTCTCTCAGAGGCCAATCCTATTTTCCTTCTCTCCAAACCAGGACATGTGCCCTCGTACAGACTAGAATACTCAACAGGAGAATGAAGAATACAAAACAGAGCATTGTCATCTCCAGCCCAGGATCATTGGATACTCTATTTTTGTGCTGAATATTTGCCTGGCTGTTTGCTTTTTAAGTTTAAAGTGTAAATGCCAACCTGCTTTTCTCTGAGTTCTCTCTGAATCAGTCCTTTGTTTGGTCAGTTCACAAGGTACACATTAGCTGCCAGGCGTGATTAGGCTCTGAGGTAACAGTGATTAAGAGGTAGGGAAATGAGCAGAGGCCACCAACACAGAATTTTAAAAAGAAAAAGAAAAAATACAAGGGTGGGGATGTTTAATGCTTATATCAGACACCAGTTTCTCAAACTGAAGGAGCCAACAAAATGTTACACTGAATTTAACACAGGCGTAGCCCATGACTGGTCAGAAATAAACAGAGACGTTTTACTCATAATGCTAATTAGGATCTCACAAGTGACTGATTCTAAATTAGAAAGGTTTATTCAACCTCACACAGTGGGAATGTATTGCATGGCCATTCTGGTTCCCAGGAGAAAATAAAATAACAGAAAGGCACTGTAAAAGGTCATTTATGAGGAAATCCCAAACTTCCATTTCACACATTTTAAGAAGCAACAAAATGTATCCCAAATTAAGCTCAGGTAGAAAACAACTCAGACTTTGTTTTGAATTTTTTTAAAGCCACAGAGAGTCCTATTTAGATTTTTCCTGAGTACTTGAAAGACTTGATTTTCCCTGACCATGAGAAAGCAAAAGAAACTCAGAAAACCAGAAAACCTGTAGATAAACGCCTAAAGGAGGGCCTGGCTGCATTTCCTTCACTATCATACTGTTTAAATGGATCACACCAATCTCAATCCATATCAAATAAAAGTACCCATATCTAGGAATATAATATCTAAATGTAATCATTCAGGAAATGGAGTAAACCATTTCTCCTAGAATTCTCTTCTAGTTCCATTCTTCATGTATATTCAAGTATTCAAGTCTCCTTCCCTTCCTCACTGGGTGTTATATGGAAACCAATCTGACAATAAACTATTTGTAAAAAAAAAAAAAAAAAAAAAAAAGTATTCAAGTCTCCTTCCCTAAACCTTCCCAGTAATTATTATACTATTAACACATTAATTTTTTCAGAAAATGCTTCATCCGTAGACCAATCATGTGAGGAAGTAAAAACAATTTTAAATAAGCTACTCTTGGGGTCATTAAAGTGTCTACAGGTAAAACAAAGATGAGGAATTGCTTTCCTTTATACAGAATCAAGTTGACCTCTAATTTAGCCTACACTAATCATTAAACCTTAAGAAAATATTCCAAAGGAGAACTTACTGATTTTTTTAAATTGTGGAATAGATCCACCCTCTTTCTGCATACTAATTTATTTATACCATATTCATACTTGAGGCTTCAGATAGCCAGAAAATTCCCGTAAGTGCTCTGCTCTCTTTCCTCTTCACTCTTCATGGTTTCTTGAATCCACGAGTGTGAAGAGGTACTGTTAAGCCAGGAAGATTGGCCTAGCCGAGGTCCCTCAAAAAGGAATGTGCAAATCTGGGAACACATTCTAGGGTTTCTAGCTACCAGGTTAGGGCCTGATATATAGGAAATATCAGCCAGAAATTTCAAGTTTCTTGAGAATCACAGATTCTCAGCCAATCCCCTAAGGAGCTCTCTGAGAAGGAAATAGTTCATAAAGCTATTCTCTGTGCAGTAAAAGATTATGTCACTCCCATGCTTTGAACGCTCTAATGGATTCCCATCACAATTAGAATGAAATCCAAAGCCACACAAGATGGGCCCTTGGCTGCCTCACTGACCTCATTTCCTCCCACTTTCTCCCTCACTCACGCTGCTCCAGCCACAGTGAACTCCTTGTCGATCCTTGGACTTGCTGAGCATATCCCCGACTCAGGGCCTTCCCACTTCCTCCTCTTTCTGGAATCCTCTTCATCTACAAGAGCTAGATGGTTCATCATCTCCACTCACTGTATTACATATTTATTTATTCTTATTATTGTCTCCTTCCTTTCTGGAATGTAAATTTCAGGGAATCGGGAGCATTTTCGGTGTTGTTCACAGAACAACGTATCCCTTGGGTTCAGAATATAGTAGATGTTCAATAAATATGTATTAAATGAATGTCTAAATAGCAAGTTTTCTAACTATATTTTCTAATTTATTTTTTAAGAATAACAAAGAGCACCTGTTTGTGTTCCCCATTCTATTCTACTGCCTAGCACAGTGACTGAGAGATATAATCGCAGCATGTTCTAGGCTGCAGCACTGCAAAAGATAATTCACAACGTTCTTATGAACTTTATATTCCACCAACTTGAGACAAGAAAACCCCTACAAATAAACAAATAAATATGCAAGAAAACACTAGGAAGAGAAAAATGGCAGGATCTTGTACTGCAATGTAACTGAGGCAAATACTTTACATTAGATGGAACCTTGAGGATGTGACATTCAAACTGAGTCCTGACCTGGGTCAAATCATAAGGAAGCACCAAACATGCCCAAATCAAAGGCATTCTGTGAGATAACTGGCCTAAATCATTTAAATGCTAAGACAATGAAAGTTAGGAAAGACTGAGGAATTATTCCATATTCAAAGAGGCTGGAGAGAGGCATGGTAACTTGGGGGAATATTATCCTGAATTAGAGCCGTTTCTATATAAAAGTTGTTACTTGTGAAATTAATCAACATGACTGGGATCTACTGGCAAGGATACATGGGGACCCTTTATATCAGTCTTGTAACTTTTCTGTAGGTTCAAATTGTTTGGAATAAAAATAAATGGTCTCTGTGATGGGAAAATAATTGAGGCACAGAAAAGTTAAATAATTTTCCCATGCACCTGGGTGGCTCACTCAGCTGAGCATCCAACTTCGGCTCAGGTCAGGATCTCACAGTTCATGGGTTTGAGCTCTGCATCGGGCTCTGTGCTGACAGCGCAGAACCTGGAGCCTGCTTCAAATTCTGTCTGTCTCTCTCTCTCTCTCTCTCTCTCTCTCTCTCTGCCCCTCCCCCCATTCATGCTCTGTCTCTGTCTCTCAAAAAGAAATAAATGTTTAAAAAAATTTTAAATAATTTTCCCGAATTCCCATAGTTTGTGATAAAGCCTGGATGTGAACCCAGGCAGTCTAGCTCCAAACTATGAATTTTTCAACCACTATGCATGTTGTTTCTATAAAATAGAAACATAATGTCATATAAATGTTTATCACAATGTCTCATGCAAAGTAAGCTCTCAAGTGATATCCTTATTATTAAAAATGAATACACAGTAAACAAAGAGTCTTGCTTGAGAAAAAGGTACAAGCCATGTTAAGATGTACGGTAAGAGAGTTCCAGACAAAGGCAACAGATAGTACAAAGACCCTAAGGTGAGCACAAACTTGACATGCTGGAGGGAAAAGGCTGATGTGTGTGTAACATAAAGAGTTATGGGGGGCATGGTTTGAAGTGAAATCAGAGACAGATTCAGGTCAGATCCTAGAGAGAGGTGTAAGATAGGGAAAAGAGAGTGGATATATTTAAGTGTTATTGGAAATGTAAGGTAAGTGTTATGGGCTGAATTGTGCCCCCCAAAATTCATGCTAAAGTCCTAATCCCCAATAACTGAGAATGTGACTGTATTAGAGAGATTTCTGAGATCAGAAAGATGTTGGAGTAGGAGGCCCTGGACCATGCTTCTGCCCACAAACAGACCAATTAAGCAATTCATGAATGAATTAAGCATTCATTTGTGGGAAACCTAGAAACTAAGTGAAAGGCTCTTGAATGCTGGGAAATCACAAAAACAAATTTATTGAAGTCACTAAGGAGACTCAGGACACTTTCTTCCTGGAGTTGCTTCCCCTGGTGCCATGTCACAGGCTCAGAAAGAGATCTCCTGGCTTCTGGTTTCTCCCAGGGAAAAGAAGGGGTTGGTTTGCCTATCCAGTGCTTTATCTTTTTTGAGGGACCTCCCCAGAAGTTTGACTTCAATCCTACCAGTGTTGGAGCTTAGACCCAATTTTAAAATGTGTGTGCTAAGGACTTGAGTAGAAATTTTTCCAAAGAAGACATACAAATGACCAACAGATATATGAAAAAATGCTTATAGTCACTAATCGTAAGGGAAATGCAAACCAAACCCACAATGAGATCTCACCTAATACCTGTTAGGACTCTTATCATAAAAAAAATCAAAAACGTAACAAGTTTTGGGGAGGCTGTGGAGAAAATAGAACTCTTATGTACTCTTAATGGGAATGCAAAATGGTGCAGCCACTATGGAAAACTGTATGGGGGTTCCTCAAATAAATAAAACTAGAACTACCATATCATCCAACCATCCCACTTGTGGGCATGTATCCGAATGAACTGAAATCGGGTTTTCACTGATGCATCTGTACTATGTGTCCATGCAGTGCTAGTCACATTAGCTAGGATGAAGAAACAACCTAACTTTTGATCAGCAGATGAATAAATAAAATGTGATACAACATAAAATGAAATGATATTCAGCTTTAAAAACAGGAAATTGTGCACTATGTGACAACGTGGATGAACTTTGAGGACATTAGGCGAAGTGAACTAAGCTACACAGAGAAAGACAGGCAAGTACTGCAGGATTCCACTTACATGAGGAACATAAAATCATCAAATCTCCAATTCATAAAAATCAGAGACCAGAATGCTGGTTACCTGGGGCTTGGAGGATGGGTAAATGGGAAGTTTTTTATCAACAGGCATCAAGTTTCCATTTTACAATATTGCGCCTATAGGCAATAATAATTTATTAGACACTTAAAATCTGTTAAGGGAATAGATCTCATGTTAAATTTTTATCTCAATAAAATAATGAATAAAGAAACAAACAAATAAATAAGATGTGGCTATATTTGGACACAAAGTCTTTAAAGGGACAATTAAAGTAAAATGAAATCGTTAATGTGGGCCTTCATCCGATATGATTAATGTCCTTACAATAAGAGGAAATGAGGACACACACACACAGAGGAATGATTATGTGAAGACACAAGAGAATACAGCCTCCTACAAGCCAAGAAAGGAGACCTCAGAAGAAATCAACCCTGCTGACACCTTGATCTCAGACTTCTAACCTCCAGAATCGCAAGAAGATTAATTTCTGTTATTTAGGTCACCCCGGCTGTGGTGCTTCATAACAGCAGCCCTAGAAAATTAATACAGCAGGTTTCAACAGTTGAAATGATATGATACAGTGATCCAGGCAGAAGATGATGGTGGCTGGTCTAGGGTGATAGCAATGCAGAGGAAGAGAAGTGATTAGATTCAATATAGACTTTAGAGGTGAGATGAACATTGAGGGGGAGAGAAAGAGAGGACCGTGGATGACAACAAGATTTTAATGTGACTAAGTTGGTGGATAGTGATGCCACAAAGATGGAGAAAACTAGGGGAGAAGAAGAAGTTCTGTTTTAAATGTCTCAGATTTGAGATGCCTATTAGACATCCCCATGGAGATGTCAGGTAGGTAGCTGACTATATGAATCTGGAATTCCAGGAGAAAAGTCAGAGCTGGATATAAACCTGGGCATCTTTGCCACATGGGAGATATTTAAACCAAAGTACTGGATAAGATTAACTAAGAAGAAGCCATACATAGATAACATGAGAACCATGGCCCAATTCCTGCAGCATACCAATATTTAAAGTTTAACAAAGGAGTGAGTACATCGGACTAAAAGTCACTAAACGTGACTTAAGAGGAAAACTAGCAGAGTGGTATCCAGGAAGCAAGAAAAGGAAAGTGTCCTAAGGAGAGATCAGGCAGATGTCAAATGCTGTTAAGAGGTCTGGAAATAGGAGTATTCCCAGTCACCCCTGGTTTTGACGGCATGATTACTGCCGCCTTTGAGAGAAGACCAGTCTTAGTCACATGGTAAAGACAGAGTCCAGTTAGAAAGGGTTGAAGAAGGAATGAGAAGTATGGAAGTAAAATCACTTACTTTAGACAATTATTTCAAGTTTCACTGTAAAGGGGAGCACTCAATATATGAAAGCCAGAGGGTAACCTGAGCTCATCTAGTTCCACTGTTCACTGGGAATTAGAGGGATGTGAAAATATGTTCCCACGTAAATTAAACTGGAGAGTTTATTCACATATGTACCATTAAAATTAGACATTATATCATGTTGAATTAAACTCTTCATTCATTCTATAAAAGCCTGCAGGATCACAGGTTAGTAAATTGTAATAGAAAACAGAAAAAATAGAAATATTGAGTTTCTTGGATAATAAATTCTTGTAAGTTCTTAGGCAAATTTCTCTCAAAACTTTGGTAACTAAGAATCATAACTTACACAATAGATATTCATAAGAAACATTACATATCAATGGAATTAATAAATCCAAATCAAATATTAAAAGTATTAAATGGGAAATTAAGGAAAACTAATGGTCAGAATTTTAATAGCTATATCATACCATGCTCCAGAAAGAATCTCAGGCAACTTACAAAACTATACATGTAACAGGGAGAAACTTAGCATGTCTGACTCCATATTGCTTCCATTTCCTTTGTTGCTATGATGTATATTTTAGCAAGTTCTGTTTAACCCTGCACAATGGCACGTTACAGCTAACATTTGCAAACACCGCTCTTTAACCAAAACCCACCTCACTCAAGGAGATAAGAAAAATATATACAAAAATAACTATGCTATGTTTAAGATTTACAGGAATGACATGACCAGATGCCTGTATGCAAAGATCAACTGACCAAGGACAAAGAAGTTGCACTACCCTCTTTAGATGCCTATGGATGTCAGTCAATTTTTGACTCCAACCCCATCCTGCTTCTCCCTCTCACTACAAAAGAAGCCCAAATTTCATACTGACAGGGACATAGTTCTTTGGGACAACAGTCCACAAACTCCTTGGTTTGCTGGCTTTCCAAATAAAGTCACTTTCTTTACCCCAATATCTTGTCTCTCAACTTATCAGCCTGTCATACGGTGAGCAGAAGGAGCTTGGACTTGGTTATGTACAAATAATTATAAAATACCTAAATAAACAAGGAAATTTAAGGAATGAATGGGGACAGTGGGGGCAAGACTTCTCATTGTATATCTTTTATTTTCTTTTGATTTTTGAACTATGCAAATGTATTCGCTATCCAGAAAATTTAATTTTTTAAATTCAGCTTCGTTTTCATTCAAATCCTGAAATTTGAGTTTCATTCAAAGCTGAGGAGGCAGATAACCAAACAGATCTCAGCAGACACACTGGCAATGGCATTTAAGATCTGCTTTGGGTCATATCAGAAGGGAACCAGAAAGTATATGCTCTATGCCAGCTGGGTAGAGACAGAGTCTAAATAGATAAAGGGGAAGTCAGTGATGATATTGCAGAAATCTGGTCTGGATCACTGGCAGAAGAACCAAGAGGCACTTGGAGATCTTGGAAGGGAGGAGGTTTATTTTACGCCAGTGAGCTCAGAGGAGATCATTCTCCAGAGGTCTGAGCCCAGAGCATCAGTAGAGGGAGTAATTTGTAGCCTGTTACTTCCGCATTTCTCATTAATGCATGAGACAAGCAGTGTGGGAAGAAGAACCTGGAGGAGGGATCCTTTGACCAGGGACAGGTATTTCCTTATCAGTCCTGCTGGCCAACTTACAACAGATTTTTCCCTATCAATCAAGGACCAATCCAATATTTAGAAAATTTTTCAGGATAGGGAAAGGAAGCTTATATATCAGGATATGATGCAAGCAGGCAGCTATGTATAACAGAACAGTGTTCTATGAGCATCTCCTGTGGGACAAGCCCACTTTGGTTCATGCTTTGATTTCAATGCTTTTCTCAGAGAGTAAAACCCAATTTGGGACATGTTAGATTACTCTCCGGTGGAAAAGGAAAGTGGGTTCTTCCAAAACTAGAAGCTAATGATGACAACAGGGCTAGTTCCTCTCAAACATGCTGGGGGCTTGAGGTCTAGGTCTGTGGTGTCTTTCACAAGGTGTATCAGCCAGACGCAAGCAGTATTTGGAATGTGGTGGTCCCTCTATTCTCATCACCAGGCTAATGGACTGTTATCAATTTTGTTACTGTTTTACCCAGCATTTTGTTGGCCTTCCATGGTGGGTCACTTTTGCCCCCCTGATTGTTTCATTGCTTTATGTGCCTTCCTGATACCTTTATGTATCTCAGGACCTCAAACTCAAAACTATCAGATCAAACGAATTGGCTCTCCCCATCGCCATCTTCCTCTTTACTATTTTCTTAATTAATAGACTTCATTTTTTAAAGCAGTTGTAGGTTTACAGAAAAATAGAGCAGAAAGTAGAGTCCCTCTAATCTCCCTCCCTTGTCCTCTCCTGAGCTTCTTCCTCTTCGGCATCTTGCATCAGTAGGGCACATTTGTTACAACTGATGGGCCAGTATTAATACATTATCAATAACTGAAGCCCATAGTTTACATTGGGGTTCATTCTTGGTGTTGAACCTTCTATGGGTATTGACAAATGTATCATGACAGGGACCCAGCATTACAGCATCATACAGAATAGTATCATGGCACTAAAAATGCCCTGTTTCACCGACTCATCCTTCCCTCCCTCCACTCCTGGAAACCACTGATTTTCTTACTGTCTCCATAGTTTTGCCTTTTTCAGAATGTCATATACTTGGAATCACACAGTGTGTACCTGTGGCATAATAAGAAATATATATTTTGTCTTTTTCCCTCCTAGGTTCCCGGCACACGGGCTCCTAAAATGCCTGGAATCTCAGGAAGAAAAATAATGTCATCTGTATGCTAATGAGGTAATTGGTAGCTAGGGGTCCCCAAAGGACTTCTGGATAGTGGCTGCTTCCCAGAAAGACCAAGGCACAATCGCAACTTTCAACTCCACCCCTGGCTTCCAGGGAAGGCAGAGGGGCTGTAGATTAAGTCAATCATCAAGAGCCACTGATTTTATCAATCTTGCCTAAGTAATGAAGACTCCATAAAAATCCCTAAGCAATGGTGTTCAGAGAGCCTCTAAGTCGGTGAACACACTGAGGTGCTAGGAGGGTGGCACACCTAGAGAGGGCGTGGAAGCTGTGCACACACAGCAACCACCCCTGTACCTTCTCCTATGTGTTTTCCATTTGGCTGTTCTGAACTTGTATTTTTTTATAATAAACCAATAATAGTAAGTAAAGCACTTTCCTGAGTTCTGTGGCTCATTCTAGCAAATTATCAAAACTGAGGAAGGAACATGAAAACCCCCCAATTTATAGCCAGAATTTATATACAGGCATACCTTGGAGACATTGTGGGTTTGGTTCCAGACCACGCAATAAAGTGAATATTGCAGTAAAGCATGTCAAATGAATTTTTGGTTTCCCAGTGCATATAAAAGTTATGCTTACACTATACTTTATTCTATTAAGTGCAATAGCATTATGTCCAAAAAAACAATGTGCATACTTTAATTAAAATTATTGCTAAAAAATGCTAACAATCATCTAAACTTTCAGTGAGTCAAAATCTTTTTGCTGGTGGAAGGTCTTGCTCTGAGGCTGATGGCTGCTGACTGATCAGGGTGGTGTTGATAAAGGCTGGGTTGGCAGTTTCCTTTTTGTTACTTTTTTAAACTGAAGTATCGTTGACACACAGTGTTATATCAATTTCAGGTGTACAACTTAGTGATTCAACAATTCTATACATTATGCTATGCTCACAGAAATATAGTTACCATCTGTCACCAAATGATATAATTACAAGGTTGTTGACTATATTCCATATACCATAATTTTAATCCCCGATTTATATATTTTATTTAAAATTTTTTTTTAATGTTTATGATATTTGAGAGAGAGACAGAGAGACAGAGAACAAGTAGGGGAGGGGCAGAGAGAGAGAAGGAGACCCAGAATCAGAAGCAGGCTCCAGGCTCCGAACTATCAGCACAGAGCCTGATATGAACTCACAGACTGGAAGATCATGACCTGATCTGAAGTCGGCCACTTCACTGCGCCACCCAGGTGCCCATATATATTTTATAAATAGAAGTTTATACTTCTTAATCCCTTTCACTGATTTCACCCACCCATTCCCAAACCTCTTCCCCTCTGGCAGTCACCAGCTTGTTCTCTATACTTATGATTGCATTTTTTGTTTCTTTGTTTGTTTTGTTTTAGATTCTACATATAAGTGAAATTATATCATATTTGTCTTTCTCTGTCTGACTTATTTTGCTTACATAATACTCTCTAGGCCCATCCGTGTTGTCTGTGAAAAGTGGCAAGATCTCATTCATTTTTATGGCTGAGTAAGATTCCATTGTGTGTGTGCATCACACTGTATGTATACATATAAAACCACGTCTTCATGACCCATTCATCTACTGATGGACATTTAAGTTGCTTCCATATCTTAGCTATTGTAAATAATGCTGTAACAAACATGGGAGTGCATATATCTTTTTTACTTAGTGTTTTCATTTTCTTTGGGTAAATACCCAGTAGTAGAATTACTGGATCGTCTGGTATTTCTATTTTTAATTTTTTGAGTACCATCCACACTACTTTGCACAGTGGTTGCACTGATTTCTATTCCCACCAACAGAGCACGAGTATTCCCTTTTTTCCACATCCTCGCCAACACTTGTTATTTCTTATCTTGGATAAGGTAACATCTTATTGTGGTTTTGATTTGGATTTCCCTGATGATGAATGATATTGAGCATCTTTTCATGTATCTGTTGGCTATCTGTATGTCTTCTTTGGAAAAATGCTTATTCAGATCCTCTGTCCATTTTTTAATGGTATTGTTTTTTGGTGTTGAGTTATACAAGTTCCTTATATATTTTAGATATTAACCCCTTATAGGGTATATCATTTGTGAATTTCCTCTTTTCTTCAGTAAATTGCCTTTTTATTATGTTGATGGTTTTCTTCACTATACAAAACCTTTTTATTTTAGTGTGGTCACAGTAGTTTATTATTTTTAATGCTTATTTATTTTTGAGAGACAGACATATCATGAGCAGGAAAGGAAGAGAGAGAGAGAGGGAGACACAGAATCTGAAGCAGACTCTAGGCTCCAAGCTGTCAGCACAGAGCCCGATGCAGGGCTTGAACCCACGAACCATGAGATCATGACCTGAGCCAATGTCGGATGTTTAACCGACTGAGCCACCCAGGTGCCCTGATGGTAGTTTATGTTTACTTTTGTCTTCCTTGCCTGAAGAGGCATGTCTAGGAAAATGTTGCTAAGGTTGATATCCAAGGGATTATTGCCTATATATTTTTAAGGATTTTTATAGTTTCAGGTCTCACATTTAAGTCTTTAATCCATTTTTAGTTTGTTTTTGTGTATGATGTAAGAAAGTGGTCCAGTCTCATTCTTTTGCATGTAGCCATCCAGTTTTCCCCCATACCATTTATTGAAGAGACTATCTTGTCTTCATTATATATTCTTGCCTTCTTTGTTATAGAGTCATTGACCACATAAGTGTGGGTTTATTTCTGGGTTCTTTATTCTATGTCACTGATTTATGTGTCTATTTTTTGACAGGACAACACTGGGTTTTGGTTTTTTTTTAATGTTTTTATTTATTTCTAGGAGAGAGAGAGACAGCGTGAGCAGGGGAGGGTCAGAGAGAGAGGGAGTCACAGACTGAAACAGGCTCCAGGCTCTGAGCTGGCAGTCAGCACAGAGCCCGACGCGGGGCTTGAACCCACAAACCGCGAGATCATGACCTAAGCGAAAGTCGGACGCTTAACCGACTAAGCCACCCAGGCGCCCCAACACTGGGTTTTTTTGACAGACTTTTTAAAAAGTGTATTTATATTTCTTTCAGGGGGGAGTGGGGGTGTGTGCCTGAGTGGTTCAGTCGGTTAAGTGTCCAACTTCAGCTCAGGTCATGATCTTGTCGTTTCCAAGTTTGAGCCCTGCATCGGGCTCTGTGATGACAGCTAGGAGCCTGGAGCCTGTTTCAGATTCTGGGTCTCCCTCTCTCTCTCCGCCCTCCCCCACTTGTGCTCTGTCTCTCTCGTACAAAAATGAATAAACTTAAAAAAAAAATTAAGAGAGAGAGAAAGCAAGGAGGGGAGGGCAGAGAGAGAGGGAAAGAGAAGGAGTCCCAAGCAGGCTCCACACAATTGGTGCAGGGCTCAAACTCACAAACCATAAGATCATGATCTGAGCAGAAATCAAGAGTTGGATGCTTAACTCACTGACCCAGCAGACACCCCAACACTGTTTTGATCACTATAGCTTTGCAGTATATCTTGAAATACAGGATTGTGATACTTCCAGCTTTGTTCTATTTTCTCAAGATTGCTTTGGCTATTCAGGGATTGTATGGTATATGGTTATTTTGTAAGAAACTGCCAAACTGTCTTCCCAAGGGTCTTCACCGTTTTATATTCCCACTAGCAATGAATGAAAGTTCCTGAGTCTTCACATCCTTACCAGCATTGGTGATGTTGGTGTTCTGGATTTGGGTTATTCCAATAGGTGTGTAATGATATCTTATTGTTGGCTTAATGTGCAGTTTCCTAATGATACATGATTTGAGTATTTTTCATATGTGTATCTTCTTTTGTGAGATGTTTTCAGATCTTTTGCCCAGTTTTTAATTAGGTTATTGCCCTATTGCTAAGTTTTTGGAGATCAGTCTTTTTATCAGATATTTGTTTTGCAAATATTCTCTCCCATTATGTGGTGTATTATCTCATTCTCTTTTTTAAAAAATTATTCTTTTAATGTTTATTTATTTTTGAGAGAAAGAGAGAGACAGAGCATAAGTGGGGGAGGGGCAGAGAGAGAGGGAGACATGGAATCCAAAGAAGGCTCCAGGCTCCAAGCTCTCAGCACAGAGCCTACGTGGGGCTCAAACTTGGGAACAGGGAGATCATGACCTGAGCTGAAGTCAGGCATTGAACTGACTGAGCCACCCAGGTGTCTCTCAAAAACCATTATTCTTAATGAATTATTTTCTGAATGTACAGATACAGTTTGTTAATTCTATCTCTAAAAAACATTAGACTTATGTCCACTACCAACGCCTTATTGTGCCTTATTGAATTGCTATAATAACTGTCTCCTGGAACTTCAAGATTTCAGTCTGTCAAGAACTTTGAGGGCTAGGAGATTTTATCTCATTTTCAAACTAACAAGTTAATTTGCTACAGTTTAACAGTTGCTGCAGAAGATAAGAGACTCCCAGATCAGGAACAAAGGACTTTGTAACTCACAGCACAACAGCAAGCTCTTTGAGTTTCATGTTTATATCAGGTCTTTTGTTCCCTAATTCCCATATTAAAGATGCCCAGCAGCGCAGATGAATGCTGAGTACAAAGCAAGTTTGTATCACCTTAAGGAACTCTGAGTTTAGGAAGCTCCAATCTTTTACATCTCAGTTTTCTTTAAAATCTTCCCTCTGCCTCTACCTTCCAAGGACATTCTTAGAAGAAAAGCTGAAAGCTTTCAATGCCTTTGCTTAGAAGTTGTGCAGAATGTGGGACCCATGAAGAATTTTCTCCCCAAATAATCTTTCATCTCTCATGGTGGGCCATCAGAATAAGAATTCAATTTTTAAACTTTCCTCATGTTTAACAAAAAGGCCTTTAAAAATTCTCAATTTCCTAAACAAAATATAACCTCATTAGCAGAGCATTCAAGGCCCTTCAACACCAATCTCCCAATCTTCCTTTGTTATGCTCGAATCACGAGTCCCCTAAGACCTCCAAGGAGCTGACACCGATGCAAGTACATAGGGTCTTTATTACAAGCTCAAGCAGGGGCTCACCTGTCAACCAGCGCAGCGGCAGCAGGGTGAAGCCCCGAAAAATAGCGAGCAGGGTTTTTATGGGGTAAGGGATGGGGGTGTTACAGCGCACACGTTGTACGTATAGCATCATCACATAAGCACCAATTACAATTGTACGGCACCCATGGTAACAGCTTTGACCATTCAGTATCTGTGAGGCGTCCGTTACTCTTGGCGGGACTCAATCATGACCTTTGAGAATCCTTTGAAAACGACCAATTATGAGGTGAGTTCAAAGGGCTCACATGGGGTTCAGGCAAGCGGTGAGTGATTTGCTAGTTTGTACAAAGTAACTATCTATAGTCCCCAGCCCCTGACTCAGACCATAGCAATGTCACTCTCATATTTCTTAGCTTCTTTTGACTGGCTGACCTGAGGGTGGCCCGAGGGTGGCTTCAGCCTTGAGCAGTCTGAGGCTTTTCCTGGAGCTGGGGCTACGTGCAGCCCAAGATTGCTCTTAATGGAGGCCTTAATTTCAAAGTGGCCTTACTTAGGCTCCTCACCTTCTAATCTTATATTCCTAAAATTTCCTGAGCAGTACCACCTATGCCAACCAATATGGAGTGTTCTTGCCTTTCTCCTGTTTTGATCAGCTCTATCCTTTAATTCCTCCCGTTCTCCCTGTCTCAAGTGCTCTTCCATGTCAACAACTCAATGATACCATCAGATCTGGGCAATTCTTTTTTTTTTTTTTTTAAGTTTATTTATTTTTGAGAGAGTAATAGAGACAGTGTGAGCAGGGGAGGGTCAGAGAGAGGAGACACAGAATCCGAAACAGGCTCCAGGCGCTGAGCTAGCTGTCAGCACAGAGCCCGATGCGGGGCTCAAACCCACATACCGTGAGATCATCACCTGAGCCGAAGTCGGACGCTTAACCGACTGAGCCACCCACGTGCCCCAGATCTGTGCAATTCTTAATGCAAATGTACCTCTCACATGAGATTTTTTTGTTAAAGTTCTCTTCTTTCTCCTGAACTCTGATAGCACTTTTCCCCATAACTCAATTTAAACATTCTCTGTTAGACTTGTCTATTTGTATTTTCTCTCTACTAGCATGCAAGTAACCAGGGTCTGTATTTCCTTAACGTTGTGTCTCTCACACCATGAACTGTGTCAACCACATGCCGAATGAATGGAAGAGTAAATAAATGTTTTGATATTTTGTTTTTTTCCTAAGGGACTTCTAAGTAGATATGAGGGTATGAAAAAACAACCATCTTTTATCAATAGAACAACTGTCCCCCACCTCACCAACTTTTTCTCATCATCACCATAGTTAGAGATATTTTTTAGACTCTCTAGTTGTTTTGGCACAAAACCCAGTGCTTCTTTTTATTAAATTTGCTGTAATATTTTAACCTAATGTGAAAGTAGCAAAGCAAAACCCAAAATTTGCATTCTGACTTGTCAACATCCCTCTTTTTAATCCCTTTTATCTCTTAACTGAAATCCTTTGCCAACTTTCCTATTTGACATCCTGTGAGTGCTTTCATGTTACCATTGCTCATCATGAAGTCACCTTGCACAACCCAGCCCTCCCACAAGGAGAGCAGGTTCCAATTAAGCTAACAGACAGCAGGTTGAAAACAGTGTCTACATACATCAGAATAACACAGTGTTTTCAAGAATGAAAGGTTCACAACTTTTTCCCCCAGAAACAGTAATATACAAGGCAGCTCAACTTGCGATAAACACAAGAAGTCTCCATCAGACACATTGTGAAGTAAAAAAATAAATAATTTTTTAAAAAAGCCTGGGGTGGAGTGGGGAGGGAGAGCATGGGGAGGGGATGATGAGTTATCCAAAGAGAGGTGGGTGCAAGCCAAATGTTCTTGGCAAAAGCATGGGCTTTGTCTTCACAGAGTCCTGAGTTGAAAAGCAAGAATCTGCTTCATACCATCGCAGAGAACTTTGTTCTTTTCTCTATTTCTAAATGCCCATAAAGTGTTAGATTCTGGTTATGATAGTCAGTAGAGCAAATACAGTCTCGGCCCTGGTAAAATTTACAATCTACCAGGGCATAAACACAAACAAAGAAACCACCAAATCAATTTGTACTTACAAAATAGAATAAGTGTTATGGAGGAAAAAGACAGGTGTCAAAAGCATCAATGACATTAAGATCTGTAGTTTGAAGAAACCTCTTGGGAGGTCATGATTTAGTTAATATGAAAAATAAGGAGACAACTATACAAAGACTGTGGGTGATATAATCTGAAAGAAGAAAAGGTGTTTTGCTTCATTCATAAGATGGATAGTCTGAGAGTTTATTGTAAGTATATGTGCTGCCCACGTGAACGCATGAAAGTTTATATACAAAGTGCTTGGCACAGAACTGGCCCTTTGTAAATTCTCATCAAGTGATCATTCTTGTTATTGCTATGGCTGTTGACCATATATACTCAGTAGCCATGTAAAAAGCCTGCAGATCACTGAGAGATCTTTTAAACCCTAGCAGACACTCAAAAAATAAGCATTAGTAGTTACATCTTTAATCCAGAAGGAAACATATGTCAAAAATTTTGTAAAACATAGAGAAAAATCTCATGAGAAATATTAGCATCTTTTTCCTCTTCTTTCCTTGATTAGTCCTTCATCCGGATTTTTGTATTATGACGAAACCTTACTAATTCATATGCTGATAATTAGGGATTTCACATTTGTTCTGTGAGGCAAATAAATAATGCAATCAAAATGTAAGGGGGCAAAATGCGTAATTTAATTAAGGAAACCTGTTGTTTTTGAGCAGCTTTAATCACATACATTTGCATACAATTAACATGCTGATTACAAATGTCTTGAATTAAAGCAAAGCTAGGTAAGATCTTACTCTGTAATACTTGACCTCTGCAAATTTAGATTTCTTGTCAAAGTTTGCCATAAATAAGGCATGCCATTAACTCTCATTCTTTTCTTCAGTTAGTCCAAATTAAGTCCTAAATTGACCTGCTTTCCTTGAGTAGCTTTTTATAATTTGTATGTTGCATTTCCCAGAAGTTAGTAGATCTAATTAAAGGTGGACTCCTTTATGGTTAAATAATCTTTGTAGTAGTTACAATATGATAAAGATTGAAAGGGTGCTTGAGATGTAATTTTCCTTTCTTTATTATTTTGCCAAATCTTCCTTTCTATAATCCTCAGGACTAACCCCGCATCTCTGATTCCATATGCCCAGAGTCCCCATAAGGACCCCATATGATTCTCTACATACTTAAAAAAAAAATTGTCTTTGTTCTCTGCCTCATGGGATAAGAGGAGTTTGTAGAAAAGTTGTGCAAGTTTTAGCACACGAATCCTGAAGTCAGGCCTCCCGTTAGACGAAAGACTTAAAAATTGATCCTGTATGACTAATGTGTTTTATTAATCTTCAGTGATAATCTTGATGCCCCATAGGAGGGATGGTTTTAGGTCATCTCCAGGACTATTTTATTTAGACCATCTCATAAAATATTTTAAAATGTCCAAGATCATCATTAGAAAAGTTTGGGTCACAATCAAAGGATTAAAACAAAAGATAAAGTCATAATGCTCATACAGATATCAAACGAATATGTGTTAAAGATTTTAATTCATCATTACTGAAGGAGTGGATAAGAAGTTATAGGTGATTTCAGGGAGCCTAGGGTGGCTCAGTCGGTTGAGTGTCTGACTTTGGCTCAGGTCATGACCTCATGGTTTGTCATTATCTCACGGTTCTTGGGTCTGAGTCCCCCATGGGTCTCTGTGCTGACAGCTCAGAGCCTGGAGCCTGCTTTGGATTCTGTGTCTCCCTCTCTCTCTGCCCGTCCCCAGCTTGCACTCTGTCTCTCTCGATCCCCATAGAAAGTTACAGTGATTTAATGAAGACTCCAAAGACAGTCTGTGGGTCAAGCACACTGAAAAGAATGTACAAATGGAGGCATAGTTAGCTACTTCTCAGTGAGGGACAGAAGTCAGTTGAATCTCTATTGTGCTTAATTTATTTGCATGACCAAAACAAGAATTATTATTCATTGCTATCAATTGTCTACAATTTACAAGATTGTAAAGTAGCTCAAGGGCAATAAAAGGCCCAGAGCCCCCATAAAATCAAAACGGGATCACCCAACCCAGAAAGGAAAGCCCTAACCAACTGAAGCAGAGATTTCCATTGGAACACTCAAGTATTTCCATTGTAGGGAAAGTTTTTCCCTACAGTGCAAAGAGCACATATGCTTTCCACTGTTATTCCCATATCTGGTCATCCACAAATGGATATTGAAATATTCCTGGATGCCAGGCCGAAAGGTAATCTCCAGAGATTAAGACATGACTCATTCATGGTTCCTATCCTCAAAAAGCTTAAAATATATGTGCAAAGAAATGAGGGCAAAAAAAGTCCCAGGGGGGGTTATAATAAAAGTTTATACAGAACACAGTGGAGACAGAAATAATAAGTAAACTTCAGACTCAAAGAATCTTATTCAGAGAATTTAGCCAGCCAAAGAGAAAAGACCTGAAAAATACTGACATGGAGGAATCCCCCCCAAAACAGGCCTACCTGACGCTGCCCCCAAGCCCCACAGTCCACGGTGCAGAAGGAAGCCTACTCTCTGCGGACCTGTCGACCATGTTTACAGCTGCCACCATAACACAAGCCAACAGACAAGAATCCCCACACAACTAAAGAAAGCCTCTCGACAAATAACCAACTCCACAGGGAGGTGAAAACCTTAAGAAAAAAACACAATTCGTAAAGTCAGAAAGTGTATTGCCCTTGAAATATGAACAAAATGTCGTAAAGGGACAATCAAAGAATAAGAAAGAGCCCTTGAAAAAGTAAAAATGTTTGCAGATACAAAATACTTAGGAAAAAGGTAAGAAGATATTCAGGAAATCTCTAACATAGAGCAAAAGATAAAGGGGTAGATAAGAGAGAAAAGAAAATAGGAAAATTGATCAAAGAAGCCCAATGTTCAAATCGTGAACATTTCAGAAAGAATGAATAGAGAAAATGAAGGAAGGGAAATCATTAAATAAATGTAAGAACATTTCCTTATTGAAAGCATCCATAGAGTGCCCAGAAAAAGTAAAAGAGGTACAATTATATCAGTATCAGTCACATCCTTAGAACCTGCAGAACACTGTGGACAAATCTATGTTCCTAAAAAAGCAACTGGAGAGGGGCACGCGGGTGGCTCAGTCGATTAAGGGTCGACTAAGCCCAAACCAGCTCAGGTCATGATTTCACGATTTGTGGGTTCAAGCCCTGTGTCGGGCTCTGTGCTGACAGCTAGCTCAGAGCCTGGAGCCTGTTTTGGACTCTGTGTCTCCCTCTCTCTCTGACCCTCCTCTGCTCATGCTGTCTCTCTTTCTCAGAAATAAATAAAACGTTAAAAAAAAATTTAAGCAACTGGAGAGAAGAAACAATTTTTTATTTATTTGCTTTGAAAGAGAGAGAGAGATCTGGGGAAGGGTAGAGAAAGGAGAAAGAGAATCCCAAGCAGGTTCCGCACTGCCAGTGCAGAGTCCTATGCAGGGTTCAGAACTCATGAAATGTGAGAACATGACATGAGCCCAAATTTAGAGTCAGCTGCTTAGCCAAATGAGCTACTCAGGTGCCCTGGAGAGAAAAAAAAATTTTTAATTAAAATACAAATAATATTCAGTCACATGCAAAAGATTAGGAACCAGCATAGCTTTGTATTTCTTAGCTTCGAAAGTCTGAAAGTGATTTCTGACTCAGAATTCTATACACAGCCATACCACCAATTACATGTGATGATAGACTGCACACATTTTCAGACATGCGAGGACCCAAAATATTTACACACATGCGCGCGCGCACACACACCCACACCCACACACACACACACACACACACACACACACACACACACATGCATCCTTTCTCCGGAAATGACTGGAAGTATTCTACCCAAATGAGGGTGTGGAAACAGGGAATCCACCTCAAGGGTGAGGCAGAGGAAATCCTGAGTGATGAAGAGAGATTCCAGAAGGACAGCTGTGCACCAGGTGGGGGTCAGAGCCAGCCGAAACCAGAGCAGGTCAGAAGGCTCGAGAAGAGAAGTCTGCAAAAGGTAGATGTGTTTGAACACAATGAGAGCAGATTTGGACAACTGAGGATGGGTTAAATAAATACTTAGAAGACTGAGCAAATGAGGGCAATCAAAACTGTTAACTCCAGGAAGTAGAAAAAGATGTGTGGCAAAGGAAATACAATCGTGTGATTCACCCATGCATGACATTTAACCACTGTAGTCACGTGACACCAAAATTAATATATAACTATGTTGGAAAGGGAGTGCTTGGAATATATATGTGAAGGATGGTGTTAGAGAGAGGTCTTCATCTTTCATGGACCAGAAATGATCAACAGGTATTGCTGACAATGGAAAAATCAGGGGATAGTATGTTTTGCAAGGATATGAAGAATACAAAGATGAAGAAAATGAAAGTGGGGAATTTTCCTTGGGGAACTTTAAATTGATGGCTTGGGGCCATTTAAATCGAAATTTTTCATTTTTTTAATGTTTATTTATTATTTTGAGACACAGAGAGAGACAAAGTGTGAGCAGGGGAGCGGCAGAGACAGAGGGATACAGAATCCGAAGCAGGCTCCAGGCTCTGAGCTGTCAGCACAGAGTCCAACTCAGGGGTCAGACTCTCAGACCATGAGATCATGACCTGAGCCAAAGTCGGACGCTCAACAGACTGAGCCATCCTGGTGCCCCAATTGAAATTTTTATCAAATTTTACAGTTTGATAAAAATACAAACTAAATTTTAAAATATTTTTTAATGTTTCTTTATTTTTGAGAGAGAGAGAAACAGAGCATGCCCAGGGGAGAGGCAGGGAGAAAGGGAGACACAGAATCTGAGGCAGGCTCCAGGCTCTGAACTGTCAGCACAAAGCCTGACACAGGGCTTGAACTCACGAACCATGAGGTCATGACCTGAGTCGAAGTCAGACACTCAACTGACTGAGCCAGCCAAGAGCCCTTAAACTAAATTTTTAAAAAGTGAATAGGAGTTAAGGATGCAGAGATAAGTGCACAGGGTTTTTGGATGAATTTGGTGAGAAGGGAAAGATAAGAGATAAAGAGGTAGGTAAAGAAGGCCAATCGTTTTATGTTTGTTAAATATCTGTGAGATGCTAGAACATGTATACCAGGTGCAACATTAGGGTCAGAAAATGAGAGATTGAAGGTACAGATGAGACAGGAAACAATGAGAGAACAGGGTTCTGGCCTTGATAGGGGTGACGAGCTGACCCAGAGAGCACAACCTTTGCACAGGAGAGGAGACACCTCTTCTTCTGAAACTCTAGCAAAGGAGGGGAAGGTACATGTGGACACAGACAAAACTCAAGTGATCTCGGCAGCCAGGAGAAGGGGATACACAACATTCTAACGCTAAATTCTCAAAACCCAGTGTTACTAGACATTTGAGACAGTCTTCCTACTTTTCAAGATCAGTCTCCACCATTTATGTTTTTATAGGCAGGGGTGCCTGGGTGGCTCATTTGGTTAAGCGTCCGACTCTTGATTTCGGCTGAGGTCATGATCTCACAGTCTGTGAGTTCAAGCCCCACACTGGGCCCTGCGCTGACCTGCTTGGGATTGTCTCTCTCCCTCTCTCTCTGCCTCTCCCCACTCATGCTCGCACTCTCTCTCTCTCTCTCTCTTTCTCAAAATAAATAAATAAAAACTCAAAAATTAAAAATAAATAAAAGTAAATAAATTTCATGGGGTCAGTGGACTCACCAATCCCTGGCTTATTTTCTTGCTCCCTTTCCAGTCACTCCTGCAACAGCAAATGTGGGCTTGCACTCATGTACACACACACACACACACACACACACCATTTACTCACTGATAGGCACCTACTTACTGAGAATTTCCCTTCAGGAAAAACCATGCTGATAGCTTAGCAAAAAGGGCTTTGATATTCTCTTATAATTAAGATTTTTTTTCCCTATTTGCATTTCTTAAGACAACAGCAGTATCACGTGGTAGCTACCAGCTCAGGCCCTACAAACTCTACACTTAATTTTGGGACTGCAGTTCAACAACAGGTTCATCACATTGCATTTTCTATTCAATTCTAGTGTTACATTGATCTGGGATGCCATCACCACTGCCTTTACAGGGCATCTGGACATCTTCCAAATGATAAATCATAGCCCTGGAGCTCCGCCCGGGGACCTCCACCATCTTCAGTTTCAATTTTTTCACATTAATGTGCCTTTTATTATAGGCCATTCTTGTTTGCATTTCAAACATAAATAACTAAACTTGATAGAGAATATACAATGTGTCAGATACCAAGCTAAGCTTTCCACATTCATGTATACATTTACATTCATCAACTTCGGTCATTCACGTAAGTGCCAAGTACGATATTAGCCCCACTTTGAGGAATTTGAAGTGACCATCCAGGATGCAAGCCCATCTTTCTCCCTCCAGGGTCCTGGAGCATCAGGTGTCCTGCCACTCTGCCTCCCATGGTCCAAGAGCAGAAGAAAGGGCTCAACCCTGCAGAAGGATCCACTGGAAACTGTGGCATAGATGCTTCTTCCTGGTCACTGCACAGCATGTTTGCTGCTAGTCCTTCATACACCTGACATCCATTGAGAAGTTATGCAAACACGCCCTCCTGTTACAAAGATCTTTCCTGAATTCTTTAGGGTTTGGGGATGACTGGTGACCATGTGTATGTGTCTGTTGGTGTATATACATTTGTGTTTGTATGCCAGAAACTATTTACATGCCACTTTGTCAAATCCGGCAATAACACTATGAGTTATATGTTGTGATCCTTGTTTATGGAAAAGAAAATTGAGACTCAGCCAGCCCGGCTGGCTCAGTGACATGCTTGAGACGGCGGGGACAGACAATTTGGGTGAAAGTGCAATGCTGTAGCTAGCAGTAACTCTGGGAGAGGCTGTTTTCCTCCTCTCTGTCTCTCTTCTGCACATGGCTCACAGGAGATGGTGATATGTAAATATTTTGTTTATTTTTTTTTTAAGAAGAGACCTTTTGACCATACCCATAGGAAATGATATATGACACACAAAGTGCATGCTATTCCCCATCTGATTTAAATGTAGGAATTGATAGTTTAAACCAGCTTACTGTTTTTTATAGCATAAGAACAGACCAAGGATGTTAATTACTTATACATATTCCTTCCTAAAGTTTATGTTATGCAACACGAGGTTTAATAATCACACGTGGATGCTGCAGACAGATGTGCCTGGTCCCTTTTAAAAGACAAAGGCATTTTTCTGAATAACTGCAATCCTTTCCTGCAAAAGCAGTCTTGCTAACTGTGAGTTTCCCCTCTTGCAATATTCAAAGGACAATCTTTTCTCATGATGAACCAGGAAACAATAGTGTTTTCTATGGAAAATTTGCCTCAGAAAATTCTTCTGACCTTGAGATGTTTTTGGAGTAGAATCAATATGAACACTGTCCTTGGGCACTCCCTCTTCAAAAAAAATTTAGTGAGAAATTTCCATTACCTGAACTGTTTAATTATGGTTTTGACTTTCCTCACATCATACTCAAGGGCTGTTGAAAGGGCCCTTGTTTATTTATTTCAGTTGAAGCAGACAGAGGGACTGGCATAGCACGGGGCCATTTTAATAATAAACCATGCCCTCGGGAGTTAGAAAAAGAGAATAATTCATTTCTCTTAAAATCATATAAAGCTATATTTTCTTACTAAAGCTATCTAGCTGAAGATGCCAAATCTGCAAATGAAGGACATCAAAAAGCAGAGAGTGTATACCTATCCTATATAACCCGACTTCAGAGAGTTCTGCCTACCTTAATGGACTTTTTTTCCCACAAGGAAGATTCTAGAAAATAAGCATCTCTTGTTAGACAATAAAAAAGAATGAAGTTGCATACAGATACCAGCTAAACCCACAGCAGACCTTAAAATACAAAATAGTTCCACATTCATAATTATGCAAAGCATTCCAAATATGAGGCCATCACACCCAAGGGAAGCACACAAATTTAAAAATCTCATCACTTGTGTGACTTTCGACGACTTGCACTCTTCTCCCATTTCATGCTACATCATGTGTTACAGTTTCATCAAAGCCAACAGTTTGTTTCATTTAAAATATCTTCAATGAGCTTAGTGAGAACAGCTGCAATGCAGGTCTCTCTCACACAAATACTACTGAGTATTCCTTTTGTTCCATTTCCAGTCTAGACTTAATTAACTGAATCTGTAAAAAGTCTGCTCAGCCACCTGTCTCCATATTCAAAGTTAATGGTTGTTTCTCCCAGGTGAGTATAAGAGTAAATGAGCAACTTAGTGTACTCTTTACAGGGAGAACAAACAAGCTATTAACAGTTAAAAAGGAATGAAGGGAGGGAGGGAGAAAGGATGAATGTATGGAAGGAACAGAGGAAAAGAGGAAAGAAAAAGGGTTTTCTATAAGGGTTTGCTCTGGTCATTTTTTTTTTCATGACTAATCAACATAATAGTTGCATTATTTTCAGCATATATCAATTACCCTGGGACAGGAGTCAGGGCAGAGGCAAAATGTATCCATTTACCCTGATGGTAAATGAAATATATGGATGAATCTTACACATATTATCTATCATGACATCACTTGGCCAATAAGTAGATATTCCCCAAATTAGAACGGGTAAAGAGCACCCCGTTCCCCTTTTTTGAATAATCTGACTTCACTACACTGTGTATTAAACTGGTTACAATTCAACAAACTGTTTTCCACAGTAAACAAAGACATATGGACAAAAGTCAAAGTACAAATTAAAGAAAACATTTTAGCTGTTAAGATGAATATAAATACACTCTACTTTAATAAACTCATCAGATGCTCATCCATACAGTGCATATAGAATCACCATCAGTAATCTAAAACTCCCAAGACTAAGCCCTGGAAATCAATTAAAGGAAATGCTGACACTAAATTTACACACATTTTGAATGTACAGCATTAATCCTTTAATTCTCTTTAATTTCACACATCTGGTCCTCTTTTTCCTGAGGATTTCCATATATAAAAAAATATTCACTAAGCTCCTAAGTTTTACATTGTTCTCCAGAGCATTGCTGTTCCTTTTGAGTTGCTTAGGATGCAGCTTTGCAAACACATGCCTCCTGGCTGGGCAACATATTCAGAAGATTGGAAACTCATCACCTCTAGGAAGTATGGTTACAGTTATAAAAACCTAGCAGAGCAGAAACTCCAGTGTCAAAAGCCATTAATTCTAACTCACACTGCCAAACCACTGCTAGCAAAGTATATGTTCACAGCCTCCCTGATCACAGGTGTATCACCACCTAAGTATATCCTATATTGTGAGTACGTCTTGTCTGTGGGGAAAAAAACACAATGTATATACAAAATGTATATACAAACTAAATGTATGCATCTGAGATCTACTGATTGGGGATGAGAATCTAAGGGCCACAAATGCATTCAATATTCATTCCAAGCTCCATCTAGCAACAATCCCGTCCTCTCAAGTGAAGAAGTTAGAGGTTTCCCCCAAGATTCTGTTAATTTCATTACCTGCTAATGGAAAAAGTGGATAGATTAGACCTAATTTAAACTAGCTAAATCCACTTACATTGCTTTTTCTGGGAAATGAGCAAAAAGAAGAACCCCAGTCTGAAATCTACAAGGGTTTTTCTTCACAGTTTTGTACAGATGGCAGTTTCATCAACAAGAAACAGCACAGTGCAATGAGGTGTCAAGATCCCTGGTTTCCAGTTCTGGTTTTACCTTTCAGTAGCTATGGGGTGTTTGGAAGGTTGCGGAAGTTCCCTGGGTCTTCATTTGTTCACATCTTCCAAATAGATAAGAACTGTGTTTGTTTGTCTTGCTTTGTTTTGTTCCCATAATGGCTTTTAAACTCAGTTATAGAAATGTGTACAAGGCAGAAACATTATAATATAAAACTAATAATGTCAATGTGATTCTTAATGTTCCCTTGCAGTTCCATCTCCTATTTCTATCTCATCATTGCCATGTAGGGCACTGGTAACACACCACCATTGCCACGCAACCGAGACAGTTCCATGGCACAGGCAAATATGAGCCTGATTGTTCAGTATTAATATCCACTGAGGCAATTAATCAAGCTGGCAAAACTTCCTGGGAAAACAAATGGCTACGAAGGTAAAGTGGCATGGGTCTGCTTCACAATGGTTTCCAGGCAGCCCTCTTAGTTGATGCCAGATGAGTGACTAAATCAGGATTCAGCTAACTTCTCCTGTAAAATGCCAGATAATAAATACTTCAGGATTTGCAGGTCTTTGTCGAAGCAATTCAACTCTGCCAGGACTATACAAACGTAGGCATAGACATTATGTAAGTGAATGAGTATGACTGTATTCCAGTGAAACTTTATTTATGGCTGCCGATACATGAATTTTGTATAATTGTTATATATCGCAAAATATTCTTCTTTTGATTTTTATTTCAATTATTTAAAAATGTAAAAATCATTCTTAGCTCTTGAGTGTACAAAAGCCGGTGTTGGCTGGAAGTTGGTCCAACACCTTCAGTTTGCCAATTTCCAAATGAATGTTAGGAAATCGGACAGGTTTTTCATTTGCACTCTGTTGAGATGTCTATTTGGGTTATATTTTGCTGCTATTAATTGTCTTCAGCACCAATAACCCCCCACAATGTATGGTGATGGTGTCCATGGGTCAGAGACACTGCACCAAGTAAATACAGTGAGAGAGAAAAAATCTCATATGTGGCACTGACAGAAAGACAAGCAGTGGAGTGAGGCAAGTCCTAATTCAGGTGGCAGGTACTCTGATCTCTGATCCTGTGTCCTTTGCACAGAAACTCTATGAGACTAGAAGAAAGATAAAGGCAAGAATCCAGGCACAGTAAAGGCAAGGCCACGCTAACACCTGCAAATGTAGTGCAGTGTTCTCTCATCTTAAAGAACTCATCTAATATATCAATAGTCACCTGCTCCCAAACTGGTCTGACAGGGCTTGGAGGCCTCCTGCTCATTGTGGCTAGCAAAATTCTACTAAGCACACTCAGTCTTATCTTTATCTTCCTTTGGAAATTGGAAATACTTACGAAAAAAATATAACACAAGTCACCAATGTTAGTGTTGATCAGGTTATTTTACTCAAGGCTTGGAGTAAACAGCAACAGCAGGTAGGGTCTAGGGGTGATCAGACTTTCGAGAAAGAGAAAGAAGGTCAACAAGAAGGAAGCACTCAAACTTTGCCAGTTTCATAGTTCAGGCTAAGTAGATCCTTGTCATTCATTCCCTAGTGTTTATTGGGCTCTTCCTCAGTTCAAAGTGCTTGGCAATCAAAACCTTCACCTTCGTGATGCTCACAAACACAGAATTATGACTGAGACTTTCTTCCTGTGTTAATAATAGCTAACATTAAGCTAAAAGGTCAACTGAACTCTAATAAAAAAGCCAAAGTGTATGGATACTTTTGGACATATGCATTTTCATTCAAAATAACCCATAATGAAATCTGCAGTATAATGATATAGTGAGCTCACAGCCTTGCAGTTTCTTTTGCTTTTTTCCCCCACATTTGTAACCAGAATACATTGGTATTCAATACTAACATAATGGTTTTAATGGTTAATCAACCATGTGTAAGAAAAATATGTTACAGAAATAATCCCAATTTGAGTTTGGCAAGAATTTATACCATTTGCTTCACTAATATTTGGTGGTAAGAACAAAGCTCAAGAAATTCTCTGTGGAACATTCAGCTCATTAAAATACACCTCAGTTACCATATTGCCACTAACTATGTTGGAAACGCAGATCAACTGGAAATACCTAAAAATTAGGGAATAATACTTGGGGTAAAATAAACACTAGAGTCAGATGGGCCCAAATTTGAGTTCCAGCTCACCTCTCTAACAACGGTGTTACCTCAGACAAGTGATCTCCACTCCCCAAGCCTTAGGGTCCTCACCTGTCAAACATGAATAGGAATTCTATCCATGGGTTTGTTGTGATCATTCCAGACATACTGTCTATAAGAGGGCTCAGGACAGCATACAAAACAGAACAGGCTTCATCATTGCTATAAGAGACATATTATACTGATCTCTACTTGAAAGCCTTGAAAAGTCAGAATGGAGCTCATGTAATTGGCTTTCTGGTAAACTGAGGTTACACAGCAATCCTCTTTCCTCAATCACAAGAGACCTGGATTCACTTTCTTACTTTCACTAAACTAACCTAGAGGGTATATTTAGGGATTTTTTTTTTTTTGTAACTGAGGACCCAACAATGACTATGCCTAGATTTGAATCCTGTCATCTACTAGCTATATGACCTTCCAAGTTTTTTTAACCCTTTATATACCTCATTCCTCTGTCTGTAAAATCAGAATAGAAATAGTACCTAATTGTTAAGCTCTTAGGGCTGTTGTATGGAAATATACATGTATAAACACACATATACACACATATGTGCATGTACACAAAGCTTAGTAACAGTAGTATCCCTACTAGAGTTTCTAAGTATTAGCCATTATGATTCACATTAACATCCAGGACATTAGAAAAAATAGTGAAGCTAAAAGATTGAGAAGGTGTAGGGGAGTCAGCAAATGGATAAAGAGAGCAAGATTTATTTACTTAAGAATTATAATTGAGTACTATACTGTGCCAGGCACTGTTCTATTTTTGGTTACCACTCTTCGAGGTGAGGGGAGACACATACAAGCTGTACTCTCCAAGTTATTTGCCTGTTTTTTTTTTAATTTAAATAAATCTCTCCTCTAAAGTTATGCTATGGCCATTTGCCTCTTTCTCCTAAAAACCTAAAAGGAGAGGAAAGCAATTTAGTCTGCTGGATTTTTTTTCTTTGTTGTGGTCCTGTTTAGGTGTGTGCCTTTGGTTAGTTCTATAGGAGACCTCTCACCCCTCCCCTCTCACCTTACATTCTGCATGGAAGCTGCACCATCCTTGCTATGTCCTTTGTGATGAAGCCCAGTAAAGGAATCCCTGCACTTGGAAGCTACGCTTGTACTTTGTATGAAGGATCTACCATCTTACTTAAAGGCTGGAGGTAGCTATGGGCCAAGAAGAAACTTAGTTTTCAAAAATCCAAACCTTCACTTACTAGGACAGAGTCACAGTGCTGGCAGTATGAATGCCAGCCTATGCCAACTAACAGCAGGAGAGTAAGTCTTTAAAGAAACTGTCACTTTGTTTATTGTTTTCTTTCTTTTTCTTTCTTTGCTTCTTTCTTTCTTTCTTTCTTTCTTTCTTTCTTTCTTTCTTTCTTTCTTCTTTCTTTCTTTCTTTCTTTCTTTCTTTCTTTCTTTCTTTCTTTCTTTCTAGGTGAGGAAACTTATAATATGTTTAACTCAAATTAGTATTCAAGACTTAAAATATCTCTTTTTGCTAGAGATGAATAAAAAGTAAAATATGAAAATGAATGTTCCGGGGTCAAGATGGGTACTGATCTCCTAACAATAAAAGCCTCTGGACTTGGACTTCTTTGGGTGTAGGCTCTGGGGACGGCAAGAGCTACCCACTAAGGTTCTGCTAATAAAGGACCCCTGCATCCTCATCTGTCCTGTGGTAGCAGCAGGACAACAGCGTCCCACCCTCGTTTACAGCTGCTCACTTTCTAGTGACCTGCATGGCCACTTGCCAGTGCCCTGCTCCTTCCTTTCCCATGTAAAGGACTCTGTCCAACATCACCTTCTCCCCCAGCTGGAGGCAATTTCCTAGATTTTGGTATAAATACATCAAAATATAAAAGAGCTGGTTATATCTTTCTATCAGGAAAATGGTTCTTATTTTCTCACACTAACACAATGAGGTAAACCGATTAAATGTTTTCCACAGAATAAGGAAGATCTGCCTTGTTTTATTTCCTGCAAATAACAATGAAACTATCTGAGTGGGGAGGGGAAGAGTCATCTCTGGAGATCTCTGGTTAAGCATTTGCTCACAACAACTAAAACGTGCCTTCAGCTGACCTGAAAGAATTTAATTTGGGGAAATTCTACCCATATAATAGCTACCACTGTCTCAGAATACATTTTAGCATACTTGTTTTCAAAAGCTGAAAAAGCCTGCTTTGTGGTTTATCATTTCTCCTTGAAAAAAATTGCATTAAATCAAATGGTAACTTGAAATCCACGACATCCTAACATTGAAAAATATGCTATAGAATCTTTCCTTAAAGTTCCAACAGAAACCAGATTGTGACTATCCATTTATGTGCAAGGGACTTCATCAGGAAAGTAAAGGAGAGGTAGTACAGGTATTTTAAACAAGTGAGTAAATTGAGTTAGTCAAACCCAGTAGAGAAAAGACTAGAAAGAGCCATAGGAAGCAAGGAATGAGCAAGGTCAGCAAGTTAGAGGCTGTTTCTCTGGGGCAGAAAATAACAGAGCAAATCTAAGAGACACTTCAACAACCAAACCTACAGCACGCAGTTGTCATTCTAATTTGGGCCGTGGTCAAGGTAAAGGGGCAGGCAGATGAAGAAAATTACCCTGATCCTATGATGTAGGGGAAGAAAGCTTTCTCCTTCTACCCTTCTTGGTTCTTCATTTGCTCTAACAACTAAATTGTCACAATACGGATTAATAGGAGAAAAATAAATTCAATATTGTATGCACTGAAGCCCCAAAGATAGGTGACTCCAAGAAGTGACCAAGCAGGCAGCTTTTATATCTTTTGGAAAAAGAAACAATTACACCTGAAGATTTGACAAAATAAAGGAATTTTGGCGTGGGGTAGCAAATTAACGAAGAAATAACAAAGTTTGGGTATACATCCTTCTCAGCCCTGAATTCCCTGTCTCTGGTGATAAGGATGCCCTCTACCCTCTTGGTATAGGAAGGCTACCTTCATGCAGGAGATTGATTTCCTACTTCCAGGGAAATGTAGGAGGTCAGAGCATCTTCCCTGCACTGGCTGTTTCTTAAATAACTTTAATTCAAAATAATCAATATGCCAAAGTGTTATATTTTGGGGTAGTGTATTTTGCTCCCCTCAATGTTCTCCAAAACTAAGAAAAAATAACAGTTGGCTCTTAATATTGCTGGGTGCATACAGGATGCACTAGGATCACAGAGGGCAGAGATACTAACAGCATGGAAAGAGGCCAGGGAAGGCCTTACCACAGAGGGCCTAAGCCCACCATAGAAGGAAGAGGAATTGATTAGGCAGACAAGAAAGATTTTTCTGACAGGAAGTCATAAGAAAGTATGTTCTGTTTTAGGAACCTAAGTTAGAAGATGGGGTCTGGCAAACTAGACTGGTCAGATCATAAAAGAATTTCATGCTAGTTCTGTTTGGTCAGCAGTTCTTCTCAGTCAGGAGAAACAGAATTTTGCCAACTTATGCCAAAGAAAATAGAAAAAAAGAGAGGACAATTAATTACAACAATTTACAGAAGCAAAGGAAACATTAAATAAACATGTCTTTGAAAGAATCCAAGGCAGCTGAAGGGATCCAGGTAATAGTTGCAGAGGACAACCTTCCTGAAGTGCCCTAATCTATAATACATGTCAGCAACAGCTTGAAACAAACCACTTCCAACTACTTTCAATCTTTCCTTCTTTTCATTGAAAATCTCCAGGAGAAAATTGGCCTGTCTTGGCCAGGAGAGCAGAAAGGTTCTTGAACAGCAGTACTATAAAGCCTACAGGCACTGGGATCTGATTCGATCTGGAAACTAACATCAGTTGTATGGCTCCCAGAAGAACTGAGGGTGGATATTTCGCAAGCAAAAAGAGACCGGTGAGGGGCCTGTACACTCTGTCGAGAAGCTTGGACTTTATCCTATAGGCGGAAGGAAGCCACTGGGGGACATAAGGATGGAGACGATCCATGTCTTTGGGAACACAAGACACTATGCAACTGTAACAAATAAGATCATAAAATGAGTATCATGTGGTTTTGTGTGTAGGTTACAATATATAAATGATACACAAATCCTCATGACACCCACTGGCAAACACTGTCACAAGACGTTAGAAAGAGGAGTAAATTTAGAAACCATTGAATGAATCCAATGTCATTCTACACGTAACTATACAGAGGCTCAGCGTCTGTGCCCTTCCTTGGGTCATAAGTCTACTTATTAGCATTCAGGATTTTGGACTAATTTTCTTATCAGCATTCAGAATTTAGGACTAATTTTCTTTAATTATCAAAGCTATCCTGTCAAGCTATTATGGGAAAAAAAAGCCCATTTAAAAAGATCATTCTTCACGAAAGTATTGTACTCTAACACCGATTCTGTGTCTTTACAATACATAATAAAGGGCATTTCTCTCATCATTACTTAGAATGCTTAAGAAATAATGGTGCCTTCCACTATCTTTCACTGTTTTATTTATTTAGCCAGGAACTAGTAAGTATCAGGCACTGTGCTGACTGAAGGCACAAAGAGAGTAGTAATGAAACTGTTACTAATGACATGAAGGATAATAATGGCCATTATTTACATAACATTTACTTGGTGCCAGACAATATCTCAGTACTCTTCATATAGTAATTCATTTAATCCTCATAAAAACTGGTAGGCTGGAATGGGGAGTGATTGTTTATGGGTATAGGGTTTCTTTTGGGGGACGATAAAGATGTTCTAAAACTAAATTGTGGGAATGGTTTCACCAACTGTAAATATGTTGGAAAACACTGACTTGTACACATTAAATGGGTGAATTTTATGATATATGAATTATTTTTCAATAAGGCTGTTTAAAAAAAGAAAACAGCAAAACCCAGGACATAGATTATGCAGACAGTAATCTGAGGCACAGAGAGGTTACGTCATTGGTCGAAGGTCAGAAAGCTACTCAGTGACAGAGCTGGGATTTCCAATACAAGCAGTCAAAGATGCAAAGTCTGTATATTAAATACTATGCAATCCCTGACCTGGAAGAACTCACAATCTGGGGCATCTTTATAAACATGAGGCATAAACGTCTTGCCCTTGTATCTAAATTATGCAGATCCATTAAACACAAACTCAGAAAAAAAGAAGTTCACAAAAGAAAGCCAGTAGATGACAGAACGCCAAATATCTTTAGATGCATCATCATTTCTTTTTCTTTTTTTTTTTTATTTCTAGGAGAGAGAGAGACAGCGCGAGCAGGGGAGGGTCAGAGAGAGAGGGAGTCACAGACTGAAACAGGCTCCAGGCTCTGAGCTGGCAGTCAGCACAGAGCCCGACGCGGGGCTCGAACCCACGAACCGCGAGATAATGCCCTAAGCGAAAGTCGGACGCTTAACCGACTAAGCCACCCAGGCGCCCCAAGATGCATCATCATTTCTAAAGCCTGATTCTGCTCCTGGTGATGCTAATGTAATCAGCAAAAAGTATCAAAAAATATGCTACATTGGAAAAGAGGATGAAGATTGAGGTTTCTCATTGTCCATTAACATGACAAGCTAAAGCTTCCCTGTGTGTCCATGTGCCTGTGCATACGTAAGCATTTGAGGACTTGGGTGTGTGTGTGTGTTTGCTGGAAAATTCCCCTCCTAAATATCATGCCGGTTCTCCACTGTATATCCGGAAGCTGGCAGGGCACAAGGGAGATAAATGGATGATGATGAATGAATGACTCTCAGCTAGTTAAAGAATAGCTTAAATTGACCTCCAACTTCTTGGACTTTAGAGTGGCTCAAATCTAGACCATAAGAAAGGAAAAAGATCTGCACGAGAGGTGTGCAGGCATTAAATGACTTAGTCATTTGGTAAGTGCACCACTTACTCAGGCCACACCTCCAAGCCTTTATAGGTCTAGTTCTCACAGAAAATTCCTTTCAAGAACACAAACTATCATTGTCTTGAAATTGTATTTAACTGGTTATGAAAAGGACTGGGTAAGAGGAAATTGGTGGCTGAGCTCAAAATCTGTTCCACTGCAAAAACAAAACCAAAAAAAAAAAAAAAAAAAACCAAAAAAACTCAATACATTCCCAGGAATAGTGATCTAAGAGCAAAGCATTTCCTTAATAGCATAATGTCAACCTGTTAATACAACCAAGATGCAGCAAGCAGAAATAGAAGCTACCTAACCCAGAATGCAGTGGCCACATTTCAGTTTCACAAACCGGCAGAGGTTGCTCAAAAGTCTTCTCAAGAGCATTAATGTGCAAGGACTCTGCTAACTGCTGGATAACTAAGCCATGACCTCTTGTGCTGAAGGAGTTTACAGAATAGGTGTTTCTACCTCCTCAAAATTTTTAGAATTTCTGTGTTATCACTTAGCTGAATACTCTTCACATTAGCTAACAAATTACGAATGTGACATTCACCAGGCTGCAAATGGGATTTTTCTCATCTGTGAAAAACCAAAAGAGCTATGTGAAAACTACAAAGGCCGATTTTCGTACTAGAGTTCAACTAAAAAAATGCTAATTATCGTTTAAATGACAAAGAAAATAAATTTTAAGAAAGGTAGTAAATACCAAATAAGTTATATTTAGCTTTTTAACGTTTAAAGTAAAAAGATACACTCTCTTCCCAGATCTGATTCCTCCATCTGCCACAAACTTTAGACATTCTTCTGTTGGCTTACTTATTGTATGTACTACAGGCAGGAGAACCGGATGGTTAAGAGCTAGAATGTTCATACAATGTATTATCCAAAC
Source organism: Crocuta crocuta (assembly GCF_008692635.1). Taxonomy (NCBI): domain Eukaryota; kingdom Metazoa; phylum Chordata; class Mammalia; order Carnivora; family Hyaenidae; genus Crocuta; species Crocuta crocuta. The sequence continues at coordinate 2,685,283 of NW_027531999.1, read as the reverse complement.
CACAGCACTTGTGAGTGAATAAAGTCGTAATAATTACATTGGGGCAGCAGAAGTAACCTGGGACCTTCCCAGGCAAACTGAGATATAGTGTCACCCTATTCAAAATCTCTTCTCTGATGTCAGAATTTGATCTGGGCAGCGAGAAACGATTGAAGGCTTTTGAATAGTGTTTGTTAAATGCCCATCAGTTCAGGAAGTTGAGCACAGAAGTGAGGTTTGGCCCAAACAGATCAGAAAGAGATTGAGCATAGGGAAACCCGTGGAAACGTTTTTATGGCACCGACACTAGGAAAGAAACAAGGGGCTTGGCTAGAACGGTGTCAACAAAAAGAGAAAATGTATAGGAAAGATTGGCAGTTAAAGAAATCAGATAGGTTATGCTACGAGTCCAAGTAGTTAAAAAATATTACACACATCTCAAAGGACTTGACACGTCAACCCAGGCATAGCAGAGCACCTGATTGTAGGAAAAACCAAGGAGCTCCGATTCTAGGGCAAAAGCTGTTTGCTCCCAATCTATTCTCACCCTTCCTGTTCCATCAGTGCCAGGCTCACAGGTGTGCGCTTCATTCCAAGGAGAAGCGGAGCCTTCCACAGACCACTTGCTAAGGGAAGCCAAGAATTTCCTTCACTGGCAGGGTAATAAACTGCCACCAACAATTGCTCCAGACACCACTTGGTGGCACCAGTACCCTGAAATGATTGAAATGTAACCTGCTCTTCGAAATCTTAAACAGGAAACTTTGGACTCATGAAAAAGGTCTTCAGCCAACCCTCAAAGTTCAATGGTTTTTCATGAGCATCTGACTGCTCCCAGAACTTTCACGTCCTCATTTATCTCAATCGTTGGAAATCCTGAAAACTAGAAGATGAGAATGTTTTATTTTAACGACTTCTCATTATTTCAAACATTCCTTTGTAGGCATATACACCTATAATTTGCATAAATGTGACCACCCCAGATGTTTCTCATGTTAGGCTTTTCCTTTCTTGTTTATTTTCCTCATGCACCACCCCTGTAATTCCTCCTAACCCCTTCCAGACAACACATCTTAACAACTTGGTATGTATCCGTCCATGCTTGTTTCCATCACCATACGACCTTATACAAACGAATGTACAGACAAGAGATAAATGTATACATATAAAAGTGTTTTAGATCAAGGATTTAGAAAATGGGCTCTCATCGAAATAAGTCAGGCAGAGAAGGACAAATATCATATGTTTGCACGTATAGGAGGATTAGGAGGAACTTGACGGAGGAACAAGGGGGAGAAGAAGGGCGGAAATGGTGGGGGAAAGGGAGAGAAGCAAACCATGAGAGACTCTTGAATGCTGACAAAAACTGAGGACTGATGGATGTGGGGGGGAGGGGGGATGGGCATGGAGGAGGACACTTGTGGGGATGAGCACTGAGTGTTATGTGGAAACTAATTTGACAATAAACTATTAAAAAAAAAAAAAAGAAAATGGGCTCTCATATTCTTTTACACATCTTGCTTCTCTCCCTCCACAGTATCTGATGGTAATCCTTCTAAGCAACTAGTATTGCTCCAATTCACCTTTTTTGGGAGGTTGCATAATAGTCCATGATATAGACATACATTAACGTATTCAACGACAGGCCTTTGGTAAAGGGTACTTACTTGATTTCAAATTTTTTATTGTTGTTTTGCCACAATAAATCACGCTGCTGTGGAAATCCTGTGTTTATATCCTGTATAGTAGTGTTCCTGTCTCTAGGAGTTAGGTTCCCAAGAGGGAATGCTGGATTGAAGGGTAAGTATACACTTTCAGTTTTTAAGAATTGTTGGTAGGTTTACATTTAAAAAGCTCTTTAAGGGGCGCCTGGGTGGCTTAGTCGGTTAAGCGTCCGACTTTCGCTTAGGTCATGATCTCGCGGTTCGTGGGTTCGAGCCCCACGTCGGGCTCTGTGCTGACTGCCAGCTCAGAGCCTGGAGCCTGTTTCAGTCTGGGACTCCCTCTCTCTCTGACCCTCCCCTGCTCACGCTGTCTCTCTCTCTCTCCTAGAAATAAGTAAAATATTAAAAAAAAAAATAAAATAAAAAGCTCTTTAAAATCCCCATTTCCACCAGCAATATATGAAAAGTGCCCTTTTCCTCCCATCTCCACTAGCCATGTGCCTTGTTGCCTTTTTACTTTTGCCAGCCTGACAGATATAAAGTGAGATAACATCATTATTTAACTTTTTGTTTTCCCAACTAGTTGTGATTTTGAGCTCCTTCCAGGACTTTTAGACATTCTGATTTGATTCTTCACAGCTCTTGCCCAAAGCAAGGGCATTTTACAGGGGGGTTTGCTTAGTAAATAAGCTATAAAAATATTGCTAAAATATTACAAAAAATAGAAAAATAGGTTTTATCATGGTCACCATTATCTATATTTGATAGCTAACCCTAAAAACACTTGGATGCTTGCTTCAGCAGACTATATATACTAAAATTAGAACAATACAGAGAAGATTAGCCCGGCCTCTGTGTAAGGATGACATGCAAATTTGTAAAGCATTTCCTATCTTAAAAATACATTCATACATGCATGCATACATACATAAAAGCACTGGGATGCCAGAAAATAGCCTTGTGAGTACTATTCAATTCTGGAATGTCAGCTTTAAGAAAAGATGATGGTTCTTTTTCTCCTCATAAGGAATTGTCTCACTCTTTTCATATTTCTCTGCATAAGGAATTGAGTGCTTTGCTTCTGATTGGACGTCGTACTGCTGTATATGTTTAAGTAGGAGTTGGTATTAAATAGAACCAGCCCATTTATTTGAGTGTCATTCAAAATACTTGCTTTAAAAAAAAAAAAGAACAAAAATCAGTAGGGAAAGAAATTGTATTTTTAAGCTTCTAAGAAGATTTTATAAACAATGTAGCCTAGAGAACAAAAAAACTCATAAAATGACTTGACAGAGTCCTTTTAAGTGAACATATGTGAATTTATGCATCCATATGTGTTCACATATGTCCTACATATGCACAGCCAGCTGCTAACCAACCAGATTGTTCGATGTGTATGTTTACTGTAAAACAAGCAGAAAGTGTTTGGTCTCTTTGTTAGAGAAACAGCTCATAATTTCGAGTATACAAACATCAGTTGTTTCTCCTTTCTTTTTTTTCCAAGCCAAATGAACTGTTGATGCCCAATTTGGCAGGATCCTAGCTGAGGCTGACTCTTGGCCAGCTGCAGAAACCCAGCCCCAAGGTTCGGGAAATTTTTACAAGAATAAGGGGCTTTTCCTAATGGCTCCTCAAACCATAGGAAGTTTCCTTAGAGCCTCAGCCAGTTTCTTCCCACTCAATATCCCAAAGGATAATCACTAATGTTCTTTGGATACTAATGGGTGGACTTAGTGTGTAAATTGAGACTATCAAGGTCTCCCCTACTTTGGTCAACTACTCTTTCAAGACCCACTGTTAACAGAAAGCATCTTGGGATGTAGAGATAATTTCTGTGACAACAACTTTATCTATGGTTCCTCAGTATCTCATAATTTCAGCCTTTATGGCAGTGCTCTGCAGCTTACAATGGGGAGTGAAATTTGGCCCAATTTCCAGTTGAAGATGGAGTCTTTGGACCAATTAGACCTCTACTTCTACAATCAGCACATTAAACCCAATGATCACTCTTAGTATCCCCTAATACTCACATTAATATTCTCTGAATAGCAGAAAGAAAAAGCATGTAAGGAAGCAGGCTATAGGGAAAAGGGTTTATGCTCTGGAGTGGAAGGGTTTGTCCAATCCTGGCTGTCATTCTCTGGCTCTGTGGCCTTAGTAGCTCCACACTTCCAACTTCATTCAGTTTCCCCATCAGCTATGTGGGAATAGTAATGCCAATTTCCTAAGTTTCTGATGAAGATGAAATGAGATAGCCTATATAAAGAAGAATGCACAGTTCTGGGGACATATTAAATGCTCAATAGTTATGAATTCCCTTCCTCTCCATCTCTACTTTCCTCCCTCTAGACTCAGCAAAAAGGGAGAGATGTGAGAACCAAGAATATATCTTAGCCAAGGAGATAATCCCAAAGTCCCAAATCCCAAGCATGGGGTGTTGGTGTTAGAACAGAGGCTCAATTCAACAGAAAAAAAAACAATTTTTTTAATGTTGTGTTTTGATATCATTGAGACTAGACCGATAAATATGTGTGTGTGCTCATAAATGCATACTCATTTATTTAACATCTACTGTGTGCCTAGAACAGTGCTTGCCGTAAGTGTCCATAAATACTTCTTAAATAAGTGAATGAAGACCAAGCGCTTAAAGCACCATCATAATTTCTTCATAGATGCTCAGTTTCTTGGGATTATCTTTATTGGTGATGATTCTCTGCTTTCTAAAGTGAATGTCATGATAAGGAAGAAGTATGAATATCTTCTGTCATTGTTTTACTCAGCCCCCAAAACAACTAGAAGTATCCAATCCACTTTCCAGTCGGCCAACACAGTCTCCTTCTACATCTAGCCACCTCTCATTCCTTCTTCTCCTTCCTCCATTGAACCTTCCTAAAGCTGTCCAGTATTTTACCACAACTGAAAAACACAACTCCTATTGCTGCAAGTGTCCATGTGTTTGGGGCAAAATGAGCCACTGTTGACAAATGTAAAGAAAGAGAGAACAGCTGTTTGCATCTGGATATGGGGTAAGAAAGAGAGAACAGCTGGTGGCAGCTGTGGCAGACAAGAAAGTGAGCTAGCGAGCAGCTGCTGGTAATTCAGAATCTACTAGACTGCCCAGAATAATTGAAATCCAGAAGAAGCATGCAAGACTTGACTTAACTGCTCTACTGTATCCTGCTCTTCATTAGATCTCACTTGTCTTTCATTAGAGACATTCCCATGATAGCCGTATGAGGATTCCCACTAAGAATATCAGCCCCTCCTCCCCACCCATAACCCTTTAGAGAATCAAACCAGGAAAGGTAAGATGGTACAGGCATTACTTCCAGTAAACCCATGCTCATTTTTACAAGAAGGAATCAGTCTGTGGTGGACAAGGGAAGGAATCTTACCAATGATGGATCTATCACAAAAATGGGCAAAAATAATTCTTTCTATATGACAAGAGATTATGGTCATTTTGATGATGATCCCACACTTCAGAAGTCAGTAGGCTAACATAAAAATGTGATAACTTAAGTGTAACATAAGCCTAGAAAAATACATTTTAAAACCTTGTCGATGGTTGCAATGTTTCTTTTTTTATATGCATGCAATCTTGTGAATGTGTATACATGGATATATTGCCCTCTATTTTCTTTTTTCTTTTTAATAAAAAGAGGAGAAAGACATTTTTGTATCATGCATCTGGTGACAAAATGTTTGGCTTGTTTTTGAGCTTCCCACTGGTTCTTCTAGTCATCTGGAATTCTAAGATAAACTGAGTGGCCCAAAATTACGTCATCTATTTTTCATCTTGCTCAAGACAGAAGTAAAGCATCTCATCACTCCAATATATAGCATTTCAACTCTTTAGTTTCTAAGGTAAAGTTCAAGAGAAGAAAAAAGAAACTACTACAATGTCATATATTAATGAATTATATACAACTATCTGCCCACCAAGAAAGAATAATTAAACACATTATACGTCAAGCTATCTGCATTTGCAGAAATGATAATTTTGCAGATACTGATAAGAAAAATGCTTGTGAGGTAGCATTCATGGAGAAGAGTCTGCTAAGAGCATTCATACATGAAAAGTTAATGCAAAATAAATACCAACATTAAAACTAAGGTAAAAATACAGGCATAGGACAATGATATCAAAGGAACTTGTTAAAAGAGAAGAAGCCAAGGGGGACCTGGGTGGCTCAGTTGGTTAAGTGTCAGACTTTTGATTTGGGGGCAGGTCATGATCTCACGGCTGGTGGGATTGATCCCTAAATCGGGGATTCTCTCTCTCTCTCTCCCTTTGCCCCTTGCCTGCTCATACATACTTGTGCTCTCTTTCTCTCTCAAAAAAAAATAAATAAACGTGAAAAAAAAAAAAAAGAAGAAGCCAAAAGGTGATAACAGAGGAGGAATTTTAAATCTTATTTCTTTTAATGTTTCTTTTTGGTTGATAAATTACATTAATATAAAAGATCTAAATAATAATTAAACTATTACAAAAATCACCAATAAGATCACTAAACTATAAGCTCTATTAAGACTTGGTTGTTCCCTGTTTTTGATCACCTTTATCTCCAATGCTTACTGCAGTGCCTAATTACCAATAAATCTTTGTTGAATGAAGTAAATGAAATGAGTAAATCATCTGCATTTGTAAATGACACTTGTAAAAGTGCCAATGAAACACTTCCACCAATGGCATATGTGTGACTGAGGAAAGAAGACCTGCTCTCCTCTAAACTTCAATTAGAAACATCCCTGGGGCGCCTGGGTGGCTCAGTCAGCTAGGCGTCCAGGCTAATGTCCAAGCTGGAGCCTGCTTCAGATTCTGTGTCTCCCTCTCTCTCTGCCCCTCCTCCACTCATGCTCTGTCTCTCTCCATCTCTCAAAAATGAATAAACATTAAAAATTTTTTTAAAAAGAAAAGGGAAAAAAAAAACATCCCTGAAGATGTGCACTCACGGCATTTTGAAATCGGCTCTCTCCCGGTGAAACATGTGGTCCAGCCAGACCTCATGAGCCCCCAGATTCTGAATTGGAAGGGACAGAGAAACTGACCAATCCAAATGTGCTTCCAACTCTAAGATATGATTCTGTGACTTGGATTAGGAGAAAAGGGAGAGGGAGGAGTTGCCAAACGACTAATGTCACAAGCACCGGGCCCTTAATTTACCAACCAGAATGGCCCTCTACCAAGTTCCCAGATGTGTTGTTCTCCAGATAAGTAGCTTTCTTCAAAGCAAGTGTGATTAACATTTCTATCCACAGCTCCTCTCTCTCAAGTCCAGGCTTTGTTCCCAGATTTGGCATTGAAAGAAGCGCTTGAGTTTTAAATAAGGTGGTGAGAGTGTAAGATGCCATTCAGTCTTGATTTTACTGTCCCATATTCCTGCAACATTAAACTCCACAGATTAAAGACTTCTCACGATGTCAAGGGCTGCCTTTGAATCGGCCTTGACTACTAACCTCCTCCCTGGGGAAATTGTGATATACTCATCATTCCAATATGAACATCTTTATACAAAGTCTGTTTTCCAGATATTTTGAACCCTCCCCAAGCCCTGCTTATATAAAGTGTGAATGTTCCATGTTAATGTAAAGTACTCCTGCTCTCTGAGCATGGAGTAACTCAAGACCCTGACAAACTTGTATGTCATCCAAAATATGTTTGCGGATTTTTCCCTCTTGCCTATAAAATAGCATTAAAGGAAATGTCCTGCTCCATAAATATAACTGTCAAGTGTTTAAATGACTTGCACTTCATCATCATCATCACCACCAAAATCATAAACTGCCCTTTTTGTCCAGGGCTGGAACTATAGTATACTCGGCATATTTAACAGATATTTGAAGAACACACTGAGAAGATGTAGCCACTAAGTTTTTATCAACCTTCCCTAAAGAGACCATAACATCTAGTTATTTCCAGATACAATTTCTATTATTAGAAGTGTGATGGTTAATTTTATGCATCAACTTGACTGGGCCATGAGATATCCAGATATTTGGTCAAATATTATTTGCTGTTTCTATGAAGGTGTTTTAGGATGAGATTAACATTTAATCGGATTAACATTTAAAATGGTAGACTGAGGAAAGCAGATTGCTCTCCATAATAAGTGTGGGCCTCATCCAATCAGTTGAAGGCCTGAAAGGAACAAAATATCTGACTCTCCAACAAGTAAAAAAAGGATTCTTCCTGCCTGAAGGCCTTAATCCTGGTACCTTGGTTTTTTCCTGCCTTTGAACTTGAACTGAACCATTGGCTTTTCCTGACTCTTGAGTCAGTCAGCCTTTAGACTGAAACTACACCATCCATTGGTTCTCCTGGTCTCCAGCTTCACCAGCTCAGCCTGCAGATCTTGAAACATAACCAGCCCCCACAATCACATGAGCCAATTCCTTATAATAAATCTCTTCATACACATAACTTATTGGTTCTGCTTCTCTCAAGAACCTGGAATAAAGCAACACATTAAGATTTAACATATCATTCAACACATAGGCTTCTATTCCCTAATAGAGGACTCTGGGAAGATGGCAGATTAGGAAGCACCAGGGATCCGTCTCACCACGTGATAACAATTGCACTGGCAGACTCTTTACTGTAACTATTTTGGAACTCTGGAGTCTGTTGGAGGCTTGTAATTTCCAGGCAAAGACTTGGATGTAAGTTGAAGTTAATTTCAGTCAAGTTCAGTTCTCAGCAGAGTAGTAGCTAACCATCCTTCACCCTCAGTCCTATGACAGGCTGCTCTGCCAGCGATCCTGGAGCAGCCTGCACAGTTTGCTGGAGCCAGTCTGGGCAAAAAGGACGCTGTCCTCTAAATATTGAAACTCTGTGCTCTGTTCATTGATTGCTGCTTCTGGTCACAGAGGTGCAAAGAGGTGGCCAGCCATTATTGTTGCACCTTCCCCACCGCCCACCCCACCCCCCAATGGTTGCAAGCCTTTCCCCGGCCAGCTGAAGTGAATTCTAAGGGATTTAAAGAAGCAGGCCTTCATTTTTCACTTTTTCCCCCTTTCAGAAGCCAGACATCGAAGACTAGGCCATTCAAAATAATTCCATATTTGGAGAACATTAGAAAGTGACTGTGCATGCCCAGGGAAAACCTCAGAAAGAAACTTCAGAAGACCTTAGGCTTGCACGTCAGGCTGGTCCTCAGCATAGAGACACCCTACAGTAATCAAACTAAAAAAAAACACACAAAAAACAAAGACAATAAAAACCAGTAAACCCTGGGGAAGAGGGAGGATCTGGTTTCCAGAGTAACCGTGCTATTATGTCCACTATGCAACAAAAAAGCACAAAGCATACAAAAAAATAGGAAAGTATGGCTCATTTAAAGGAAAAAGTAAATCAATAAATCAACAGAAACTCTCCCTGTAAAGACATAATAGCAATCCCCTAGACAAAGACTTTAAAGCATCTATCTAAAAAATGCTCAAGGAACTAAAATATGATGTAGAGAAAGTCAAGAAAATAATGTGTGAAAAAAATGGAAATATCAATTGATAGGAAGTCTAAAAAGAATTCCTCCCCCAAAAAATCTGGAACTGAAAAGTACAATAACTGAAGTGAAAAAAAAATCACTATAGGGATTCAAAGACAATTTGAACAGGTAGAAAAAAGTATCAGCGAACCTGAAGGTAGGACAATGGAAATTATCAAGCATGAGGAACAGAAAGAAAAAAAAAAACAAAGATTTAAGGAAAGCAAACAGCTTAAGGGGCCTGTGGAACACCATAAAGCTAATCCAATAGAACTAGATGTGCAAAGAAAATGTAGCATCTTTATCTTCTTATCCTTATAAATTCAGCCTCTTCCAGATTAAATAATTGGTGTCTGGTAAATGCTCAATACTTCAAGCTTTCTCTCTCCCTCTTGGCCTACAGAATATGCCATCTTGGGATACACGGGCACTGATAGGACTTCATGGTGGTAGGGAAGAGAGGATGGGGCATCGTGAATCCCATTCACCATCTCAATTCTTGCTAGTTCCTCCTGTGGACCTGCTGTCTAGTTCTTGAACTGGTATCTGCTAAGGTGAAACTGAACTGGTCTGTCTTTAGCTCATTGCACTGACATTCACTGCTGAGGTCAGTAACGTGGTCATTTATCTCTGGTCATGAACTTTTTCAGATCCCCCTATTGTGCTCTTTGTCTGGTCTCCAGGCTTCCATAAAATCTGGTCTCATTCCCTGACTTCTCTGACTTCTTTTCTGTCACTCTTTCCTTTGCCTACCTTTCCCCAACTACATTGACCTCTCTTTTCCTTGAACACACTGGCATGTTCCTGTCTTAGGGACTTTATACTGTAATCCCTCTGTCTGGTATCATGGTTTGCTTCTTCACTGTATTTGAGACTTTGCTCTGATGTCACCTTCCATATAATATATTCCTTGATCATCTTATTTAAAACTAAACATCTCTCCTGAGCTCCCACACTCCCTTGTTTGCTTATTTCCATGGCAATCATCACTACTCAATATATCATACGATTACTTCTTTGTTTGGTTTATTGTCTACCTCCCTCCTTAAGAATATAGGCTCACTGTAGACATTAGGGCTGGCAAATAGTGCAGATTGCTCAGATTTAATACGGTACTTGCTCCACATTCAATGAAGCACATCAATCCCCTGAGAAAGTGTGAAAAATGAATGGTCCAATAAACAATAGGATTCTGAGTGGGATGGAGCCTGTAACAGGCTTCTCCCATCCATTCATTTCCTTCACTTTTCAGATTTCCATATTTTTATCATCTCAATACTTACTGGCTCTCATTTTAAAACTCTGTAGGTACCAACTAATGACAAAAACATCTTAATTTTTGTCAAAAATGTATTGAGGGCCTACTTAAATTTTTGTATTAATGAAGATAAACACTGCAACTAAAATATTTCAACTCTTCACTGAGACTATCAGTCCAATATGTTACATATGGCTGGTTATTGTGGGGATTGAAGGACCCAGGCATTTCCCATCTGATGGCTCCACTTTTCCTATCAACAACCAGGTGGGAGAGAAAACAGAAGGTGAAATAGATAGTTGCCTGACCACCTTGACCATAGACATCACTTCTGCTCATATACTATTGGTCAGAACTAGATCATGGTATGGGGCACCTGGGTGGCTCAGTCAGTTAGGTGTCTATCTTCAGCTTGGGTCATGATCTCACAGCTCATGGGTTCAAGTCCCATATTGGGCTCTTTGCTGACAGCCTGGAGCCTCCTACAGATTCTGTCTCTCTCTCTTTCTGCTCCTCCCCTGCTTGCACTCTGTTTCTCTCTCTCAAATATAAGTAAACATTAAAAAAATTTTAAACTAGATCATGATGCAAGGAGTTACGGAAATTATAGTCTCTGCTTGAGCAATTCTTTCCCTGTGATGATTCTACACCATGGAAGGAAAAGCACAGATCATATTGGGCATTTAGCTCTTTTTACCCTGCATGTCATATGGTATATAAGCATTCTCATGTAAATTCTTTCATTAATTCTGTCAACATCTTCACCAGATATTAATACCATTTCCATTATACAGAGGAGGAGACATACTTAGCAATAGGAATTGATATCCTAAAGCTTTAGGATGTGACTTTATTTATGGAGATTTTCATTTAAAACATTTTTTAATCTTTCCTTATTTTTGAGACAGAGAGAGAGAGAGACAGTGCACATGGTGGAGGGGAAGAAAGATGGAGACACTGAATCCAAAGCAGGCTCCATGCTCCAAGCTGTCAGCACAGAGTCCAACATGGGGCTTGAACTCATAAACCACAAGATCACAACATGAGCCAAAGCCAGATGCTTAACTGACTGAGCCACCCAGGCGCCCCAAGATTTGCATTTTTAATACAGGCTTTCTTGAGATATAATTTACATACTACACAATTCACCAATTTAAAATATACACTTCAGTGATATTTTAGTGTGTTCACAGAGTTGTGCAAACATCACCATGGTCAACTTTAGAACATTTTTATCATCTCCAAAAGAAATGTGTGCTCATTAGTATTTACTTCTCATTTCCTCCTTAGTCCCTTCCACCCCTAAGCAACCACTAACCCACTTCCTATCTCTATAAATTTGCCTTTTCTGGACATTTAATATAAGTGGAATCATACTGGGTGGCTCAGTCAGTTAAGCCTTCAACCCTTGGTTTCAGCTCAGGTCATGATCTTTACAGTTCATGAATTTGAGCCCCACATCAGGCTCTGCACTGACAGTGTGGAGCCTGCTTGGGATTCCATCTCCCTCTCTCTCTCTTCCCCTCCCCAACTCTCTCTCTCTCTCTCATAAATTAATTAAAAATAAATAGACTGTTAAATGGAATCATACAATACGTGGTCTTGGTGACTGGCTTCTTTCATTTAGCATAATGTTTTCAAGGTTTATCCATGTTGTAGCATGTATCAGTATTTTATTTCTTTTTATTGCCCAATAATATTCCATTGTATGGATATGTCACAAATGTGTTTATCCATTCAAGTGATAGACACTTGGATTGTTTCCATTTTTGCTTATCATGAACAATGCTGCTATAAACACTTGTGAACAAGTTCTTATGTGAACATGTTTTTTATTTTCTTAAATATATACCTAAAAATGAAATAGCTGGGTCATATGGTAACCTGTGTGTTACCTTTTTTGAGGAACTGTCAGGCTGTTTTCCAAAGTGGTTGTGCCATTTTACAATCTTCATAGCAGTGCAGAGTGTTCTATTTTCTCCACAGCCTTCTCAACACTTATTATTCATCTTTTTTATTATAGTGGGATTTGCATTTTGAAAGATGGCTATTTCTGTCAACTTCAAAACTTAGAATTATGGCTCAATTCCTCTAGTAAGAAGGTAGGTAAGGACAGAGAACTGTAAGAAGAATTTTAAAGGATTTGTCTTCTGTGTTCTTTCTCCTAGATACTTAATCTGCTGTCTGGATGCCCAAAAACCTGAGGTTGTATGGTGGGATTCCATGAATGCTTGCCCTCCTTGGGTTTATCCCATGTTCCAGACTTTTCCTAATCACTCCTTTCTTGACACTCACAATAAATAATGGGGTATAAGAAGTTTTGAACCCTTTGTTTTAACCCATTGATTTAGATCCAGTTGACTTTCTGGTAAGAGAATCCTTTGAGTCTTGTACCTAGGAGTAAAAACCTTTACATCAAAATTATGTTTACATGAATGAATATTCACTCATTTAGAAAGTAATTTTTAGAGATAATTTCTATTAAGCCACTTTAATTCTTTTTTTAAAAATGTTTATCTATTTTGAGAGAGAAAGCACATGTGTACATGCACGTAAGTAGGGGAGGGCAGAGAGAGAGAATGAGAGAGAGAGAGAGAGAGAGAGAGAGAGAGAGAGAATCCCAAGCAGGTTCCATGATGTCAGCAGAGCCAGAAATGGAACTGGATCCCAGGAACCATGAAATCATGACCTGAGCCCATATCAAGAGTCAGACACTCAACTGACTGAGCCACCCAGGTGCCCCAAGCTACTTTAATTCCTTGCTAAAATTTTTATTCCAAGGCCTCAAGACATTTCTAAACTTTTTCCCTTTTGATTTTTAATTTACTGAAATTCTTTTCATTGGAATCAATTATTTTCCACATAAGGTTTAAATGAAAATATTGTTCAATGTGGGTTTTTTTCTTGCTGTTCATATCAAATTTTTCCTGAATATGGTTCCTGCAATTGCATGTGCTCTTTTATGGTCATTATTTGTACCAAGTCCCATTGTCTCAGGTCAAACTATTCACACCCAAACTTAGTAAAAAAATTGGATTCCTGCATCAATTTTTACACAGTAATAAGTTTCAACATGTGCCAATTTAGCTGTTGGCAGTTTTATTTCGTGTTGATCACTTTTGCCAAGTCTAATTTTTCCCTGTTCAATATTTGCATGTCTCAATGTGAGCATCAAGACATGATTTGTCATCAGATTTTCATCTCTGACAAATTTTAACATGTGCAAGTTCAACCATTGACTTTTCTTTTGTGCTGATCAGTCCCACCAGTAACACATAGTATGAATTGGATAAGGGACTGACAGTTTGGATGTTTTTTAAAATTTTTTAGCTAATACATGAGAAAACTGTAAGGAAGTTCCCTCAGCTATGCCAAAGTTTATTCTGCGTCCTGGAATTTCTCTGTATTGATGACCTAACTCTTTAACATATTTCCCATCAATTTGTGTATTCTGTACCAGCCACTCATGCTGATGTCTCAGCAAAGAGCAAATGGTGAGATCAGAATATCCTTGAGGCCAGATGTCTCTGCATCATGATATTCTAGGGGCTAAAACATTCCAGTGTCACAAAATTAATCTTTCCAATATTTTCTATACCTGATTTATCATTGGAATCAGTTAGGGAACTTCTTTAAACATACAGGTTCCTAACCTATCTCTTCCTATCCCTGTCTGTCCTTGGCCAGCAAATGTTCACTTCACAGGTCTGGGATAGGCTCCTAGCATCTGCAATTTTTTTAAAAGTTCCTCCAATGATTCCATGGGGCACCTCAGGGACTCAGTCAGTTAAGGGTCCAACTCTTGATTTCAGCTCAGGTCATGATCTCACATTCATGAGATCAAGCCCCATGTTGGGCTCTGTATTGACAATGTGGAACTTGCTCGGGATTCTCTCTCTCTCTTGTTCTTTCTCTGCCCCTACCCTGTTTGCTCGCTCTTGCTCTCACTCGCTCTCTCTCCCAAAATAAATAAATAAACTTTTTAAAAAATATTTAAAATAAAAGGTTCTTTTAGTGATTCTTATGCCTACCCATAGAGTTTTGGCTATCTTCTGGGCTAATCATATCCAGAAATAGGCTGTCCATATGGATCATGCATATATCACAATACTTTCATAACTTGAACTTACAAAGAAAAAAGAGAGAGAGAGAGAAATAAGACATTTAGGAAGAAAAGGAGACTGTTGGTGTCCAAGAAAGAGTGGCTGGGTATGCAAACTGGAAGGGCCTGGTAAAGATGTAAGAGGTGAGCAGGCAGTGGTAATTTGGAGGTCAAGAGAAGGAAGTGGAAGTAAAGCAGTGCAGTTTAAAATCTATGTTCTCAAACCACATGCACTATCAAGTCTTTTCTTTTTTTGCAGCCTTTCCTCTGCTTTGACTGGTTGGGAGCAGACTTTTAAGGCTGGCCAAGATGGTGCCTGGCTTGGTGACTAAATCATCAGGTAACCTGATAAAGCAGGTATAAATCTCAGTCTACAACTCAAGATTGGAAAAAAATAGAATTTAATTTTCTATGATTCAACTTATTTTCTATTTTGGAGATGCCCATTCACTGTAGAAAGAAATATAAATTCAGTCAGTTAAAAGATTTTCTTCTTTGCCCCAAAGTGGCAAAGTCTGAAATAAGATGGTGGAATAGCAGTTTTAATGACGTGTTTCTTTTTTTTTTTTTAATAGTTTATTTTAAGTTCCTCCTAATCCACCTATATGTGCAAACATATGGTGTCTGTCCTTCTCTGCCTGACTTATTTCACTCAGCATAACACCCTCAAGTTCTATCCATGTTGCTACACATGACCAGATTTCATTCTTTCTCATTGCCATGTAGTATTCCATCGTATAGATAAACCACGTCTTCTTGATCCTTTTGTCCGTTGATGGACACTTAGGCTCTTTCCATGTTTTGGCTATTGTTGAGAGTGCTGCTATGAACATTGGGGTGCATGTGCTCCCATGCATCAGCACTCCTATATCCCTTGGGTAAATTCCTAGCAGTACTATTGCTGGGTCATTGGGGAGTTCTACTGCTAATTTTTTGAGGAACCTCCACACTGTTTTCCAGAGGGGCTGCCCCAGTTTACATTCCCACCAACAGTGTAGGAGGGTACTCATTTCTCCACATCCTCACCAGCATCTATAGTCTCCTGATCTGTTCATTTTAGCCACTCTGACTGGCATGAGGTGGTATCTCAGTGTGGTTTTGATTTGTATTTTCCTGATGATGAGGGATGCTGAGCATCGTTTCATGTGAATGACAACGTGTTTCAAAGGGAGGCCTGTTATGTCACTTGCAAAGACAGATGGATCCCCACCCAAATTTGGTTTTGGATGTTGATACTGATGCTATCACACCCACACACACACACACACACACACACACACACACCCCAAAGAGGTAGGAAAAGTCTTACTATTAACATAACTGAGGTGTCTAGGAGAGCAGACCTTTCCAGCAAGTCTGAAATGAAAAAGCAAGGAAAGGAGACTGATGTAGGTTTTTAATTGTAGTGAGGGTTTGGAGCTGAAGATGAGAGTCCCCATGAAGCAGAAGCTTGTGGTTTTACTGGTACCAAAATGGTGAGCGCCCAGGCTTCTTATCAGTTTGTCCAGATGTGGACATAAAGGGAAGAGGGAGAAGTGAGATTTAACAGCTGTCAGCAATCAAATGCCAAAATACAGAGTCTGAGTCTTCATTACAAAGCCATTAGTCTTTGATTTCACTCGTCCACACAGAAATCTTATGGAGCAACCAGCATCTTGCCTGATACTTGGTCTTTAATAATAATTATTATTATGGTTATTTTTACTGATTAATATCAAAGTCCCAAGAACTGCCATGTTTTACATGCATATTTCATTTAACCCTGACTGCAGTCTTAGAACAAAGGTAGTAATATTATCCACTTTACAGGTGAGGAAAGTGAGGCACAGAGTTAATGGCATCTGTCCCTCTCTGGAAGGAGTCAGAGCCAGGATTTGAACTCACACTGTCTGGTTCTATACGTCTGTTTCTTGTCCTCCTGGTTCTTCTCATCCTACCATGGTATGATGTAACCAAGCTGCTTTGGTGCATAGGACGTTCTATGAGACTGTCCCTACTTCTAGAGCTTGCTGCTTCCATGTGACTCTAATCCTGGAAGCAGAGCTCTAGGCTCCACTCTGTAGAAATGGATTAGCCAGGATCCTGGCAGAAATTAAATGCACTTCCAAAGTGGATAATTTATGATTTCATAAAGGAAATGTTGGCAAAAATGTGGGCAAGAGGGGACAGGGAGCCATCACCACCTTATACCCAGCCACAATAAATGAGGGGAAGGAGTGGCTATGGGAACCAAAAAGTGAGCAGTTCAGAAAGAGCCATCTGACAGAAGCTGTGGCCTTTAGTTAAGGAGCACAGCTGGGAAGGCAAGGGAATAAACATCCTGTTCTTATTTTCCTCTTGTTCTCCAGATCACTTGCCAATGTCTTCTACTGGCCAAACCCAATGAAAGAATGGAGGGCAAGGAAATTGTTCATATAGTCCATATGGATAGCCACCCAGGGCCTCAGGCAGGATGAAGTGTGGGAAGTGGATTTGTGGAGTAAAGTAGATAATGACCATCATAGGCTTTTATCATGACTTTCATCATTCCTCCTTACTATACTTTTATCATTCCTCTTCCCTTCCCTTCTCTTCTCTCCTCAGGCTAGGCAAAAATTCA